>NW_003852490.1:1188017-1270504 GCF_000181295.1 Otolemur garnettii
AGGTTGTTATTAGGTTATAGCTTTCATATAAAAGGTATAAATTAGTTTCATAATAGGGGTGTGTACATTGGATACTTTTTCCTCCATTCTTGTGATACCAAGCTGTGGGTTCAGGGTCAAATTATTTACTTTCTCTGTGCCTCAGTTTCCTCATCAATAAAGTGGGAAGAAGAAAAATAGCATGGAGTTCTCATGGAGTTCTTGTAAAGATGAAATGGGTAATATGTCCAAAGCCCATAGATAGTGCCTGGCACACAGTCAGTTTCATGTAGTGCCATAAACTATGACCACTGTGCAAAAGATAGAGAGCTGTGATAGGGACGTATAACTTGATTCTTACTGCATGTTTAAGGAAATGGAGAGAAACCGAGATCAACAGGAGTCACTGAGACACAACTGGGAAGACACAAAAGTACACGAAAGAGAAGATCTGGAAATGGTCACTGAAGTGATTCACTTGAATGTACAATGAGAAACGAAATGAAGACTTTTCTTAAAAGGGGGGATAACTAATGAAATTTAAAGGGTTAAAGTGTTTATATAAACAATGCCTGCTAAAGGACGCCAGTGACTTCAGTTTGTTGTATTATAAACACGAATAGCATCAAAAGTTCACCTTTACTAAGGGCCACTATAAGGACCTGACACATATTATCTCATTTAACCTTTACCAGAAAAGTCTGTGAGTCACATATTATCCCCACAATTCAAATGAAAACACTTGAGAATTAAAGAGGTCAGTATTGGCTTACATGGCCAATAAATGCAGAGCCAGCCCTAGGACCAGTATGGAACAAGAGGCTCCACATTCATCCCCTGGGATCACCCTCTCCCATACAGATATGAGGACACAGGTATAATTCTAGAAAAATCCCAATGTTGAATGTATGAAAATAGTACCAGCTATAGAGAGACCTGTCCTTGAAATTTTCTTTTCTATTCTTCACCTTGCAGAATTTTTTTGTGCTACATTAATAGTTTCATGTTGTATAACTCCACCACCAGCAATAGCTTCTTATTCAATGAGTGTCTCAATGAATCTCTGGATTTGTTATTGTCACTATTGTATTTATGTAGGAAAAAGAACAGTATACCATTACAGAAAATTGCATAATTGAAGGACAAGACCTCTGGAATGGGCAGAAAAAAAGTAATTTTTAAACTATGGTTCTATTTTATAAAAAGCACCATATACATCATGTCCATAAAGTTCAAATTGCACACTATTTTAAATTACATGCGAACTTTATGGCCACCCTGTATATGTATCAAAATATTATAAATCAAACCTAATTTTTTCACATGGATGAAAAAATGTAAAAAAAAAAAAAAAACAGGGAGATTAGGTTCATAAGCACAAACACATACACTTGGTAAACTATTACATTCCAGAAGACTGAAATATATCACGCTTTCTAAATTAATGCATAAAGTTTTCTAAGATGCATATAAATCCTTTCACAAAGAAACCAACCATTTAATTGCAGAAAACTATATCGAAGTTGACATTGCATTATAGTATGCTTGACAAAATTCATATCTTACAAATTCTTTCACAGTTCTTTCAATGTATTTTATTGAAACAGGTCAGAAGGTGAATAGAATGTTAATTGTGATCGTAACATTTAAGGACATTTTTCAGCTAAATCTGTGAAGAGTCCTGGAAAAGATGCTGAGTCGCTTAATCATTTATGTAAACATATATGTTATCATCTTTATTCTGTTGTAATGACATGGTAGCATTATATTCAGGGTAGGCATAAAAGTACAAGTCATTGTTAGAAGTTGAGATTAATTTCTACCAACTGGAAAGATGACAAATGATCACTTACACACTGCATAGGAGAATCTCTTAGGAATGACATATGTTTAATAGGCAAAGTGCTTTAAGGGTAATTACTTTACATCAAAGACTGCCTAGAATAATTTAAGACTAAACCTACTAACCAAGATAGAGCATTTCCTTTGGACCTACTCATAATTAGAAGCATTTAATAAACTATTGTCTTTCTGTAATTGATTAAATAGAATTAAAGATGAGTTAGAAAGTTTTAGAACCCGAAGAGACATGATTTACCTTTTTCTCATCTACCAGAATATAGAAGTCTTTCTTCACTTCTTTTGGGGGGTTTCACTTTTACCACATTATTGTATTTATTCCTACAAAATACATATGCTTAGAAAATTAACTCAAAGCCTCGACATCTGCTTGACTTAGGATTGGCACTCATGCACTGGAAGGATGAGTGGATAAATAGAAAGCTTGGGCATATTGAGGGTCTGAAGACTAGATGGGACCATTGTGATTATTACAGAAGATCGCAGTCCCAAGCAGTTTGGAGTACTGGTTTTTAGCCCTGGCCACACATTAATAGCACCTGTCTTAAGGCATGTTTAATACAAAGGACCCACCACAGACAAATTAGACAAATTTCCACATGGAAGGAAGTGGTAGCACTTAAGCATGAGTATTTTTCAAAAGTTTCTCAAGCAGAGTTTCTAGATTCTGAAAAGAAAACTACAGGATAAATAATAAACATACAGGTTAAAATAATAAAAATAAATAATTCTAATATATCCCAAATATTTCATGGGACATACATATACTAAAAAATTATTTGTTGCATTTCTGAAATTCAAGCATTCTAGGACTCCTTATTCTATCTGGCCACACTATTATCCAACTGATTCTAATGATTTTAACAGTATTGAGAACCATTGAATGTTACTAAGTCGAGACAAGTGTATAGAGTGTGACATTAAGAAAATGTGATGTAAGCAAACCAGGATGTCCAGGACACCCAGCATTTGTAAGCCAATGGTGAGGACACAAGTTCAGAAGCATAATAGGCTCTGGAAAGACAAATGTGGTCAAAGTAAATCAAAATTATGTCATCAGATAAGAAGACTAAGACAAACTCAAGTTTAAGAACAAGATAAGACCTAACTCTTTACTATGATGTACTATGGGGTTTTTAAAAACAAACAAACAAACAAACAAAACTTTATTTTCAATTATCATGGGTATGTAATAGTTTTATATACACTATAAGTTTTGATGGCCAGAACACTGTTGTGAAAGCTAAGTTAAAAGGTGAGAACAAAATTCACAAATAAGCAAGAGCCTTCACTTCATCACCCAATTATGGATCCAGAAGCCCGACGCTTTCTTTACTAAGGAATGAAGCTATCCCAGAGCCTAAGGTGTGTGACTTCAAGATAGTTCTGAAGTGACATTAGTTTTGTCATCAGAAGTCTTTGGGGGTATACAGTGAGAGACAGACATGTCATTGTGGCAGAAACAGCTAGCAAACCAGCAATGATATTGATAACCCTTCAAAGTATCTCTATTGACCAGTATTCACGTCAAGGCAGTATCCCAGATGAGTAACTGTTAGGAAGTTAACCCTTGAACAAAGTAAATTCCAGTCACTATCTATAAGAGTTTTCTTTTGTGAACTGAAAATGATAAAATTAAAGTAGATTTTGACAGTAATGGAAGTATTAAAGAAGAAAAGATTTAAGGCGTCTTTCTCACTTTGGAAAAATCCAAAGGTATCCTGGCAAAACTCATTAGAAAATATAAGGGTAGAATATATCTTATTTGAAATGGCAGTGAAGAAATATAGGAAGAATCTTCACAAGAAATATATAAAATCTATTTTAAAACTCCCAATTAATTTCATACATAAATAGGAAAAAAATATGTTAACAGAAAAATGGGCAAGAGAATTGAACACACACTTGCACAAAAGTTTCCAAAAAGTAAGAAAAGGAATGTAATCACTCTAAGAGGCAAGAAAATACATCTCAAAACTGTAACTGAACCCAAGTCCAGCTACCTATTGCCCAAAATACACAACCCGAGAGATGAAGGAATTGGTGACTTGTGAGTTTCAAAGGCAGTCTCAATATTTTGGTAGGCTGTCAGGGAGATTTTAAAGGAGAAGTAGTTATAGGGAGGGAGTTGTGGGAAAGTATGTATAGAGGCTGGCTACCTGAAGGTCAGAATATCTTGTGCTGATGGCTATCTTGAGTAGCGGCCATTGAGAATTGGTTAACTTCTCAGCACTTTTTTTAGGGGGAGGGGTGGGAGTTGAGGGAGTCCTGCAGTCTTGATTTCAGTCAGCTGTTTAAGGCCAAGTCCTGAAAATTCTTATGCAAGCACACCACTAGGCATTGAAAAGGAAAGTGTTATTAGTTTGTTCTTAGATGGAGTGACTGTTACTGTTACATAACTACTCAGTAATAACACTGCATATGCACCAAATTAGTTAAAATGAAAAATCCAACATTGCCAAGCGTTGGTGAGAATATGAGTAATTGGAACCCGTGCTTTGAAGAGTGTGGATTAGTTCAATCACTTTAAAAAATCATTTGACATTACCTGGTAAATTTATAAAGATACATATCCTATGGTTCAGCAATTTCACTCCTGCATGCTCAACAGAAATGGGTGCAACATGTACAAAAACTCATATGCATGCATATTAACCCAAACTGGAAAAACTCAACTGTACAGCAGTAGAATGGTTCAATAAATTGTGGAATATTTACACAATGGATACAATGCAGAGATGAAGATGAACAAACTAAACTATTTACAATCACTTGGTGAACTCACAAACATAAGGCTGAATGTGAAAAAGCACAGAGTGGCAACCGTGAAGAGTTATGACAAATATCAGGAATTCTGGTAACGCTCTACTTACTGTCCTGGGATTAATTATATGGGTATGTGAACTTTGGGATAAATTTTTGATCATTTTACTTTTCTCTATTTATGCCATATCTTAATAAAAAGCTTTTAAAAATTAGAGAGTTAATTTGGGATGCAAAAGAACATTTGCATAAATGTAATGTTCTCTTTGGGTATAGGAAAACTTTTTCCAAAGATGACAAATCTTCTTAAATGTCTTAGTCCATTCCTGCTGTTGTAACAAAATAACCTAGACTGGGCAATTTATATTATTTATAAAGGTCCAAGGTCAAGGTGTCAACAGATTTAGAGTCTTACATGGCTCACTCTGTACTTCATAATGGCACCTTGTAGCTATCTTTATACAGTGGAAGAAGCAGAAGACCCAATCAGGCTCCCCCAAACCCCTTTGTAACAGCATTAATACCATTGGTGTGGATGGGGCCCTCATGATCTAATCACCTCCCAAAGGTCCCAGCTGTGAATGCCATCTTCTTAGGGGTAAAGTTCCAATATGAGTTTTCAAGGGGGACACAAACATTCAGACTATGGCATTAAATAATCTAGAATTATAATGTAATCTGCATCAAAATAGAGTAAGGGTAAGGTCAGTAGATGATAGTTAGATTCACATTTAAAAAATACAGAATAGACTAACTCAGGATATTTAAAATATTAAGAATAAAAATGGGTAGAAAACATTTCTTAGCAGCTAGTAAGGAGGCTGAGGCAAGAGAATCACCTAAGCCCAAGAGTTGGAGGTTGCTGTGAGCTGTGATGCCACAGCACTCTACTGAGGGCGACAAAGTAAGACTCTGTCTCTGGAAAAAAAAAAGAAAGACAGACAGACAGAAAGAAAGAAAGAAAACATTTCTTAGTAAAACAAGTAAAAAAAGTTTTACTAAATAAATTTCTAAGTATACAAGATGTTCATATATTATAGAATGGGCGCAGTGGTTCATGTCTTTCATTCTAGCACTCTGGGAAACAGAGGCAGGAGGTTTGGTTGAAGTCAGGAGTTTTGAGACCAACCTGAAACCAGGAAGATCCTATCTCTACCAAAAAAAATAGCTGGGTTTGGTGGCACCCACCTATAGTCCTAACTACTTGGGAGACTAAGACAGGAAGAATGCTTGAGCCCAGGAATTGGAGTTTGAAGTGAGCTATGACGATGCCACTGTACTCCAGCCTCGGGGATGGAGTGAAACTCTCTCTCTCTCAAAAAAAAAATGTTTTATAAAAATTGCAGTAATAAAAACAGTTTAGGACTTGTCTACACATAGAGAGACTGATATAATAAGCTGAATGGAATTGAGAGTCCAGAAATAGACTTAATGATATGTGAAAATTTGGTAGCATTCTAAGTGAAAGAAATTGATGATTTAATAGAGCTCATGGGACCAACTGTATATTCATCGGGAAAAAATATTAAACTTATTTCTCTCCCTAAAACAAGATACTGAAAATAATCACAAAAAAGGATACACAACGGACCATCAAATGTCCTTAAGAGATAAATTGGTATCTTGAATTATATACACAAAAGATTTTAGATCTGTGTGTAAAAACTACCATAATCATGTAAAAATGAAAACTTGGAGAAATATTGGTAGGAGATGGTAAAGGACTGTTTCCCTTACTATAAAATGGGGTCTTGCAAATCAGTAAGGAAAAAGGCACCCAGCCAAGAGAAAAGTGACCAAAGGACAGGAACAGATAATACAAATAGGGCTTAAATATATAAAAATAGATAAATTTATAGTGACTTTAAAAAACCATCTTAACTATTTTTAAGTGTTAAGTTTGGTAATGTTAAGTATATTCACATTGTTATGAAACATATCTCCACGCATATGGACTCCTAATTTATAGAATACAAAATATTAAAACTGCAAATGTTTTACCCAGTCAATTGGCCATGATCAAATATTTCCTTATATGCCTCACTGGCAAGGGAAACTTAGATTATGTTCTTTGGCAACTTAGCATTATCTTCCAAATGTTAAAAGCATTGATTTTTTGATATAGCATTTTCACTTTTTTCTGAAAAGATATGTTCACATATGTACACAGACTTATAAAAACATCTGGTTTGGTATTGCTATGAAAATGAAATGTCCATAAATAATCTTGTACATATTCAATAAAAGATTTGAGCAGCCCCTAAAAATTGTAAGGTTATTTTTGTATAAAGATCTGTAATAACTTTAAAGATCAGTTAGGACGTTCATAATTCAATGCTGGCATTTGCGTGTAAAAAAAATGTGTGTGTATAATAATCAGATATGACATATAGATTCAGTTACAATAGCTAGGAATAATATTGTATAAGACATGGAGGATTGTGCTCTAATAACATAGATTTTGAGAAGTCATTAATGATAATAAACTTTTAAGTGTTTATCCCTTTAAAAGAAAATATCTGTTTCTAACATTTGCCAATTCTTTTGAGGTTCAAAAATGACAACTTATTAGTTCCTATCATGCTACTAAACCTTTCTTGTAATCCTTACATGTTTATGATTTATAATTCTTTAATGAAGAACTATCTACGTCTCTTGTATTTGCAAGATTGCCTAAAAGGTAAATGAACCTGAAAACAATTCATGAAAAATTATAAAGGTAACCCTAACACCTTTTTATAAGGTATACACGCTTTACTCATACCCTAAGGGTCAATATGTATTATAATTTTATTTTACTTAAGCTTATAAGAACTCAAATAGAAATAACTGGGTATGAAAACAATGTGTGTGTACGATACGAGGTCTGACAATTAAGTTTGTGAACTCATCCTAGAAAAAGTGCTACCTACCTCATTGCTAAAGGTCCCTGTGGTAGCCTTGGAAATACTCCCCTTGGGAAGCTATACACCAATTCCAGCTCCAGTGGCTAGTCCACCTTTCAGAGCAATTTTGGAACTCTTTTTCTGGAATGGCCATCAAAGCTGGCCATTGATGTCTTGAATGTCATTAAAATATCTTCCTTTCACTATTTCCTTTATGTCTTTATCTTTGGATAGAGAAAAAAGTCATTGGGGGCCAGATGAGGTGAGTGGGGAGGATGTTCCAATATAGTTGTTTATTTACTGGCTGACAACTCCCTCCCAGTTCATCAGCAAGCTCCTTGGGAACCACTTTTGCACACACCTCTCTCTTGTCAATTTTCAGTTAAAGTTTTCCTATTGAAGGAAAACTTAGCTTCGCTATGCTTCTCACAGTCAGCTACTGATTTTAATGCACAATTTGATGAATTCATGCAATTCTTCATCAGTTCTTCTCATCACTGGCAGCATTGCCCTCTCTTCATCAGTGACTTTCTCTCCCCTCAGAAAAATGTTTAACCCATTTGTACACTAATGTTTTTTCATGGCATTGCTCCCATAAACTTGGATTAATATCTTCCTGATTTCACTTCCATTCTTGCCCAGTTTTACAAGAAATGTAATGTGTGTTCATTGGTCTAATCCAAGCACCAACATTCTTTCATGTCAGGACACAAAAACACACACCAACAAAAAAGAACGCCACTCAGCAAGACAGCACTATATGTTAACACCAGAACAACTGTGAGACATGGACATACAAGGTTGTGAAGTCTTACTGAGTTGTTCGTACAGTGCTGCCAACATGAGTACAGAGTGGCAAGTTCACAAACTTAATTGTTAATCCTTTCTGTCTGTGTGTGTGTGTGTGTGTGCATGGTAGGTAATAATAATAAACAATGATGTGCTTGGATACATAAAGATTTTCTGTGGAAGCATTCACTAGAACATGTTTTGAGAAATATCTCTTGGGATTAGAACTGACGGATAAAGGGTAAGGAGCACATTTTTAACCATAACATATTTTTAACTGTAACCTTTTGCACCGTTTGAAATTTTGCCACTAAACCACCAACAGCAATGAAAAAAGAAAACATTAAATGAAAATAACTCTCTTGTCTTTGAATCTGGATGAGTTATTACCTGGACATTTTTTTTTCATAAGCAGAGGAGGGTTATCATTCCCAGCGGCTAGATTGCCTCAAGTCTTCTTGGCAAAAAAAGTAGGGAAAATGTCACTGTCTTTTTTTTTCCCAGACACCATGCCAAGTAATTGTTCTAGAAGTGTCAGCATGAGAGGCCACAGCACCAGGGAAGTCAAGTACTCTCTGAGCTTTTCTCACAGGGATAGATTTAAACACTTAACCACTTCACACGTCTGTTTTGTATTTATCTACAAAATATAAATTATGATAATGCCTGCCTACTTCACAGCTTTGTGTAATCAAATGAAATCATGCTCCTGAAAATGCTTCAACCCATTATTATCATGTTTATTACTCATTTAGGTCTCTGAAACACACTTGTCAAAAACATTAGTTTAGTTGTGTATATTAGTAATGCATTTTCTGACAGAGATGTCACAGAAGTACTTTCTATGTTTATACAAATAAACCAAGACAAGTACAGCTTAATGTTCTCTCATTTCATGTTAAGTATATGAATTTCAACAGTCTCAACTTTCATATATAGCAGGCATGAGCATGTCTCATCCCTATACCAGTGAAGAATTTACATAATCTCCCAGAAAATTTAGTAGATGGTTCACCACATTCCTGTCTTCACTATTCATCTCCCTTTCAGGTTTTCCTAGTGATAGGAAACATTTTTTATCAAAAATTTTTAGATCCTTTCAGACTTAAAATGCGACATTTAATGAACAACAAAGTATCCTAGAGAAAAGATCTGTAATATGTTGTTAGGGTAGGCCGTTAGTTAGACAGGAGCAGGATGGATGGTGGATGGGGTTAGGCTACTTTGGACTGACTTGGGTCAGGCTGACCGGGCCTACTGTGGGAATGGGGCTAATTGCTACAGAGGACCCTGCAGGTGCAGGATCTTGAAGGTGGGTTGTCTTGGGGAATGCTTGTTTTGGCAGACTGACTACTGTCCCTGAGACTTTCTGATGTAAACAGATAGATATGAACTGTTATGGGAATGGAGTTGATCAAGACCATGGGAAATTTCCAAGAAATGCTGATACTCTCAAAAACTGTGTGTAAAATCTAGACACTGTGCTTTCTTTAGGGTCTATAGCTGCTAAAGCAGAGTCCAATCTGCTGCCCAAACTGTTAGAACAAAGTTTTCCTTTCTTGCTAGAACTTTCCTTGCTCTCGTTCTCTTCAATTATTTTGGCAACCGTCTTGAACCATCACCTACTGCCCTGATTAATAGTTTTAATACTAAAGTAAATTGAAGTCCAACCAGTGATTTATTTCTATTTCTGCTCACTCACTACAGAAATATACTTCTGAAACATATCCCATCTTCCTTTTCCTTTAATTCATGCCAAGAGTGACCCTTGCAGATGCCAGTGGTCCCTCCTAGGTTTCTGCTGGCCCAATGCAAGCCAGCGCTGCCTCTGCACCAGGACCTTAATTAATTCCCCACCACAAGTAAGTCCTCCTCCAGTGCCCTGCCCTGCCTCTCCTGTGTGCACAGTTTAGAAAGTTGCCTTCAATCAGTTGTTCCTCTTGTCTCTCTTGACATCACAAATATTAAAATGGAGATTTCCCCGCAAATTATCCATCAGTAAATGGGGAACCACATTTATTCACATCCTTGGAAAGTCTCAAAAAAGTGGGTACAATCTACATAACTTTAGTTGGAACAACAAAATACCTTTTGGGGATAGACAGGTTAGCATGAAACACACACAGTCAGTATTAGCTTGGATGCTTATAGAGAGAGCTAACATGATGAATTTGGTTGTGGACAGTAAGGAAATAAGAAAGCTATAAAGAAGTAGTAATTATCCCTGGGGCATGAGCTGGATGAGTGCTGGATGCCTTTTAAAGATCATTTGAAAACTCAACATAATGATAAGTTACATTTTGCTGATTGTAAGCACACCTTCACAAAAGAAATGAAAATCAAGTATATTAATGTTTTCTGATGGATATTTGTGACCAGGGTAAGAAATGCCAGTGAAAGCAGTTTCATATACACATTAACATGGACTGTTGCTCAGTATATGTACTGGATGACATACTCTGGAAAGCTGTTAGATGACTCAAAAGTGGCCTTCTTGAAAAGAGTGCTAATGCTGACTATTTTAGGTGTTTAAATAAAATTACTTATCAAACAGGAGAGTAGAAAATACAGTACTGCTAATTAATTTATAAAACATGCTATTTTAATACATCTGTATAACCAAATAAATATAAATATATTTTTGACATTCATCTGCCTGCTGAAAATTTGCACATTCTAACTATTGTGTGCGCTTATGGTACTTTCCCATTGGGAAAATGGGAGACACTTTATTTGGAGTCTCCTTCTACTTGGGTTTGTATAATAGTTATTACAGTCCCTCTTCATACCAAGAAGCCACACAATGAAGAAAGTTGAAACCCAAGAATATGTTACAGTCACATTCATCTGTTACATTAACACAAAGCAGTTAATGGCAGAGGTTGGACTTGAACCCAGGTCTCTGTTCAGACAGAAGGATGCCATTTTAATCAGAGAGGGAAATCACAACAACATTATAGAGACAGGACTAAGTGTTGTGGGAGTAGAGAGTAGTGATGACAGTAAATTGAGAGGCTCTGTAAGATGGTGGGAAGGGACCAGAAAAGTCAAAAGATTATTTCTTATAGTCTCTAGAAATATAACTATATCCTGTTTTTCTACTGCAAAAAATAAGACATATTATGGTACATATAGAAATATGATTCGGTCTCCATTCTTTTGTGGAGAGGTCTTTACACACTCTGTAAAGTATCACCAGGGGCATCTACTCTGAAGTTGTTCCTTCAGCAACAGGTGAGAACCATGGTGTCTGTCTGTCCTGAACACAGCTATAAAGCTACATGATGGGTCAGGTGATGCAAAGGAGCTAATTAGCATCATTCTTGAGAAACCCTCTTTCTCCTGGGGTTAGAGAATGAAAATAACAGCTGGTGTTGTCAGCAGCCATGTTTCTTGATCACGTGGTTGAAGCTCATCTTCAGTGAGAGAAACAGAGGCCGAAGCTCAGAGGGGAACGGGTTGGGAACCTAATGAAAGGGAGCCCCTGCTGCCCCTAGACGTCCCAGTCACGTGATCCACTAATGTCCTATTTTATTCAAACCAACAGTTTTACACATATATTGAGGATAATACAGATAATCACAAAGAAGAAAATAGAAACCAAGCACAGTCACCAACCAGGAACGAACCCCCCCTACACACACACACACATTTGCACACAAATTGCAGGTGCAAATATACTATTTAATAAAAGCATTTTTTTACTAGCAATACACACATATTGCAGCTATACCTTCATAGATTTTCCTGCTTATGTCCTATTATGTAAAATTAGCCTTGTTATATAAAAGGCTGTGGCCTTGGCCTCTGAAGAGTAGAAGTTTTGAAATCGCATTATTCCTCCGGCTTTCATGGCCTTAGGTTCATGCTCTTATTTAAACCTTCTCTTTAATCCAAATATAAATTGATCATACCTCACCAGCTGATTCCAGCTCGGCTCACCTCTCATCTAATAATAGCCTGTATCCGGAGCTCCTTTCAGACCTTTCTAAATGTGATTCCCCTTCCGTTCAGCCAAGGAGCGATCCCAGCGTGCAGGCAGAAGCAGAGCACAGACAGACCTTCATCACTCCTGGGAATTCCAGACACCTGAGAAGGGATTCTCTCTCAACAAGGGACTCTTCAGTTAAAAAAACAAATCTCTCTGTGGGAGATGAGTAAAACCATTTGTCTGTCCTCGGGCATTTGCTCCTTTTCACAATAAGTTCCTTTAGGGATGCGATTTCTAGCAGCTCTTCCTGGAATTAGTGGATGCTGTTAGGTACCTTATACAACCTGAGAAGGACAACTGCAAACACAGAGCCCAGGTGTGCTGACACATGAGGTCTCATGCTCCCTGCTGAGAGCCCCACCACCACCAAGGTGGCATGGGTTTACTTTGTCACATGCCACGTTTCCCAGTGCAGGTGGTTTTTTTTGAGTTAACCTTTAACATTCCACCCCCTTCAGCCTTTCACTGATACCTGGTCATTCCCTGAAGACCAGTGGTTTGAAATGTGATGTATTAGCCTGGCAGCCTCTTTATAAATGGAATCTGCAGGAGGAGGGGACTGTGAGAGGCTGAAGGAAGTGACAGATCCTATATTTTAGTGCACTTGGTCTCCGGGTCATCACCGGGACTGAGATGTAAGATCCTCTAAACAATAAATGGCTCCCACTTACAAACAGTGAAAAAAGAACCATATGTTTAGTGCTTCCTAAGTGTGCAGGCAGTCTGGCATCTGTCGCCATTGTGCTATTTCTTTATTGCAACCACGTAGTCTGTAAATGTTATTGTTTTTTTTTATGAATAAACTGTGTTTCAGAGAGGTCACTTTCCTCTTCTGTCTTACAATGTAGCATGGGAGGTGGAAGACCTAGAATTGAAGTCCTTCATAGTAGAACAGGGAAATTCCTAGAGGAGAAGGGAACAGTGACTAATTATTCCTGCAGACTGGGTCTGTCACAGCTGATGACTCACAGTTTCATCTTGACTAATTGTTGACACTTTTGCTAGAGGTCTATTGTGAAGGATGCAATAAATTGAGGAGGAGGTGGAAAACCAGCAGTGAATCGGGGAGCCACATTTGATCTTCTAAACCAGTGGTTCTCAACCTTCCTAATGCTGTGGCCCTTTAATACAGTTCCTGTGGGTTGCTAGCCACAGTTTGAGAACCACTATTCTAAATGGTCGATTCTTCTAACTTGTACCATGCAACTCTGAGGACAACTACTGAAACTCTTTTTCACTTCGTCTGAGATGAACAGCTATGGCACAGAAAGGACAGGTACCCTTACATCAAAATGCTGTACAGGCCTGTCATACCGGTGCTTCTGGAGGCCGAGGTGGAAGGAATACATGCGGTCCAGAGTGTGAGACCAGCCTGGGCAAAATACAAGACTCTGTCTCTAAAACACAAGAAATTTTTAAAATTAGCTGCATGTGGTGCTAGACGTGGTGGTTTGCACTGTAGTCCTCCCAGGGACTTGAGAGGCTAAGGCAGGAAGATTGCTTGACCCACGAGTTTGAAGCTGGCAGTAAGCCTGGGTGACAGAGCAAGCCTCTGTCTCAAAAAAAAAAGCAGCATAAATGGCAAAGAGAAAAAGAAGAAAGATAGCAGCAATGTCCTTCTTTGGAGATGGCCAGTTACTCACAGTCCAAATGCAGGCTTACCCACATTACCTCTGTGAGGTGGGCAGTGCCATCAAGATGCCAGGCAGGTGTGTGACCAGGCAAAGATTATTCTTTATAAGGGAAATAAAAGATTGGTTTCAAATTCTCGCTGTCATCTCCCAACCCTCCCCCCCCCCCAACATACACACACACAAGCTCGGCATTTCCCCTTTGGTCCTCATGGATGCCACATCAACGCCGCTCTGTGGGCCAGTAAACATAGCTCCATAACTCAGAAAAGGCTCTGGTGTGAAGGCCTCAGAAGGTACCAGGGAGCCTATCTAGCAGACAAGAATCCTAAGTAGCATTCCCTTGCCTTCCAGTCCCTTGGTGGCGTAGGTGGCCTGAACTCCCTGAACTCTCCTGTGCCCTCATGACACCTGGCAGGGCTGCAATGGCAGGAGCCAGCCGCATGCTGTAAGGGAGACTCAGGTCTCATGACCGTGCTCCTTCTCATGTACTGAGAATAACGGAGAAAATGTGTCACATGCTAATATCAGTGTGAAAGATTTATCAGAAGGGTGATCTGTGATATAAAAATGGAAATCAAATTTAGCTTGTGGAATCAAGCCAATTAGCAAAGTCAGAAGAAAATCCATACCAGATGTTGAGAAGGGGAGAAAAAAACATGAGAGAAAACAGCAGAATTATAAACCAATTAGCCACAATCGTGAGGACAATCAAAGAATGCTGAGTGAGTGGGATCAAGCACAGCCATGAGGGTCCTGTGGGCACACATCCCCGCAGTCAGGCCTCCTCAAGGAGAAAAACTGCATGCGAAGAAAGGAAATTGTAAAGAGGGAAGAAATTCTGGGGAAGCAGTTCTTGGAGAACAGGACAATGTAAACCAAGACTGTATGAAGGAGCTAATTCACTCTCCAGAAGGAAAATAGACAGGCCCTCAACACTGCAGACCTGCTGCTCTGGGAGAAGCCCTGATGGTGAGAAGTCACGCGTTTACATCTTGCCTCCCGGAATACAGCCCAACACTGCCTCCAGCTAGAAATCAGCGCTGAGGGAAGGCAGATGCTCACGCTCACGCCCTCTTCTTGCTCAAATTCCTCTCCCTGCCCTTGCCTTCAGCTTGGAGACCTGGGCCTTTTCAGAGCCAGGTTCCAGACAAGAAGTCAACAGCTAGAGCTGGCCAAGGATCGCATGGCTCCGGGCAGCCTCAAGGTCTGCAGGGCCTTTAAAGACGACCATCACAAAGAGACTGGTTGGAGTTATAGGGCCTACTGACACCTCTCAGGCAAAACAGCAGTCTGAGCCTTTGATCTTGCTGTACACAGCTCAGAATAAGAGTCTTTATAGCAGCCAGGGCCTTAGCCATGGGCTGATGATCATAATCATCCCATTGTACGCAATGAGGTAAGAACTAGACCGCCGCAGCTGAGATAAATGTGCCAGCTGTGGCTGGGGGGGACTTTACATAGTTATCACTAAATTAGTTAAAATGCCATGTGAGTCACTTTACATTTTATACTCTCTTTTATTCCTCACAATAACTCTCTGAATCAGGCCTTCTTATCATTTTAAAGATTAAGAATTTCATATTACTTTCTCAGAGAGGTTGAGTAAGTTGCTCAAAGTCACACAGCTACCAAGTAACAAAGTCAAGGTTTGAACTCAGGATTTCAAAGTCAGATGTGATTCCCTTGCTGCGTCTCTTATTTTAAAAAAATAGCCATGACTTCACCTCTGCTTGCATGACCTGGAGGATCAATAGTCAGTATTAAACAGGTGAAAAACTGTAAGCTGAGAATAAGATATGGGAGAAAAGTGGTGCAGGGATAGCAGTAGAGAAGAAATGGATGGTGGAAGGAGGGGGGCAGGCCTCACCAGACTCTGCTGTGGCCTCCAGCTGGCTGGCGGGGTTAGAAATGACTACCTTGGTCAGCTATCCCTGGAATTTATGAGGCAGCAACATGAGGCCATTCCCAAGTGGTAAAAAAGGTTCAGTACCTGGAGACTCCTGGAAAAGGATCTAAGACCCTGGGGAAAATGCCACAGTCAAGTCCTGCAAACAGAAAGGGAATGAAAAGGGTTGCACCATAAAAAAGAGGCATTTCAGCAGAGAGCTGACTGCGTCTCTGTACGAGACACAGTGAAGCAAGAGTCTGGAGGGCAGCCTCCAACCAAAGGCGATTGGAGGGCAGGGCCCCCTGGGGAAAGGTGATGAGGCACATTTTATTCTTCCAGCCACCTCCTCTACAACTTGCTCAACTCCCCAAGGCTTCTCAAAGGTTCCAGAAGCAGCTGAAAAAAATGGGACTCTGGAGAAGCAGCCGTGTTCCACCCACCCAGACCTAGACTATACAGGGTGTTTTACCTTAAGACCTCAACGTCCCTTAAAGGTCCCCGTGTGGACTGAAAGGGGGGCTGGGGATGGAGAACCAGCTCCTTTCAGCTGTTATCAGTCTTAGACACTTTCGTGTGACTGAGTTCCTTACAGACTAGGCAAAATTCACAGTGTAGCAGGTCGTCCCTTGTATGCTATCTCCGGGGGTAGAGTAGGCATTATTGTTCCTTTTTACAGATGACGCAGCTGAGATTCTGAGAGCAAAACATCCCTTTTCCCCTCTGAGCCTAGTGCAGTCTCTACTCCACATGCCACAAGCTGTGGGAAGGGAGGATCTGGGGCTCGGAATGAACTGATCCAGAATGTGCAGCGTCTAAACCTGACGGGGAAGAGCACAGAGGGCTCAGCAGGACTGGGTCGGGCTGGTTAAATACCAGCTGGGGGGGGGGGGGAGGCTTGCCTCATATCTGGAGCCACACGAGGAGCGACACCTTCTCACTTTGGTTCTCTGACTATATCCACCAAAAGGCCACCCCCCACCCCTCCCCTCCTCCTGTCTTTATCCCATGCTGGCCTCCTATGAGCATTGTTAAGGGTTAAACTGCATCCCCTCAAAAAAGTATGTTTAAGTCCTTCCCACGGTACCTCTGAATGTGATCTTTGGACATAGTATCTTTTCAGAGGTAATCAAATCAAACAAGGCCATCAGTGCGGACTCTAATCCAGTATGACTGGTGTCCCTATAAAGAGGAGAAATTTGGACACAATGACTGACAGCGCACAGAGGGCAGGTGACACCCAGACACACACGGAAAAGGCCCTGTGAAATGAGAAGGTTGGAACAATGCAGCTAGAAGCCAAGACACTGCCAGAAGCAAAGAGAGAGGTGTGGGACGGTTCCTACCCTAGAGGCTTCAGGGGGAGCACAGACGTGCGGATGCCTTCATTTCAGACTTCTAGCCTCTAGGACAGTGAGACATAAACTCCTGTTCTTTAAGATACTCAGTTTACCAAATTTTTAAAGGCAGGAATCTAATACAGGGGCCTTTCCCTGCCACGTGCTACCTCTTTTTCCCGACCTTGGGCAATTAGGGTCAGAGGTCAGATTCTCTCTTTCCCAGGATTCCACTGAGAATCCAACCCTTTGTATTTTATTGCCGTGGAAGCTTTTCCTGCCTCCTCACTTAGATATCTAATGTCTCTTCTTGGACTCTTTTTTCTTTTTTTGACACAGCTTTGTGCTCTGTCACAAAGGCTAGGGCACAGTGGTATCATCACAGCTCACTTCGACTTCAAACTGTTGGGCTCATGTGAGCCTCCCACCTCCTCTCCCTGAGTAGCTAGGACTATAGGCATGTGCCACCACACCAGGCTAATTTTTTATTTAAAAATATTTTTTTAGAGATCAAGTCTTGCTATGTTGCCCATGCTGGCCTCACAGTCCTGGGCATTAGCAATCCTACTGCCTCAGACTATCAAAGCGCTGGGATTACAGATGTCAGCCATCACACCCAGCTGGACTCATATCTAATGCTTTGCATTTTGAAGTATGTTTGCTGATAGTAGATCCAGACCAAGCTATGTTCGGATTTATACTTAGTACAGTGTGTGTTAATGAGAGTACATGTTCCATTTTATTAACTCCATCCACAGCAACAGTGGTTCAGAAACATGAGTGTCGATCAGAAACACAGGGAGGAGTGATTAAGATACAAACAGCTAAACTCAAACTCCAGAGTTCCTGATTCAGGACGTCTGGAGCACAGCCCAAGAATTTTGACTTTTAATCATTTCTTGGGTGCTGCTGGTTTGGAGACCACGTTTGGAGAACCACAAAATTGAGCTACCCATGCTTGAGGGTAGGGAGGCAGGAAGAGAGCGGTCAGTAATGTGCATGGGAGGCTGAAGGGAGAACAAAATCAGGCCGGAGATCTTCAAACTGCCTGGAAAATGCAGTGCACATTTTCAATATGTTTAACAGCCAGATTGAAGGTACAAGGAGAGATTCTTGAAACAAGTAGATTTATATCTGGACACTTCAAATAAAAAGGGAAGTATTTTTGTATCTTTGCATCTTATGAGCCAACTTCGGATGAAAGTGGAGTAATTCTCCTATGCACCCAATTTTATGGTTCAAGAGCCCTGAAAAGTTGTTCTGTAACTCATCAATCTTCTGCAACAATTGAATGGCCATCCCTCTTCTTACCCATCAGAGTTACTCTTCAAGATTAAGGTGTCCCAGAAAGTGCCACTTAAATGAAAACACTTTGAGATGGTGGTAAGTCAACAGGAGGCAATAAGCATGGTGTTAAGAGTCTAGGCTTTGGAGTTAGTGAGCCTGAGTTTCAATTTCCACTCTGCAATATATAATAAGCACTACAACCAAGTTACTCCACCACTCTATGCCTAAGTGCTGTCTTTCAAATGAGGCTAATTTTTTTTTATTAAATCATAGCTGTGTACATTCATGCATTTGTGGGGTACAATGTACTGGTATTATATACAATTTGAAATACTTCCATCAAACTGGTTAACATAGCCTTCTCCGCACTTTCTTAATTATTGCATTAAGATATTTATACTCCACTCTTAGTAATACTACCTCCTTCTGGGGTAGTCAGGAGAATATAATAAATGAATCCAATTGCCGACATGTAGTGGTCTCTCAATTAAGTTTTGTTATTCTTAGCTTCACCCTAATATTTTCTATGAACTTCTTTGCCTGAATTTGTTTACCAGGAAACTAACCCACCAAGAAGTAAAGCAAGAATTACAAAAGTATGGGTGTCATGTTCAAGACCATGAGGTTGAAGCACTAATTCAAGATAGCAAGTCATATGGAGACAAAAGACACCCAAAGAAGGTCAATGAGGGTGACAGAGAAAACACGGGATACACAGATTAGCCCCTTCTGTCATCATGCTGCCTATGGCTAGAAGAAAGGGGTCCTACGTTATCAATTAGACTAAACAATCCTGGGTATTTATTTGTTTGTGCTTTTTCTTTCTGCAATTGAAGATTAATCTGTATTAACTAAATCAAAAAGAAAGGGTTCTTGGGCTTTTTCTCTCCAAATAACATTTAGATGAGTTAAGTATAAATGAATATGAAACAGATGGATTGAATTGCCACTTGAATATACAGGGTGTTGAAAAGTAAATGGAAAAATGGAAAAAGGCAGTCAGCGGAATACATCCAGAGTTCACTGAACCTCATACACTTGAAAAGGTACTTGGAAGATGGAACGCACCCAGCATACAGCTGCAGCTTTCCAGACCCTGAGCCCTCTGCCTCCTCTGTCATGGATTCCCCAGAGTCTCCATTCTATACCCATCTCCTCTGCTTTTGTCATGAACACATTCCAATGATACTATTATAATTTTAACAGTAAAACTGCTCAGAAGATACTCGACTTTTGAAGCAGGGCTTCAAGGCTTATTTGTTTTTTTTCTTTTAATTTCAAAATACTAATTAAGGGAGTATACATGTTTTTCTTACATGGATATCTGGTATAATGCTTAAGTCAGGGCTTCTGGTGAGCCTGTTACCAGAATAGTGTTCATAATACCTAATAGATAAGTTTTTATCCCACACATCCCCTTTCACCCTCCCCTCTTTTGGTTTCTCATGTCCTTTGTGTCCACATGTACCCACTGTTTATCTCCCACTTGTCAGTGAGAACATACACTGTTTGACTTTCCTGAGTTACTTCACTCAGGATGATGGTCTCCAGTTCCATCCAAGTTGCTGCAAATAACATTATTTCATTCATTTTTATGGCCAAGTGGTGCTGTTATATATTTTCTTTACTCATGATTTGATGGGCACTTAGGTTGATTCCACATCTTTGCAATTGTAAATTGTGCTGTAATAAACATTTGAATGCAGGTGTCTTTTTGGTAAAACGATTTCTTTTCCTGTGGGTAGATACAGCAGTGGGATTGCTGGGTTGAATATTAAGTCCACATTTATTTCTCTGAGGAATCTTCATGGTGTTTTCCATTCATGTTGTACTAATTTGCAGACTCGCCAACAGTGCATAAGCCTTCCTTTGTCTATGTATCCATGCCAGCATGCATTGTTTTTTGACTTTTTAGTGATGGCCATTCTGATGAAGTAACTCGTTGGAGTTTTAATTTGCATTTCCCTGATGATTAGTAATATTGAGCACTTTTTCATGTTTTTGGCCATTTATCTATCTTCTTTAGAAAACTTCTGTCCATGCCTTTTGCCCACTATTTGAAGGAGTTGTTTTCTTCTTGCTGATTTTTAAAAAATTCCTTGTAAATTCTGAACTTCTGACCTTTATCAGATGTATAGTTGGCAATTATTTTCTCCATTCTTCAGATTGTCTATTTACTCTATTGATTGTTTCCTGTGCTGAGCAGAAGCTTTTAAATTTAATTCAGTCCCATTTACTTATTATTGTTGTTGCTGTATTTGCCTTTAGGGTCTTTTTTTTGAGGTAGAGTCTCACTATGATTCCCTTGGTAGAGTGCTGTAGCATCACAGCTCACAGCAACCTCAAACTCTTGGGCTTAAGTAATTCTCTTGCCTCAGCCTCTTAAGTAGCTGGGACTACAGTCACCCACCACAATGCCTCGCTATTTTTTGTTATAGTTGTCATTGTTTTGGCAGGCCCCAGCTGGGCTCAAACCTGCCAACTCAGGTGTATATGGCCTGTGGCCTAGCTGCTGAGCTACAAGCAGTGAGCCTCCCTGTAGGGTCTTAATCATAAAATCTTTGCATAGGCTTATGTCTATAAGAGTTGTTCCCATTTTTTCCTAGAATTTGTATGGTTTCAAGCCTTACACTTAAGTCTTTTATCCATGTTGGATTAATTTTTTTATAAGGCAAGAGTTAAGGGTCTTATTTCATTCTTCTGGATGTGACTATCCAATTTTCCCAGCACCATTTATTGAATATAACTTCTTTTTCCCATTGCATATAGTTGTCTACTTTGTTAGATCATTTGGTTGCAGGTAGACAATTTTATTTTTGGAGTGAGTTTCTAGTCTGTTCCATTGGTCTATGTCTCTATTTTTATACTAGTATCATGATGTTTTGGTTACTATAGCCTGGTAGTATAATTTGAAGACAGATAACGTGATGTCTCCAGATTTGTTCTTTTTCCTTAAGATTGATTTGCTATTCAGGCTCTTTTTTAGTTTCAAATGAAGCTTAGGATTGTTTTTTTCTAGATCTGTGAAATACAAGACTGGTATTTTGATGGGAATTGTAACGAACCTATAAATCACAGTGGGCAGCATGGACATTTTAACAATAACTGATTCTACCAATCAATGAGCAAAGGATGTTTTTTTCCATTTGCTTGTGTCATCTGCAATTTCTTTCATAAGTGCTTTATACTTCTCCTTGTAGAGATCTTTCCCCTTTATGGTTAAATGTATTCCTAGGTATTTCATTTTCATTGTAGCTATTGTGAATAATATTGAGTCCTTAATTTGACTCTCAGCTTAACTATTCTTAGTCTATAGAAATGCTACTAATTTTTGTACATTGATTTTGTATCCTGAGACATTGCTGAATTTATTTATCAATTCCGGGAATATTTGGCTGTAATCTTTAGGGTTTTCTAGATACGGGATTGTATCATCAGCAAAGAGGGATAGTTTGACCTCCTCTTTCCTGATGTGGATACCCTTTATTTCACTCACTTGCCTAATTGCTCTGGCTAGGAATTCTGATACTACTTTAAATATATGAATACATATGATGACAATGAGCATATTTGTCTTGTTTCAGTTTGTAGGGGGAATACTTTCAACTTTTCTTTATTCAGTATGATATTAGCTGTGGGTTTGTTTTATATGGCTTTTATAATTTTGAGGTATGTTCTTTCTATGCCTTGTTTGTTGAGGGTTTTTATCACAAATGAGTGATGGATTTTATTGAATGCTTTATCTGCATCTATTGAGATGACCATATAGTCTTTGTTTTTGTTTCTTTGGTGGATCACACTTATTAATTTGCATATGTTAAACCATTGTTGCCTCCCTGGGATGAAAACCACTTGATCATGGAAGATTGTCCTTTTGATGTGCTGTTGAGTTAAATTTGCTAGTATTTTTTGAGAAGTTTTGCATCTCTGTTTATAAGGGATGTTGGTATAGTTTTTTTTTGGTGCATGTCCTTTTCTGCCTTTGGTATCAGGATGTTGGTACTGACTTCATAGAATAAGTTAGGGAAGATTCCTCCTTCTTGATGTTATGGCAAAGTTTCTATAGAATAGGTACCAGTTCTTCTTTGTAGGTCTGGTAGAATTTAACTATGAATCTGTCTAGTTTAGGGCTTCTTTGGGAGGGAGGGAATTTTTTTTTTTTATTACTGCTTTAGTCTTGCTGGTTGTGACTGGTCTGCTTAAAATTTTTATTTCTTCTTGATTCAGGCTTGGGAGATTGTGTATTTCCTGGAATTTTTCTGTTTTCTCTGTGTTTTCTATTTGTGTGCATAGAGTTTTTCATGCTAGTCACATAGAGCTTTTCATAGTATTCATGGATAACATTTTTCATTTCTGTGGTATCAGTAGTATTGTCTCCTTTTTCATTTCTGTTTATCCCAATCTGGAAATAATCCAATCTGATTATTTATATTGAGTCCTTTCTTTTCTATTTTTGATTAATCTAGCTAGTGGTCTATTGCTTTTGCTTATCTTTACAAAAGACTAACTTTTTGTCTCTTTGGTCTTTGTATTGTTTTTTGTTTCCATTTTACTTAATCCTGCTCTGAACTTTGTTATTTCTTTTCTTCTGTTGGCTTTGGGTTTGGTTTGCTCTTTTTCTAGTTCCTTGACATTAGGTTGTTCATTTGTGATCTTTCCATCTATTTGATTTTTGATATAGTCATTTAAGGCAATAAACTTTCCTCTTAGGACTGTTTTGTCTGTATTATATTATATATAATATATATAATTTGGGGGGGGCAGGGGCTAGGTTTGAACACACCACCTCTAGTATATGGGGCCAGCACCCTACTCCTTTAAGCCACATGCACCACCAGTTTCCCATATATTTTTTAACGTTTATGATGTCCATTTTGTCATTCAGTTCAAGGAATCTTTTGGGTTCCATCTGAGTTTAATCATTAACCTAAGGATCATTCAGCAGCAAGTTTTTTAGGTTTCATGATTTCCTGTAGTTTAGAGTGTTTTTCTTGGGACTGTTTTCTAGTTTTAGCTCACTGTGGTCTGTGAATATAAATGGTATGAGTTCAACGTTTTTGAATTTCCTGAGACTTGTTTTGTGGTCTAATATATAATCAATATTGAAAATGTCCCACATACTGTAAGAAAAATCAATATTCAGTAGCTTGAAGTAGAATGTTCTATAATCTCTATTAGATTCACTTGTTGTAGAGTCCTTTATAAGTCCCTTGTTTCTTTATTCATTTTCTGCCTTGATGATTTGTCCAGTTATGTCAGTGTAGTATTAAAATCCCTGGCAATTAAGATGCTACTATTTATTTCTTTGTTTAGATTTAGAAAAACTTGTTCTAAAGTTTTGGTCCTGTGTTAGGTGCATATAAATTTAGGATAGTTATGTCTTCTTGTTGACTTCCTCCCTTTACCATTATATAATGACACCCTTTGCCTTTTTTCTTTACCATTGTTTATATGTAGCCTATTTTATCTTATGTGAGAGTGGCTATTCCTGCTCACTTTTGGTTTCCATTTGCATGGAATACTTTTTTTATCCCTTAACCTTGAGGCTATGTGAATCAATGGTTTATATCTATTTCCTGGAGACAGAAAACTGGTGGGTTTTTTAAAAATCAACTCAGCCAATTTATGTTTTGAGAAGGGCATTCAGACTTTTCATATTGTATGTTAGTATTGATATGTGAGATGTTATTCTCTTTATCACGTTGGGTGATAACATTGTTTGGTTTTCTCTCTTGTGCTATTGTTTTATAAGAGCTATGTACTATAATTTTGTACTGGTAGGCATCTGTTATGCTGTTGCGAGTATAATGCACTTTTGAGCATTTCCAGTCAGGCAGGTTTGGTAATAATGAATTCCCTTAGTCTTCACTTGTGCGCAAAAGGTTTTATTTTTCCATCATTTATAAAACTAAGTTTCACAGAATACAAAATTGCTGGCTGGCATCTGTTCTATTTAAGAAGATTTAAAATGTGGCTCTAATCCCTTCTGACTTATAAGATGTCAGCTAAGAAGCCTGCTGTTAACATGATGGGTTATTTCTTTGTAGGTTAGTTGTTGCTTTCATCTTATAGCTTGTAGAATTTTTTCCTTCATTTTAATTTAGGTCAGGCTAATGACGATGAGTCCTGAGAATGTTTTCTTTGCTACTTATCTCCTCAGTATTCAATGACCATCTTGTATCTGGATATCTGAATCTTTGGTGATATCAGAGATGTTCTCAAAATTTCCTAGAATAGGTTTTCTAGACTTTTTGCTTTTTCTTCTTCTCCCTCTGGGATACCTATAATTTGTATCTCAGCTTATTTCACTTAATTCCATATTTATTTGAGTGATTATTCATTCTTTTTTATTCTCTTTTCTGTATTTTTGACTGTGTTGGTTAAAAAGCCTGTCTTTAAGTTCTGATATTCTTTCTTCTGGTGGGTCTAGTCTGTTATTGAAGGTCTCTTCTGTACCCTATAATTCCCTAAATACTCTTTCATTTCTTTAAATTCCATTATATTCTTTCTTATGTTGTCTATCTCTTTAGCAAGTTTTTCATTTTTGTCATTGATATCTTGAAACTTCTTTTCTTTTACTTCTTTGTATTGATTTTCAACTTTCTCTTCAACTCCTTTCATCTTGTTTGCCATCCATATTCTAAATTCCACTTTGGCAATTTCCTTTGGTTGGCTTATATTGCTGTGGATCTATTGTGATCCTTTGGGGTTGTAAAAGTGGCATGTTTTTTCATGTTGCCAAAATGTTTTTTTCTATTTTTTCTCATGTAAAACCTCTACTCTCAGCTCAGGACTGATTAGTTAGCAGCCCACCTATTCTCCTTTGCAGGGAATCCTTCTACTTTGTGAAAAGGGAGAAAGATTTCTTGATAATGCTTTTGTGCCCTAGTCCTAAGAATTGACTCAGTGGGAGAGGGGAAGATGCTCTTGATAGCTTGAACAGCTGTTCTGGGTTTTCTTGATCCCCTGGGGCTCTCACAGTCCAAGCCAGCAAGGGGGATATTCATTTGGATCAGTGTATTGGTCCTCAGGCCACTGTTGGAAATTCGGCCATGGGGCTGCTCAAGTCCCTCTTCAAAGAGGCAGGTGGCATGACCTTGGCCAGCACCTGGGCAGGTTGAAGGTCCCTTGTTGCACCTTGGGACCTTAACCACTGCCTAGGTAGGTCACAAGACCTGGACCAGTGCTGGGGGATACTCATGTAGAGTGTTGGATTGATTCCTGCGCCACTGTTGGAAACTTGGACAGGGTACTGGATGAGTCCGTCTTCACTGAGGCACTCAACAATCTCTGTGAGAGATGGTTGTACCATGGTCTCTTCACAGTGACAGGGTGGCTCTTTCATGAGGCTAGCAAGATGATAGCCACAAGTCAGGAATGCAGGGGTATCTTCCATTCTGGTCTAGGTGTAATTGTGGTGTGCAGTGGAAGGCAGCTTGTGGCTAGTGGGTCTGTGATGGAGAGTAGGATGGAGGTCTCTCTTTATCACTTCCTCACATGTAGGGGTCTCCCCCAGGTGCCTTCTGATCTTGGTGAGTGAAACTCTCTGTCCCTGTCTCTCTCACTCTGAGTGTCTCCCATCAGTGCACTGAAGTTCTACAATGCTCTCTCCAAAGCAGTCCATCTGTAGGTGGGCATCTACTTGCAGTTTCTGATCCTCTACCAGGGAATGGTATGTGTGGGCTGCTTCTATTCTGCTAGGTCCCCTTTCCTTAACTTGTATTTTTTGTCCCTGAAAAGCAGGGGATCAAGGTTAGGGACCACATAGATTTAAAATCCATAATTGCTGTACTTACTCATGTAATTGGCAGGAATATACAGACCAACCTCAATGTGGGTTGAATGAATGAATGGATGTGCAAACATTGCATCCTAACTGAAGCAAAAGCAGACACCAAGATGAATAACATTCAAAAACCTTACACTTTAGAAAGGAAATAAAACACATACACAAAAATCAGGACAAAAAAATAAGATAGCTTCATATCTGTAGCAAATGGGTGACAGAAGCTTAGCAAACAGAGTCACAAAATCTCACAATTTCATTAAAATTACTACAAGAGATCTGAATCCTCTTCCTTGACTTACTAACCACTAGTGTGTTTCCCCTGGCAGGTCACCCAGGGCCTCATTCTGCCCACCTATGAATGGATAAACTAGATGTTTCCCTGCAGCAATTTATATTTTATAAATGAAATATTAGGCTTGAATAGACATTCTCCAAAGAAGACATGAAAATGGCCAGCAGGAAATGAAAAGATGCTAAACATCACTAATCACCAGGGAAATGCAAACCAAAGCCACAGTGAAATATCACCTCACACCTATTAGGATGGCTTTTATCAAAACTCTAAAAATCAACAAGTACTGGAGAGGATATAGAGAAATTGGAACCCTTATGTAATATTGGGAGGAATGCAATATGGTGCAGCTGCTATGAAAAACAGTATGGCTATTACTAAGAGGTTAGAAAATAGCATTATTATATAATTCGTCAATCCTGCTTCTGGTTATTTATCCAAAGTAATTGAAATCAGGCTCTCAAAGAGATAAGTGTTCTAGTGCTACTCCAGTGTTCATTGCACCACTATAGCCGAGATGTGGGAATAACCTACATGGCCACTGATGAATGCACAAAGAAAATGTGGCATACACATACAATGGAATACTAGTCAGCCTTTAAAAAAGAAGAAAATCCTGTAATATGTGACAACATGGATGGACCTCAAAGGTATTAAGCTGTGTAAAATAAGCCAGAGGGACAAATATTTGATTATTCCACTTACACGAGGTTATCTACACTAGCCAAAGTCATAGCATCAGGAAATGTAATAATAATTGGCAGAAGATAAGGGAGGGAGAAATAGGGCATATAGTCTCAGTTAAACACGACGGATACATTCCAGAAATCTGCTGTACGATGGTGTTCCTATAGTTAACAATATTATACAGCTAAAAATTTTTAAGAGGATAGATCTCTTAAGCACCATATCTTACCACAATAAAATAAATTTTCTCATTAAAAATGAATCTTAACACAAATTCTAAAACATTGAATAGAAGAAATCGAGTTTTTCTGGTAGACATTAAGTGGAGCCTTCAATTACGACATCATCCAGGTTGCAGAAAAGTGAGTAGAAACTCTGACTAGATGCTGGAAGGTATCAAGTCTAAATCCCATAAGCCTACAAGATCACTCCCATAGGAGATGAACAAAGGCATCCTCAAAGGAGAAGCAGAAACATCAATGAATACAAAGCAATTCAAGGAAGGAGCACTTCTTCCTTACGGTGAAGGAACCTCAAGCAGCCTCAAGCACCCTGCAGCAGCGAGTTTGTCCCCTCTCATGGAGCAGTAATAGAAGGAACACTGGCTTTAGACCAGCTGCATTTAAACCTCAATTCTGCCATGAAAAAAGATGGATGACTTTGACCAAGTTGTTTTTTTTCTCTGAACCTAATTTCCATAACTTTCAAGTGGTTTAAATAATGTCTATACTCATAGGGTTGTTACAAATTTTAAGAGAATATTGTATATGTGGGGGAGGGTTATTGTAATAAAAAATACAAACATAAAAATTGCCTTCTTAGCCATTTCTAAGCACATAACTCAATCTTGTTAAGTATGTTCTCACTGTTATAAAACAGATCTCTAGAACTTTTTCATCTTGCAAATCTGAAACTCTACACCCATTAAACAATTCTCCTTTTCTGCCTCCTAGTTCTTGGTAACCAATGTTCTACTTGCTATGAATTTGGATACTTCAGTTATCTCCTATAAGTAGAATCATATAGTATTTGACTTTTTGTGAGTGACTTATTTAACTGAACATATCTTCAAGGTTCATCCATGTTGTAGCATGTGACACGATTTTCTTCTATTTTAAGGCTACATAATATTCCATTATATGCATAATATCACATTTTATCAGTTATCTGCTGATGGACATTGGCTTGCTTCTACCTCTTAGCTATTGTGAATAGCTGCCAAGTGAATGTTATATATATATATATATATATATTTTTTTTTTTTTTTTCCCTAGAGACAGACTCTCACTTTGTCACCCTTGGTAGAGTACCGTGGCATCACAGCTCATAGCAACCTCCAGTTCTTGGGCTTAGGCAATTCTCTTGCCTCAGCCTCCCAAGTAGTTGGGACCACAGGTGCCTGCCACAACACCTGGCTATTTTTTTGTTGCACTTTGGTTGGGGCTGGGTTTGAACCTACCACCCTCAGTATATGGGGCCAAGGCCCTACTCATGGAGCCACAGGTGCTGCCCCATGAATGGTGTATTTTAACAAGCCTGATTCTCCTTCATCATTGACTTTTCATTATTTTTTGTTAAATATTGTTTTTATTTTCTAGCAAACAAAGATCATATGCACTGTCATTTTCATCTAATGGAATTTTCTGTTCTATCTACACTAAAATATCAAATTTTCTTTAATCATTAACACTCATTTATGATCAATAGGCCAGGGCAAAGATGTAATGATTGGGCTCATAGTAAAGTATAAAAGTCTAACGTGTGTTGGCTCGGCACCTGTGGCTCAAGTGGCTAAGGCGCCAGCCACATAGACCTGAACTGGCGGGTTCGAATCCAGCCCAGGCCCACCAAACAACAACAAAAAATAGCTGGGCATTGTGGCAGGTGCCTATCATCCCAGCTACTGGGGTGGCAGAGGCAGGAGAATTGCTTAAGCCCAAGAGGTGGAGATTGCTGTGAGCTATGATGTCACAGCACTCTACCCAGGGTGACAGCTTGAGGCTCTGTCTCAAAAAAAAAAAAAAGTCTAATGTGTCTGGTTGGGTATTGTCTTAGTTGTTTTATGCTGCTATGGTAGATCAGCACAGATGAATAATTTATAAAGAATAGAAATTAATTTTCTCATCATTCTGGCAGCTGGAAGTCTAAAATCAAGGCACTGGCATTTGGTGTCTGGTAAGAGCCTTCTTAATGCATCCTCATGTAACAGAAGGTGAAAGGGCAAGCTAGCCAAATGGCATGTGAATCCCCTTTTAAATAAAGGTCCTAATATCATCAATGAGGGAGCACCATATCTTAATATTATCACATTTGCAACATCTGAATTTTGAAGAGGACACATCAAACCATAGTAGGTACTGAACCCACTACAAAGACATTATGGTACAATGATTCAGTTGCACCAGGGATTGTCTTCCATTACGATATTGCCTTCTAACCTAAAGCAGCAAATAAAAATTTAACGTATCATCTCCAAACTGCTCTTGGTTTTTAAAATTTCTCCATCTTTTTTAACATTCATGTTCCAAGAAAAGTCCTAAAGTAGCCTGACTACATCTTGGTAAGGAACAGATTCTATCCATGAATTCTTATTTCCTTTTCTGTTCTGTTAGCTGGATAAAACATTCCATAAATGAATTTAAAATTACCTTCTCTTCTTTGTTGTGAGTTCCTGGACAAGAGCGCCTATCCAGTGACAATACTAGGAGAGTATTAGCTAAGACCTAACTATGATATGGTCGCCTGTAAGATTATCTGCCTGGAACTCCTTTTTTGCCCTTTTAGATATAATTTTCCTCCCCATATTCATGTAATCTTTATTTTTCATCATTTCCAGAAATTTTTAAAGATATCTTGAAATATTTTGTTGTTCCATTTATGAGGCTCCACTTTTATGTATGTTTAATCACTGGGAATTATGCCACAGGTCACTGAGAACCCTGTCGATATCACAGTAGCTCTTTTATTTATTTTTTTCTCTTGTTTTCATTGTGGGGATTTGTTGAGGGTACAAACCACCAGGTTGCACTGATTGCATTTGTTAGGTGAAGTCCCTCTTATAACTGTGTCCTATCCCCAAGAGGTGTGTCATCCTCTTTGCTAGTTCTCCCACCTCTGTCATTTCTGAGTCTGTTTCTATTAACTGATTTATTGCCTCATTATTGATCACATTTTGCCATTTCTTCACTTGTCTAATAATTTATAATGGGATGGTAGACACCGTCAACATTACTCTGAGGGACCAGATCTCGTTGTCTTTCGTTAAAGGCTGTTTATAATTTGTTTACTTGTGGATCATCAACTACTTTCAAGGCTATTGATAAAACTGTTAGGATGGGTTTATAGACAACTCTGGGAATTAATCAGTTTATAGCTCCTTGATAATTTTTCATTTCTGCAGTTGTTATTTGCCTTGTCTTGTGGAGTTTTACCTATACATGTGCATATTTATACTTGTTCAAGAACTTGAGGGTACTCCTCTGAAGATTCCATAGCTGTTTTCTGGACAGCTTGCCCCTCACTAGCATTATGTGTTACAAATTATAGTCACTTTAGTTCATCAAATTCAGACCTCTGTGTTCTAAACTCAGCAAGACCATTTTTCTCTGCTCGGCTTCCCTCTCTTGGTGCAGAAATTTCCTCCAGGCAGTAAGCTGGGATTATTATATTGCTCCCCTTGCTTATTTCCTTATTGTCAGGATCCAAGGTCCTAGGCTGTCTGTTGTTACCTTGTTTCATACATTTAGGACAGTTTTTGGAGTTTTTAAATTGAGTGGGCTATTCAAGTACCAGTAACTCTGTCATGGCCAGAAGATGATGAGAAGTCACTATTTTTTATACCCTATTATGGACCATTGGCTTTACATTCATTATCTCTATTCCTTACGATAATTGCTGAACATTTGGTATTGTATTTTCATTTTATGAACAAAAGACCACAAATTCTGATAGGTAATATCACTTACTCAAGATTATATAGTCACTAAATTAGGCCTATCTGGTCCCAAAGAAAAGTTGAAGCAATCAGTAGATCATTCCTTTTTTATACCCATTATAGCTATTCTAGTTTTATAGTTCTATTTTCCTCATATCAGAATACTTACTCACTTACATTTAGAGATGACAACCTCTCAAAAAGAGAAAACAGTTGTGACCAAAAAAAAAGTACAAAATATCTTGAAGGTTATATTTTATAGTAAGTTCTTTAAAACATTATTTTTATTTTAAAACATATTTATGTTTTAAATTTTTTATTTATTATGTTACATATATTATATGTGTGTATATATGTGTGTGTGTGTGTGCATATAATATATGTAGGATTCATAATCAAAAAGAATATTTAAAATAAAACTAAAGACTTCAGAGGAAGGCAGCTTTGGCCGATTGCCCCAGAATCCCAGAAGTGTAGCTCCACTTTATTTTATTATGGTCACTCATGGAAAATGTCATGAAGCACACTGGCCTGAGGATATATGTAGAGGATTAGGAATGAAGGAAAAATAAGAGTGCAGGTAAGAGGGTGGCGCCTGTGGCTCAAAGGAGTAGGGCACGGGCCCCATATGCCACAGGTGGCGGGTTCAAACCCAGCCCGGGCCAAAAACTGCAAAAAAAAAAAAAAAAGAGTGCAGGTAAGAGAGGCTGGCTGAGCATAAAAGTATGTTCCTCTCTGTCAGAGGATGGAGCACATTTTCACCTCTCATTGTCTTCTGATTTCTAATGGTTTTATTTTATTATATCTTAAATACATCCTGGTTGTATTTATGAAGCAACACTTTATCCCTCCTCCCTTCCTCTCTCTGCTATAATGGCTTCAAATTTATGAAAGACTCACTGAAGGAACATTTTTTTTTTTTTTAGATAGAGTCTCATTATGTTGCCCTCAGTAGAGTTTTGTGAGGTCACAGCTCACAGTAATCTCAAACTTTTGGGCTCAAGCAATTCTCTTGCCTCAGTCTCCCAAGTATCTGGGACTTCAGGCACCTGCCACAATGCCTGTCTATTTTTTTAAAGATGAGGGCTCACTCTGGTTCTAGCTCAGGCTGGTCTCAAACTCATGAGCCCAGGCGATCAACCCACCTTGGCCTCCCAAAGTGCTAGGATTATAGGCATGAGTCACTGTGCCTGGACTTCTGAGGGAACTTTTTGAACATCCAGATGTCTGACTCTCAATTCAAAAGGTCTGATCTATAGTCCTAAGTAGGGGTAGGAATCTGCATTCCTGTCAAGCCCCCAGGTGATTCCTATGATCCTCTGACCACACTGGGAACTAGTACTCTACTGTACATCATAGCTGACATCCAAGACTCCCTCCCAAACCTGGGAACAATATGAAACCTACAAATATTTATCATTAGTGGGTATTTAGCTATAGTCAAATAGTACCAACTGTTGAATAAAACCTTAGTTCAGTCATATTTTGTAACCTAATTATTATATTTTAGTTGACCAAGTAAAAATTCATTAATGCTAAAAACTTTCACAAAATGGTCCACAAACTGGAAGCTTAGACTTCAACAATAAGACCACGTATTCCTGGAACTCAAGCAGCTCCCACGCCAGTTTAAAAGACAGAGTGTGAGTAGTGAAATCACATCATAAATCCGACAAGAGATTGGAAGTGAGAAGAGTGCAAACCAGGTAGCTGCTTGGAGGCCGTCCGTAAAAGCCACATCAAGTCAGTGATATTTGGGCCAGGAGTTGAAGGGTAAATACACATTTTCAGCAAAAAAAAAAAAAAAAAGAGGCAAAGAACATGTGCAAAGGGCCTAATATGACTCTGTGTCCTAACATTGGAAGGGCCAGAAATTCAGTGACAGAGGACTGGGTGATGAGATGTGAGGGAAAAAGCCCATAGCTTCAAACCTTAAGAGACGGACCTGACCTAGAACTAAAGAAAGGGCATGAGGTGACAAGGTGTGAGAAAGTAAGAAAAAAGAGTAAGGGGGTTGATTAAATCCATCAAGATTCAGCCTAGGGCCTACTCTGTGCCTCTCGAGAGCCAGAGACTTGTTTAAATGCCCAGAAAATTGTACCCAGATGTTTTGACATGAGAACCTTATTTCCCACAAAGTCAATTAGACACATTTATTGCTTATCCGTAGAGCTGTGGTCCCTGCCAGATCATTAGACACTCCAAGGGGATGTGTTGTTCAACCCTGCCGGGTGTCCCCAGTGTAATTGTCATGTATGTGTCTGGAGCTAATTGATGCTTGCTTGCTTTTTAATAATTAGTCAGGTGGTAGTAATAAATACTGAAAGAAAAAACCTGGGCTGAGTTTCATTTAATGACTCTTTGGGTAATGAAAATTAATAGCAGAAGAGCCAAATGCAACCTCCTTTGACCTTGTGTGCTGCAGCAGAGGAGGAATAAGACAGGTCTACCTGAGACCCACTCAGCGGGGCCACCCACTGAGCACGGGGAGAGAGCACGGTGTTGGGTGTGTGTCCGGACTGTGTCAGTTCCCTGGAGAAAGACTGAATAACAATCACTGGACCAGGCAAAACCTGTCCTTAGAACATCCCTTCTCATTTTCTTTACTTTTTCCTATTCTTGGTACTTTTTCCCTCAAAGTACTTTCATGTGACCTCATTTTGCCAACTTTCTCATTGGAGACTTGCCCAAGGCCTGTCCAACCAGGAGCTGCCTCTGAGTATCATCTATTGTAGCTACTAGGAAATATTAATGCTGACTCCAGCAAATGCACTACTGACAGTTCTACCAAAGGCATGGAAACCTCTGGAATAAAAGTTTAGATTATCCCATCAGGCAAAGAGATACAACCAGGTGAAGTTCTGGCTACGTGCAAAGAAAACAGAGAGTAAGTAACACCAGAGGAAATGCATTACTATCAGCTGTACCTTTATAAGTAGTTTGGAATTAACTATTTTAGCTTCTCCATATATTTTTCCTTATTTGCGGTTTTATATTTACCACTCAAACCTGGATCTTTCTAGTGCACACCAACATCTATGTACAGCTGATTTCTTGATATCTGCTCTTAGAAGTTTAAAAGACATCAAATTTAGCATATTCAAAAATGGACTCTATCTGTCCCAGTCTTCTTTATTTCAATACATGGCAACTTCCAACATTTTATTTTCTCTGGTCCAAGACTTACATCATTCTTCCTTTCTCTCTTTTTCTGGAATTTCACATTTAATCCATTATCAAATACAGTTGGCATTCTACCTGCTACGTAAGTCCCGAGTCTAATTATTCCCCATCATCTCCACCACTGTGACCCTGGCACAAGCCACCTTTGACTTTCCCTTGACTAGAGCCTTTCCATCGGCAGCTCCTGAAAGCTTTCTGCATTCAGGCTAAGGGATAACATTTGTTGAGTTAGAAATTACTTTTTGTATGTGCCAGGCACTGTACTACACATTTCATGAGTATTAACTCATTTGATCTTCACAACAACTTCACAAAGCCAGCCCTGTATTTGTCTCCGACTCTCCAGATGAGAAAATGAATGAATAGGAAGGCAATCATCCTGTCTAAGTTCCCAGACTTGCCCTTGTGTCCATCCTTCAGACCTGATGGGCTGCCTCATCCTCTGATGGTGGGTGCCACCAGTTTTCCATCCAATAATTTATTATTAATACAGGTAACTTTGTTTTGCTGCATCCAAAGAACTACTGCATGCTGGTCTCAGAACAGAATGTCTCTCCCTGTGTTTCTTTCCCTTAAGGAATGGTATTTGGTTTGTCAGTGTCCATAACTGGTAAGTGGTATGCATGTGTGCGTGTGGTTGTGCGTGTCTATCTGAGAACTTAAAGGAGAAAACCACATTTGCAGAGATTCCTGGGTATACAATTTCTTAAGCCTAGAGGAGCAAATGGTTAATTATAAAATTCCTTTCATTCTGATAGGTTTATGATGGAGCTGTTTTGGGAGAAATCTCATAGATGATTCCCCTAAAATTACGTCATATAACTGACCCCTCACCTTGGCAACCCCTGCCCCAAACTTTTCTACATTCACCATGAAGCTTGAAAGCCTCACAGAAAGTCTCACCAAAAAATGTTTCTAAAACCCCATCCACTGGTAAAGTTCTGTAATATTTTGCAAGTGGATTTGGGGTGTCAGGTAAAATACGTGGCAAACCGATACATATCTGTTCCCTTCCTTCTTTATCGTTCTCTTTCCAATCCTTTCCTCTGCCTTGCACTTTCTAATGTCTAAGAAACCAAAACAATTCAAGATATTTTTCTGGGTTTTGTTGTTTAAAATGCTCTAAAGGTGACATTGGAGATGCAGATTAAATAGAGATGTTGATTTGTTAAATGTTGCCAAAAATTTCCCCTCATAAGAAAAATATTAAAATGGCTTTTGGGGTCAATTCCTTCAGAACTTCTTTTATATAGTTTAATATAACAACAAATGTGCCAATTGCCATAAAACTGGTAGTAAAAATGAAACCTTCAGGAAATGATTTAATCTAAACCATGTTCAAAATGTATGCACTGATCAAGTATACTTTTCAAAAACTAACCCTTAAGTTTCCACCAGCATTTAAAAGAGAGAAGACATTTGCATCAGAAATCAATGAACAGATTGAAGGGTCTTCCAGAGCTGATTATATCCAAGGTCAAAAGATCCAGCCAGAGGGCTTACAAGGAATCCAAACAATCTTGGTTATGAAACAGGAAAACACACGTCACATCTGTAATTCCTACATCCATCTCAGCTTGCCTTATACTCTGAAGATTGAAAAAATGAGAATTAAGAAGTTGAATATAGAGAGGGAGGAAAAACAAACAAAATGTACAGTCGATGTATAGATCAGGTGGGAGGATGTAAATTACTCACATTGATAGATACATGTTTAATTCCTTCACTCATTCTTCATTCAGCATTGATTTCTATTACATGTGCCAGGGAAATGGCTATGAATAAGAGCTCCCGTTTTGATTTCCTCGTAAATTTGTGTTTGCATCCAAAGCAAAAGTCTGCTGCGCTCTCTCTCTCGCTCTCTCTCTCTCTCTCTCTCTTTTTCTCATACACACACACACGACATGAAGGTGTGAGAAGTGCTATGAAATGTGAAGTAGAGAGTATAATGGGAAAAGTGACCTGGAGGGCAGATTGAGCCTGTCTGAAGGAGGCCTAACTGGTATAGAAAATGAAGCATAAATAGGAGGTAGGAAAGCAGAGGGAGGGTATTTGGCAGGATCTCACCTAATGTACACAACACAAGGAGAGATTTCAAAACAACTAAGAGTATATTATAAATGCCATACCACAAAAATAAGTGAGGTGATGGTTATGTTAATTAGTTTGACTTAAGCATTACACATTGTGTATCAAATCATCACATTGTACTCCATAAATGTATACAGTTATGATTTAATAAAAATTAAGAAAGAAAAAGAACAGGAGGGGTATTGCAGTTTTGAAAGAATACTTTAGCTGTACATCAGACTGGACTTGGGAAAGACACAAATGAATAACTTGATTCATTCATTAAGTAAATATTGTACATCTAGTTGTGCCAGGTACTTTTCTAGGCACTAGGGATGTAGGAACAAATGAAGATAAACTACAGGAAGATCCACAAAGGAGATTAATACCATAGTCTAGATAAGGAGTAAAAGTAGATGGAGTAGGATTATAGCCTTAAGAGACAGAAGTGGACAAAATTGACAGGTAGATGAGAAACCCTCCTCAAGATAGTGGGTAGACCAAGAAGAAACGAGAATGAGTGGCAAGTCTCTGTCTTGAGCCATGGACATGTTTCCAAAATATTTTAAGGGGTGCTAAAACACCTAGGTGGAGAAATCTAATAAGAAGTTGCATATGAGTGGCGGGGACTTGGCTGAGGTCAGAGATATATTTGCTCAGTCAGTGAAACCATGAAATTAAATGAGATGGACCAGGAAGAATGCAGAAAGTGAAAAATAGAGTCCCGAGGAATTTTAACTTCTATAGGCTGTTTAGCAGATCCTTAGAACTGATAGCTACTTAAAGCCAATAAGAGAAAGTGAGAAAGAATACTAAGAGATGCTGGAACTAGCAGAGTTTTAGGGAAGAGGAATGGTTGGTGATGACAAATGTTTCCGTGAGGTCAAGTAAAGCAATGACTGAAAGCTGTCCATGACCATGGACAATGTGAAGGTCCGTGGTGAAAGCAGGTACCATGAGGAAGTGGGGATGGACCAACATTATAGTGGGTGGAGGAGTAAGATTAAAAACAGATGATTAGTGAGGACAACTCTTTTATAAAGTAGCTGGAGTAGAGAATAGGGGTAAAGCAGGGCCACCAGGATTTGGCCCAGGTGAACAAAACTGTGGTTTGTTACTCGCAGGGAGAGAAGGCCAGCTAAACACTGAAAGGTGCGATCACCCAGGAGCCTTTCAATGCTGACCCCAATACTGTATCACACTTGCTTCCCAAGCTCAGCCCTACCCCATCTATTTGTGGTTTTGTTTGTTTGTTTCTAAGTGGTATAATATTGAGAACGTTTAGAAACTGTTTGGAATAAGGCAGTAGATTTGGGAAATGTATAGCTCTGAAATTAGTAGGAGTTTAACAGAAGGGTGAGCTCTGTGACAGAGAAGAGAGTGAAGGCACTGGGCTGTCATCAGAGAAGAGACGCCTCCTGCATTGCAGCAGGACACAGGAGGAAACTCCGACTAAAACGCAGGAATATCTGTGAATCCTGCAGCACAATGGTAAGGGGGCGCCTCTCTGTGGCTTCCTACTCTCCATTCAATGGGAGCCAGATCCATCAGCTTAACAAAAGGTTAAGCTTCCATGGTTTGGAAGTCTGAGGACAGTGGGACCTTTTGAAACAGCAGAAGGACCTGCGGGAAAAGTTCACCCCTCAGACAGAGATGATTTCCACAAGCTCAGTGTCTCAGTCTGTGCAGAAGGGTGATTTTGCTCAAGTAACGCCCAGGGGGGTGATACAGAACATGAGAAAGGGAGTGGCTGGATTAGTTGGGAGCTTTGGGGTTTCTACAGGTTAGTATAATGAACACAGGCATGGGAGGCTAGGTCATCAGAAAGAGACTAGTTTAAATGACAGAATACTGCACTTGAGCTGGATAAAAGTGAGCCAGTAGTAAGAAGTGGAAGGGTCGATGAATGAGAATACCTGACGTGGTGGAATTCCTGGGTGGTGTTATGAGAACAATAACCTTGGGACAGTTTTGGTTCCAGGCTGTGGAAAGCTGCCACTGAGTTGGAGAAGAGGCCCTGGGAGAAAAAGAATCTGGGACTGAGGTGTTGGCGGAGCACAGTAAAGGCCCCAGGATGTGACTGGACTTTGCGAGTCGAGGCAGATAGCAATCAGGATTGAAATCTGAATGAGGTCAACAGGTAACAGCAAAGAGGAAAGATTAGAATGTGGACAGACCAAAACTATAGCCCCCAAGGAGCAAGGAGGCAGACTCATGATCTGGAAGCCTTAGGGAACAAAAACTTTAGCATGCAAACTGAGCCTGAGAAGGGGAGAATGCGGCAGCCGAGTATTGTCCTGAGGAGGAATCGGGTTCCTGTTACCAGGAGTATAAGGAAAGGGCAGGAAGATAAGGGGAGTTTATTGACCATTGAACAAGAGTCCTGAATGGCAAATGGGAGAGAGAGAAAGTAGGGAGCACGATTACACCAGGGGGAGGAAGCACGAGGACTTACCCCAAAGGAATCATGAAACAGGGACAAACAGGCAATATGGAGGAAGAAAGTGGCTGCTGTCCTCTTTCAATCAAATTTCTTTAAGTGTTTGTTCGGTATTTAAAGACATTAGAAAAGAATATTATTTTCTATTGACAAAATTATTTTTTCATGTTCAATATATGAGAAGTTATTACTTGCATGGAAGCACGTGGAAGAATGGTTTTTAAGATACAGTTTCCCCTTCTTTCTCCTTCTCACCAATTAAGGGAGGTAGCAGGTTTGAGAACAGGACTCTATGCTCCCCTGGTCTCATGTTCCTGAGGGAGGAACTTCTGGAAAACTAGCTCCAGTATTCCTGGCCCCCTTGCTCACCCCTTCCAAGACCGAGTGACATATCTGTTGGGTAAACTTGCCAGAAGTCAGGGAGTGCTCGGCTCCCTTCTGAGTTTCCTCCGTCTTGGTTGTGCCTGCTCTCAGGATGCACACACAGCATCTATAGTCTGCCAAGGGACCAGCTCCTGGAAGGAGGTGTGGGGAGGACGAGTGAGCAGAGCTCTGCCAGGGGCTGGGTGCATAAGACTTTCTGATTCGGAAAGCGAAGTATTTGGAAGTCCACAGACAGCAGAACTAGAAGGCTGCTTTCTCTCATCACTTTTGTACATAGTTAAGAACATATATCTGTTTTTATCTCCATCCTTCTGCCTCCTGTATTTCATTCCTCAGGTGGCTTCAAACGCAGGAAGAAAATATACAAGCTGTATATTTATTTTCCTATTGCTGCCGAAACGAGTTACCACAAACTTGATTTCTTATAAAAACAATACAACTGTTCCACTTTACAGTTCTGTAGGTCACAGTTTCGAGGGATTAGGACCTGGATATCTTATGGGGACCATCAGTCTACCCACCCTGGGTGATACACAGGCTGATAGCCCCCGATGGCTCAGTGCTACAGGTTGCCCCCTGATGGCTCAGATACACAGGCTGCAGCCCCCTGATGGCTCTATCTTGGGAGGCCTTTGTGGAAAAGCAAGAAATAGCATTAACTACACAACCTGATCCTTCCTGATTTTATTTCCAAAAACCTAACTATTTAGAGATTTTTCCAGGTAACTTGGAAGATTTAAAAAGAAAGAGCACTTGAGGAAAAAAATAGGAAGAAAGAGAGATTTCCTCCAGATTAACAGGATGTTTTCAGGGTTTGGGAGGTGGAGAGAAAGGTTGGATTCCTAAAGTTAGCAAGGGACTTTTCACTCCACTGTGAATATGGACAGAACAATGCCTGGGTGTGCCTCAGGGAGGCAGGATCTCTGCGCCAGGGTTCACTGGCCTGGAAGAGACTTCCTCTCTCCATGGAAATGCGTGGAGACGGAACACTACCAGACCATGGAACGGCTGTGGCTTGCACAATACCACAGTGCCCAGGATAAACTGGAGGTCAGGGGCTCGTCTCCTATTTTCTGAATCATCTTTAGAAAGCCTTGCTCAAAATCAACACTTTTTTTTTGGCTTCTTTTCATGTCAGAAAAGTTTCTCATTTGTCTATGGTTTTTCTCCTCCTCCTTCTTTAGACATTCTTCATGATTTTCTAAACCAGACACTTTCTTGGACAGCACATTAAAATATTTGAATTTTAAATAATAAATCACGGATTTTCAGTAAATAAAACAATGCCTTGTCTTGTTCAGTGTTTCCAGCCAACTGAGACATGAAGTGCCTGCTGGCTGATGTGTAGGCACAGAGGTAAAACTGGGAGAGATGGATATACGCACCTATATATATACTTAACTACATATACATATATATAAACCTAACTAAAGGATATTATCTGGGGGTACAAGCTGAAAGTGGGGCAAATTTGCATTTCCTGTAAGGAAGCCTGCATTACCACATTCCCAACGTTTCTTATAATTCTGGCATTCTCTTTATTCTGGTTCTGCAGGAAAGCACAGAAGTCTGCAAGGGAGTGTCTTTGGGAGGATGCCTGAGAGGAACAGGGATATGAAGCAAGTCGGCTGGTTTGGGGGCAGGTCAGAGCTCACAGAGGTCAGCTGTGGCTTGATTGTAGGGCCTGGGGCTTTGAGAACAAGGGACTCCTTTGTCTCCTGGTCCATTCAAGAAGCTGTGGGTTACGTGGTTTAAAGGGGTGATATCCTGCATCTGTGGGTGGGGAAGGTTCCTCTCCACTTCCCTTGATCGCAATGTACGTTTAGGTCAGCCAGGAATGAGGCATCTCTGGTCTCAGTTTCTGAATTCAATCCTCTCTGAGGGCACACTTTAGATGTTTTCCTCAAGGACTACTTCCTAGTCTTTGCTCCCATAAGTAACTCTATCTTAGTTAATATAGCAGTTACTTATCAGATATTTATTTCCTTATTAGCAGCTAAATCTTATCTCTCTCTTTAACCACGGCTGGGTATTTCTTAGGAAGAATAGCCACCTATGTGAAAATTTATGAAAGGCTAATTTGTAATTTTCCTGTGAATGCTCATAGGATCTATGGTCTGCCAGTTGGGTGTTTGCTTCTGGACAGAGAATTTTGAACAACTAGAACAAAGGCAGAAGAAAGTTTAGAGGTCAGATTTATCAAAAGTGGTAGAAGAGCAGTGGCACCCAGACTAAAGTGGATTTGCAGGGCAACCTTGGCTGGGTGCCTGGCTGCCTGGCTGCCCCCACCTCTAGGACCCCTTGGTTCCTATCCATTTGCAATCTTGGATCTTATGTCTCCTGTCAACGTGGGGACTTTTTTCTAATGTCCTGCTGGCAAGTGTCCTTCTTGTTTAAAATGGTTTATTTAAATCAAGAACCTGATAGTTATATTTTCTATAAAACTTTTAGCCCACCAGTCAAAATATTTAAGAAACGTCTACTATTTTCCCCTATTCCAGTGAAAAATTGAGTTTGTATAGAAATGAGGACAGAAGGAAGATGAGGATAGAGCAGTTAGATCTTTGCATTGTTTCTGAGAATACTCCATATCTGGCACAAATGAGAAAGAACAGACATATTGAGGATAAATGGTGAGAAAGGAGAACCAGGCTATTTCCTAGCATTCTCCTATGCTGGTGACATCATTATTTATGAGGAAATACTGTGAGTTCCCAAAGGCTTCAGACATAGGAATTCAAATTTAATCACAAAAACATTCTCATGTAAAATATAATCATTCTATTGACATAATATTAGCCATTTGGATTAGCTCAGATAATCACATACCATCAACCCTGTGATATAAGAATTCAGAGGTTAATACTTCCACCTTCTATGGAAAGCCATCCAAGATGACTTTAGCTACAAAAGTGATTTGTCCCTGTTTGGGGTTCATATGTTGGTTATAGCACTTATCATTATCATTGCCATGACTTGTTCCACTTCTGTGTCCCTTAGAGTAGGCAGTGAAACTATAAAGAATAATTGTGAAGTTCGGTGGAAGAAAAAAATCCAAAAGAAACCCTAGAAGACCTAACCAGAAGAAACTGATAGTTAACTCAACTTACCTGAGATTCCAAGACTGCCTAGAGATCCCAGCCCATCTTTCTCTTACTTCACATTGATAAATAAGGTTGCATGTGCTCATGAAAATTTTAAATTTATTTAGCACCTTTTATCTAAAGGAAAGAAAATTATTCTGAAAGCCTGAAAAAAATGAGGAGTCAACCCAACGTGAAATACCAGTCAACAAAAGGCCCAAGGAGAAGGGGTCAGGAAAAAAACTCCGTTAGAATGTTCGAGAAAAGACACAGTCCCTGAGAGAGGTGTTAAGAGAGTCATTTGCCAAATTAAATAAGAGCTAGAAAGCTATTATAGGCTTTCAGTTAGGCCATGCAACCAACTACAGTAGATTAAAAGTGAAACGACACAGCCAACAAGTTAATGGCATTTGTTTATTAGTTCCAAAAGTACTAAGTGAAAGCTAGACAGCTACTTAAGACAGAAACATGCCAACACCAGGTATTCGTGTAAATTAAGGAGTAATAGGGACTTCCTACCTGTCACATTCAGAGCCCCATTACCAGAGGATTCCGGAAATCCAGCTTGGATTGTTTACTTGTATTTGGAGATTTATAACTGCACACGTGCACACTCACACACAAGGCTAATGGCCAAGGTGAGTGAAATTATATGAGTGAAACAGTAAGTATCTGCTATAAATGAGACCTAAAACACAGAAAGATCTGAAAAATTAAGCCCTCAGGAATCCATTTGTAAAATTGGAACGATTTGACATTAGCAAGAATTCAAGCAAGTTTTTTTTGTTTGTTTGTTTATTTGTTTTGTTTTGTTTTGGTGCTTTTCCCAAATAGGTGAATAGATAAATTCTGGGGATTTGAAAAATCCTTTTAATTGACCCTGCCTCCTACACATACTCAGTTCTGTCAGTCTGCATTAGCACGTGACGATATTTGGAGGCAGAAACATAAGCCGCTATCCATCAACAGGCTTGGAGAAACAAAACAGCACACATATGCAGCAGTTGCTGTCAAAGGAAAACGCGCTTCCTCGTTTGCTCTCTCTGGCCCATTTTTCTGCTGTTGATGTCAGAGATAAACGGAAACAGTCAAGTCAACAGAATAGCTTCAGCTTAGAGGTTCGGTGGGTGCAGCTGAAACTGTTACCAAATAGACCCTCTCCCAGAATAGTCCCGCTCTCTCCTCCCCCTTTCCATGCTTTCTACCAATTCACCCCAGATCTAACTGCCAAAGGAGCAAGAAGGCTTCAGAAAGAGAAATCGGCTCCTGGCTGTGGCACCCCTAGCTGGAGATAGATGGATGGGCTGACAGCCTCCTGCAGTGAAGCCGCAAGTTCTGGCCTTCCACTGCTGCCCAGGGGGAGCTGCCACCTGTGAACAGCAGCATGTAGAAATGGCTAAACTCTGCATGCGTGGCTGGAGGCACGGTCGGCTGGAGGCATGCGTGGCTGGAGGCACGGTCCTCGAAGGAAAGCCAGGAGAGGCAGCTTATGGAGTGGAGAGTTTAGATTTGGGACTGGCCACAACCAGCACTAAAATCCTAATTTCTTCAATATCTAGAAAGGAAAATTGTCACGCTTTTAATAGGCAGTCACATCTCCTTGGTTCCCCTAGAAATATTCTGTATGTCAGTGGTCCCCAGTCTTTTTGGCACCAGGGACGGGTTTCATGAAAGACAATTTTTCTACAGACAGGGGAGAGAGAGTAGGGAGAGGATCTGACAGAAGAGGGAGCTCAGGTGAGGATAGAGGTGATGGAGAACAGCTGTAAGTAGAGATGAAGCTTCCCTCTCTGACCCTGTGCTCCCTCCTGCTGTCTGGTGTGGTCCCTGGCACATGGCTTAGGGGCTGGCGACCACAGCTGGATGGAGACTTATAACTCTGTATATTACACGCATACATGTGTACACATATACAGACACACACATCACCACAATTATCACTTGTCACCTACACTAATTTTTTCTTAATATAGATTAAACACAGACCTTTATATAATTGTATTACTATTCATTAGAATAGAAATTACATGGAAATATTTGACAAATGAAAATCCCCCATTTTTATAACAATGATGAACTCTAGATGCACCTGGGGTGAAGTCCTCATGACAACGTGCTTACTCCGAGTTTTATGATAAAGTTCCTTTGGATAGAAATCACCTGGTGAAATGAGACTAGTAAATATTTTCTTTAGCTTTTCAAATCACGCTAACTTATAATTGCTTTGACCAAAAAAAATGCTCTGATTTATAAATATCTTACTTTGTTCTAAAATGAGTTTAGGTAGCAAGGCTAAATCAATTGTAATTAAGAGGGAAATAGGCAGAGTAGGGAACACGCACACAAAAAACAAAACCTGAAATAAAATTAACAAATAAACACTAAAGGATATAAAGTAGCACCAGGAGCAAGGCTGACTCAGTGGCACTCTCCTTCACCAACCTGTACTGGTAGAGTAAATGGTCATTTAATAACCATTCCGTGTGTGCCGTGTGCCAGGCGCCCTCACAGAGCTCTGCCCTCTCTGGCTTGCAGAGCAAAGTCTTCTCCCCCCATTCTCCTTCTGACCCCCTTAACTGGCTCCCTTCCTTCCTCCCTACTTTAAATTGAAGGATCCTTTTTATTCTACCACAATCCCTTTGCTTTTAATTTCTAATGTAATCCATTCCTAAAGACAGGAGCAAACTCTTTCCAAAATCACCCAAGTGCTGCATTTCCAAAAGGATGTCTCCATCTTACTATTCTGCCAATGCCACACACTTACATGACAAAAACTGCTCTGTGCTCTCCTGCCCGAAACCCCACTTGCCAAAGTGCAGCCCCAACACTCTGTGGGCACAAACTAGCTCGTGTCTCCCTCATTTTGCTGAGATCAAGACCACACTCTGGCCACTAGGCGTTAATCTATGGGAGCATCTTGTCTCTTCCCTCCTCCAACTTCTTTTTTTTTTTTTTTTTTTGAGACAGAGTCTCACTATGTTGCCCTGTGTAGCGTGCTGTGCCATCACAGCTCATAGCAACCTCCAGTTCTTGGATTTAAGCAATTCTTTTGCTTCAGCCTCCCAAGTAGCTGGGACTACAGGTACCCACCACAACATCCAGCTACTTTTTGGTTGTAGATGTCATTGTTGTTTGGCAGGCCTGGGCTGTTCAAACCCACCAGCTCCAGTGTATGTGTGTGGCTGGTGCCCAAGCCACTGAGCTACAGGCGCTGAGCCATGCCCCCATTTTCTTACCTAGTATCCCCTTCACCCTGACAATGGTACAAGCAAAGGTGGGTGGACACAATCAGGGATGTCTGGGAGCCACTGCCACATGTATGGACATGAAGAGGCCATGATGAGCCATCTGTTTAAAAAAAGATGAACCGATAAAAAGACTAAGAGAGAAATGGGGGTAAAAACCAGCTACGTTAGGAATGCTAAGGCGATATCATTCTAAATTCAAAAGATTAAAATATTTATCAAATAGTACTACATGTACGTGTGTGGCAATACCTGTGAAAAGCTAAAGTTCATACGTCTGATTACTCCTCCAGTAAATAAACACATATATCAACTCCACTAATGACCTTTCTGATGCTATTACCTTAGAGGAATAACTGCTTCTAAATAGAAACACAAAATATGCACATCAACATTGCTTGGGGGGACTTTTCTGCTTATACTAATAGCTTTGTTTTAGAATTTAATCATTGCGATGCATGATAATCATCATCAAAAAATAATGCTTTTTGAACCCTTAGTATGTGCCAGATCGTTTTTTAATCACCTCATATTGTCTGTCTCCTCACAACTCTGAATTAGGTTAGACAGATGAGCAAACTGAGGCTTAACAAGATTAAATTTTCTAAGATCAGACAGGTAGAAATAGGTGGGGCCTAGAATGCAGCTTAAGAAGCCTGATTCTAACATTGCTCGTGTTAATCAGATTGAGACTTAACCATTAATTTAGGAAGTGCTGGAATTACAAAATGACTCCTAATCTTCCCTAAGATAACAGTGGTTTATTTCTTTTCCAAATGAACCACAAAGCCCAATGCAATCAGACAACCCTATGGACCACCTGCTCTCATTGCTTTCACTTTGGGACACAACCACCTCAACACGTGGCTTCTCCAGTTGCTGCGGCACACAAGAGAGGCAGAAGGCTGCACACTGGCTTTTAAAAATGTCAGCCTGGAAGTGACACATTTCACTCTGCTCACAGCTCACTGCACGCTGATCACAGGGCCACAATCTAACTGCAAAGAATGCCAGAGGATGTCTTTCAAGAGCCCAAGAAGAGAAAAATGAAATGGGATTTGGTATCTCTGCTATAGTGTTCTCAATCACTTAACTTGAAAATTTGGGTGAGGGATTGTTTGTTTATTTGTTTTTGAGACAGAGTCTTACTTTGTTGCCCTGGGTAGAGTGCTGTGGCATCATAGCTCACAGCAACCTCAAACTCTTGGACTCAAGCAGTCCTCTTGCCTCAGCCTCCTGAGTACCTGGGGCTATAGGCACCTGCCACAATGCCTGGCCACTTTTAGAGATGGAGTATCACTCTTGCTCAGGCTCACTCAACCTCTTAGAGTGCTAGGATTACAGGCATGAGCCACTGAGCCCAGCCCAACTTGAAAATTTTTGAAGAGGCTGTTGTAGATATCCTATGTAACCTTCTTCAACAGATGCCTTTCAGAGAGGGTACTCTCTGTATCTGGAAGAACTATTCCCTTAAGAATATTGGGGGAGTGTCCGAGTCCTCCAAAGGCATTGTCAAGCTCCAAAGGGTCATTACAACTTGTAATAAACTGACAAGGAGATAGATTTTGTTTTGCTTCTTAGAAGGATGATAAAGAGAAGAAAAAATATTAAACAACCTGATAAAACAGACCAATGAGAACAAATCCTGGCCTAAAGAGCCAGCACAGCCATCAGAGCCGGCTCTTGCCTCAGGAGGAGAGGGGAAATGTAGACAGAGAAGTGGTCAGGGAGAAAATGTCTCTGTCCTCAGGACCTCCCTAGTCTTTGTAAAGTTGGCCCAATGGAATATTTAAAATTTTATTTTCTGCGGAAAATGATCAAAGGGTTGTATACCTGGATTGATGTGACCCACAGCAGAGGTAGTAGGTTGGACTCAGGAGCCAGAAGCCAAAGAGGCCAAGAGAAAGTCGTCCCTCGGGAAAAACGGAAAGCGAGGGTCTAAATCCCCACTTTGTTCATTTCTTTATGGGAGCACATTGCAGGGCACGGGATGATTCTCCTCTGCCATTTCTGGGGGTCCTCCTCCTTAGGAAGCGTCCCAGCACATCATGCAGAGCCACCACCAGGAAGCCCCTTATGTCATCATCAGTCATCATTGGTCAGTCACTCCCGCCCCAGATGCCACTGCCCCAGCAGGCTCCTTCCTTCAGAGGGGCGGATCTGCTTCCTCTGTGCCGCCCATGAGGTCACATGGAAGCAGTCACCAAGCTGACAGCCCCTGTGCCTCAGATCTGGTCATTCTGGGGTGTCAAGAAGTTGTCCTTCAAAGCTCTGGTCACCTCCCCCAGGCATAGTCATAGACTGGAAGGACCCCTGCTGCACCTGGGAATCTTATGTCTCTAACAGACCTTTCCTCTTGGGTTAAACCTCATCTTCTCCCTTGCTACTGTCACAGCATTTTTTTTTTTTTTTTTTGTAGAGACAGAGTCTCACTTTATTGCCCTCAGTAGAGCACCGTAGGGTCACAGCTCACAGCAACCTCCAACTCCTGGGCTTAGGCAATTCTCCTGCCTCAGCCTCCCGAGTAGCTGGGACTACAGGTGCCTGCCACAATGCCCGGCTATTTTTCTGTTGCAATTTGGCCGGGGCCAGGTTTGAACGTGCCACCCTTGGTATATGCAGCTGGTGCCCTACCCAGTGAGCCATAGGCACCGCCTTGTAGGGCATTCTTGATTTCCCTTTTCTCTCCAAAATTTCCACAACCATTTCTGTAACATTACTGAGCCTTTTCAAAGGCGAGATGCACTTACTGCAAATACCGTCTAATCTCAGTTCTCTGAAACTCCCCGAGACAAGTAAATACTAAGGATCCAGCTGCTTTGAATAGTGGAAAAACAATAAGAAAAATAAGGTAACATTTCAAGCAAAACAAAGTACAACCTTGCTGATACACATGTATAGAACACACACCCATACACACAATATGGAAAACAAATTTTCAATAGGAAACACGGAGTGATAATAGCAGTCATTGATAAGATATGGCATTGTGGCATTTTCTGTTTTCAACTTTCTGCGGTGCGCATGTGTAATTGTCATAAGAAATGAGCAACAGTCCTGGGCTGAGGTGAGTTCGCCAGCAGCCGGGGTAGACGGTTTCCAGCCTGCCGACAACTTCTCACTTCAAGCTCCTGCTTTTTTCTCCTCCACCAGAGGCTTTCTCAACCTGCTCAGCCTGGGTGTACTTGAAAATACCATGCATCCGACAAACCCAGGGCCTGTCCTCAAGTGATGGGCTGGGGGTCAGCAGATAAATATCTCACTTCCCCATGCACTGGCAGGATGGTTCTGACATGCGTACCCCAAAGAACCTCGAGAGAGTCCCAGCAGACAGTCGCCCAGAGGGGGCCACGCTCACCAACATACGCTGTCCTGCCTTTTCCTCCCTTCCCTGCCTCACCTTCTCCAGTTGCTCAGCTTCACTGAACAAAAGGAATCCCCATAGTCAGGAACCCCTGGATTAATAAGAACTGGCCTTTGTCTTTTATCTTTGTAGCTCTAATCATCTCGCACAGGGCTTTGCCTACGTGAGGCATGCTGTTAAATTCCTGTGTAATTCAATCAGACTTTAACTTACCATAGCTATAATGGGAACTTGAACGCTCCCTTAAATGAGGCAGCATCACCATAGATTTCAAAACCATGACCTTGAATTACAATATGCATCACAAAGGGTGCACCTTAAAAAGGCAGTGGGCAGTGACAGTCGATCAACTTTAGAACTCACCACGGTACCCAGAAGCGGAGATGGCCAAAGCCAATCAGTAAGTTTAGAAATCAGACAAGTGGACACGTATCGGGGATGGTAGATGGCTCACATTAAAAGAGACCTCGCTTCACTTGCCCATTCCCCCTCGGATAATCTCATCCTTTGCTCTCATCCGGCGGCATCTCTACAATGGTTAGTTACCCTCAGAGAGTAAATAGTGGCTGGTCGACATTCCCTCATTATGAGCTCTTCATGAGCCATTGCTTCCACAATTTTCTGGTACAATGAGAATTTGTATTCCTAATGATGAAACAGAAGCTGTAATTGCATAATCCTCAAGTGCTTTTACCAGAGAAAAATTGAATTAAGTTTAACTCTACTCTAAGTCTTTACAAATTGGCAGTCCATTTGTGGGCAACTAGGACCCCTAGGTTAATGGAACACTTTATTAACAGCAGGCCTCGAGTGTGTCAAGCAATTGAAGAATACAGGACTTTGTCTTCTACATTGCTAATACTGTCGACCACCAGGCCTGGCACTGGTAGCAGCCCTGTCCCTTTGCTCCAAAGTAAGTGTGTAGCTCAAGTCTCTTGGCAGGGCACCTTGAAGGCAAGAAAGAAAGCCGGGTGGAGGAGAGTGGGGTCCGAAATAGCCTAACCTTTAGTCTGACATGTTTGTTTCCATACATAAACTGGTTCATGATGACCTAATAGATAACTTGACATAGACAGATGAGCTTGACTTTCATAGCCTTTACAAATACCCAGAAAAGAGTCTCTCATGTTTGATGATGTTTAAAACTTCCAGAAACTTATCCCTCAGTGCATGTGAAGTATAAGATTAACGTAGGACTTGTCTCACCAAATAAGAAGCCAACAGAGTCCTTTCTTCTGGTGCCCTTAATTTTCCCCACTCAGACCTCTTTTCACTTTTCTTCTTGAGTGTTCAGGAACCCCTTAAGGTGAGGAGTACGCAGTTCATTCTCCCACCCCTTCCCTCACCTCCTACCTGATGGACTCACATGTATCTTTGGACGTATGTTCTGTTTTCTCTTCTCTTCCTCCCTGCTTCTATTACTTCCTCCACCTTCTCTCAGCCTTACTTCCTGTCTTTATTATTTCCAAGAGATGCAGCCAAAAGAAAAGAGGTTTAAGTTGTGTTTTGGTTTTCACTTATATTTAATGATGAACCTATATATTATGTGCTAGGCACCATTCAAGATATTTTCATATATAATTCCTTAGGGCCTCTGTTTACATCCAAACCTTGTTCTCCTTTCTCTAAATTTCATGCTATTTTCTCTACTCAAAATTATCAAGAGGAAGGGAGTCAAGGTAACTACACAAAATACAAACACAAAGACAACTCTGAATGCACAAGAACCACAGATATTACAAGTACATCATTCTCAGCGAGGGAGGAAATTACTAGTGTAACTGCAATAACAACCAATACAGAAATGAGGCAGGATTGCAGAGTGGTTACAATTTCGGGCTTTGGAGTTCGGTTGCCTGGATCTATGACTCTGTGACTCACTACTTAAACATGTTAAGCCTTAGTCTCCTTACCAGTTAAAGGGGCACACAATAATCTTCAGCTATAGGGTTGGAACAAATATTAAGTGAGACAATATGTGTAAAACACTCAGGGCACCGTCTCAAAGGAGTAGGGCGTCAGTCCCATATGCTGGAGGTGGCAGGTTCGAACCCAGCCCCGGCCAAAAAATAAAATAATAATAATAATATGTGTAAAACACTCAGCACAGTCCTAAGACATAATAAATGACTCATAAAGGAAGCTAAATCTGAGCACTAATTTCTTATCTTAAATCTCACTTTTGTCCTCTTTTTTATTTTGTTTTTAATGGAAACATAATTATTGTGCACATTCATAGATATTATGTGATGTTTTGATACAGATATACATTGTACAAAGATCAAATCAAGATATTTAATATATCCATCACCTCATACATTTACTATTGCTTGGTGGTAAGAGCATTCAAACTCCTCTCTTCTAGTTGTTTTGAAAAATATGATTTTCTGAGCCATGGTCATTCACTGGGCAGTATATCTGTTGGCTATTTGTATGTCTTCTTTTGAGAAATAACTATTTAGGTCTTGCCTCATCTTTAAATTGAATTATGTATTTTTTTCCATTGAGTTGTTTGAGTTTCTTATGTAGTTTGAACATTAACCCTATGCCAGATGCATAATTTGCAAATATTTTTTGCGCATTCTGTAGGTTGTCTTTTGGGACTGTTAATGTTTCCCTTGCTGTGCTAAAGCTTTTTAGTTTATGAAACCTTGTATGTCTGTTATTGCTTGGGTTGCCTGTGATTTGGGGGTCTTATTCAAAACTTTCTTGCCCGGACCAATGTCTTGAACTTCTGTTTAATGTAACCTTTATTTAAAATGTATAGCCTTCTTCTTCCCTTCCTGATTTGCTGTGTTTTTGCTGTGTTGTCAAATAGAATCTCAACTATTCTGAGAACAAAGACTGATTTACCTCAGGTGTTATCATTTTCATTGATAGTAATTACACCAACAGCAGTGGCTGCTCTTGGCCCTTAACTAGAGCTGTCTTAAAGATACTGACTGGCTAGTTTTCTCCAGCCAGTGACCTCCCGATGAAGCACCTTCTGCCTTCCTCACCCTTGCTCCCAACACAGTACGAAAGAGCCACTACTGTAGCTTTCTAGCTCCACTAAGCCAGCCTGAAATGCTGCCCAGCTTAAGATCAAATTGAGAAACTATTGGTGATAAAGAAATGAGGAGTTGATAAAATAACCAAGGACGATAAAAAGTCTGACAGGATTGACACATGAAGATCGGTGAACGTAAATGAATAAAAGAAATTAGAATGTATCCAAAGACAGGAAAGAAGAGTAAATCTCTGTGTTGTGTTATATTTTGAAAACTATCTTCATGATCCCAAAGATGTGAAAATAGCCAATGAGCATGAGATCAAAGCAAATGTGAACTGTGTTTGTTATTCACTCATTCAACAAATAGTTAGCGAGGGTCTCCTATATCACAGGTATTCTTCAAGATATTGCACTAGAATGCTGAACAAAAAACCAAAAAAAAAAAAACAACTCTATAAATTTCTTTCAGCAGAGATCTGAGGTGGGCTGCCTGCTAGCATTTGACCAACTTAGCTTTTCTTTTCTAGCACTGTGGATCTGAAAATAGCAAGTGTCCTGGGTTTAAAAGAAGCCAATGGATTTCTACTTCCACTTTTGCTGATTTCTTAGCAGGAGGCTCTTGAAGGAACCACACTCGTGCATAAAAAGACACTGCAAACACTAGGGGAAGGAATCACATAACCAAGTAGGATAAAGAATGTTTATAAACTAGAAGGTACACAAACAGAGCCTGTCAAAACCAGAAAATGTGCTGATAATATCAAGTGAAAGAGAGTTAAGCCAGTGAGCGTCTTGGAGCCCGTGAGCTACAGCTGTTCAGACTTTCCCTTATTGGCACTTGACAGTCTGGTAACAGCAGCCTCTCAGGCCATAGTTTAGTCAAGTCTTTATGTTAGAGTCTAGAAAAATGGGTAGTGCAAGTCTATCCTCTGATTCTCGACAGAATTGAGGACAAAGATACATGTCGATAGCATCTAATTCTTATTTTTATTTTATAGAGACAGAGTCTCACTTTATCCCTCTTAGTAGAGTGCTGTGGCATCACAGTTCACAGCAACCTCCAACTCCTGGGCTTAGGCAATTCTCTTGCCTCAGCCTCCCAAGTAGCTGGGACTACAGGCGTCCACCACAATGCCAGGCTATTTTTTTGTTGCAGTTTAGCTGGGGCCGGGTTTGAACCCGCCACCCTTGGTATAAGGGGCCGGTGCCCTACTCACTGAGCCACAGGCACTGCCATAGCATCTAATTCTTAACACCTATAGGTTTTATTCAGAAAAGTCTGCTAAAGAATTGAAAGATCAGCCCAAGCATTTGTTAAGAGAATAATGCTTAGTGAATACATGTTTTCTCCTATTTGTTATCGCACAAAATAACAACTGATATTGCTATGCTTTCATTGGCAACATTTAGCTCCCTTTCTAACACTTTTATGTTTACTTTGTTTGTTTTGTTTGTTTTTTAGAGTCACAGAGTCTCACTGTGTTGCTTGGGGTAGAGTCCTGTGGTGTCTTCCCGTTACATTTTTACATTTACTTGAATGATTATTTGATTGGTCTCTTTCCCCTCTACCAGACCGTAAGTGCCACCAAAACAAAGTCATACTGAATGACTGGCACATCACTGAATCACCAGCACATGGAAAGCCTCAAATATTTATTAGACGAATGAACTTTCAGCATTTAAGATCATGAAATTAGTTGTCTTCCAAGCATGATGTTAGGCAAAGCTCATATGAATAAATTTTGAGGAATTGGAGAATGAGATTATTTGTAATAATTAAAATTCCAGGAAAGGACATTCCTGGATCCATGGGAAAATCAGATGTGCTGATGTCATCTTCCTCCACAGGTGTCAGGCTGATACCATCATCATCATCAATTTGGAGCTATTTCTGTGCTAAGTGCTTTACATGCATTATTCCTAATCCCCAATAATCCTTTTAGCATGCATTATTATTTCCATTTACAGCTGAAGAGATTAAGGCTTCCTCAGTTCTTAAGCAATTTCTGAATTGAGCTCAAGCCTGCTTGGAGTGTGCTCCATGTCCTCTGCAAGACTTGCTCAGGAATCAGAATCCATTTTGAGTGTCTGAAATTCACCATTTTAGATTTCATGGCACCATGGTTTTACCTCTCCATCTGACTCGGGCTGACCCCACTGATGGCTACTGGATGCATCTCACTTTTTCAATAAAATGTGTTTTGCTGTGCTGTCCAGTGTTAGTTTCCTATATAGCCCTGTTCTGACAGCTCTGGCTACTCCAGGAAAAGGGAGGATGTGGCAGATGGCCCTGGAAGGAATACTCTAAGGTAAAATGCCAAAATAATTCCCTTTCTGACTTGCAGCATTGCTGTGAGAGCCCCCAGCTACACTGGAGTTCCAGTACTCAGTGACGAGCCACGCTGCCCTAACAGGAAATGAAGAGGAGCCAGACAGGGGTGTTTACAGCAATGCCTTTCATGGGATACTTCTCTTGGGTGGAAACCTAATGCCTAGTTGTTGGACCCGTGACCAGGGGTCCCTCACACAGAAAACGAGTTTATGCTGGCAGATGCAACACTGTTGTAGCCAGACATGTGTCCAGTTTTATGCCTCCCTGACCATTGCTCTGGCCCTGGGAGACCTTATATTCACCCCCATGTTCTGGGGAAACCCGGCCTGAGCCCTATTCTTTAGTTCTTTAGATACAAAGCACAAACCCTAGTCCTTTAGATTCAAAGCACAAACTCAATACACCACCACAATAGGAAGTAAGTTCAAAGGTATGTTACTCACAGATCCTGAGCACACCTCTATCCCCAGGTCATGTGAGGCAGTTACGATGAGTCCAGCACAGAGAGAGCACATGTGGCAACTAGCAGCACCTGTAAGGGAATAAAGTATATATAAGTTCTTGCCTAAATTATCTGTTTAAAAGGGGGCCAGGAGGGCAGGAAACCAGAAGCCCAGCCAGCTAGGCAAGATGCCTCTAAGTGCTTATTTATCTCTGACCACCTGAACCATTTGGGGGGGTGGAGAGCTGGAAACTGTGTGTGCCCAGGGTGACCAAATGCTACAACTGACGTGAGAAAGATAAATTTGTATTCAAAATGGATGCTGAGGCAACATAAAACTATAAAATTTGCTTACATATACAACCACCACAGAGCCATTTTGAGATTATCATTTTTTTCTCACTGAAAGATTATAGAGTATTAAAAAAAGGGTCCTTTTATTAAAGGATCATTAGTAAAGCATAATTTTTGTCCTGTTTTCAAGTGAAGGAAGTTTGACATTTCAGTAAAGGAAAGTGTCATGTCTTAATCCTATTTATGCAGTACTTTGCCATCTCTAGGCACAATTATTTGCATAAAAGAGCTTCATAAATGGATTATTGAATCTAACTTGGTCATGATCATTGAATGTTTATTTTAATCTTACTCTTTTTAAATAGATCACATCTTCTAAGAAGAAATGAAGATCCAGTTTGTAGATGATAATAAAGGCAAAAGAAACAATCTTCTTGGATTTGATGGCAAGTAGCTAGTGGAATCTAGTGGAATTATGCAAAGGGTCTTGGCTCTCCAGAGCTTGTGCCATGGGATGTTAGTGGGCACCAACCTATAATACTAAGGCCTGAAGGACCATTGGTGCAACTTAGAGAGACATTAAATTTAATGAGGCTTGTCTTTGCTCTCATCAACAGGGCTGATTTTAGTAAACTGGATGATATCTTTTATTCAGCTGTCATGTGGGTGGCTAGGACAATTGGGAAACCATGCTGGGTTTAATGTGGATAACATAGGTCAACTAGTTTACCCTCACTTATCATCAAGACTGATTTCTTCTTTATTGGATCTTGGTATCTAGCAAGTCACAAAAGACCAGCTATGGGCCTTCTATTCTCCATCCAACTTCAAAATGGATGGTCCTTTGCCAAAACATTGATAAATGTAATAAGTAAATGACCTGAAGGAAAGAATCACCTCTTGGGTAACATTTCAAGTTAAAAGCATTCCCCAGTTTAGGGAAATCTAATAAATGAGATTCTAAGATTTCAGCTCAAAAGCTATCTATAAATTATGGGTTGGAGGAAGGAGCAGGGAATTTGTTTAAATTGCTAAAATAATTTGTTCCATTGCACAAAATTCTCTCGAGGTTTCCTTTAAATGGTACATTAGTACATTAAAAATGTGGCAGGAGTAATGGCATGGATGAAATTGCTATAGTGTCCCAAGACTCCTTCTTTTAGATACTCAACCGCTAGATTTAATTCAACAAGCTTACCAGGACCATTTGGCTCTGGTAAATATTGGAGGTGCAGGAAGACAGCAGTGAGTGGCGTGTCCTCTCAAGGACACAAAACCAGGTTTTCCTTTTGTTCCAAATGGGCTTGGATGCTAAGACCAGAAACCAGAACTTAAAAGAATCCTCAGATGAATTAACCTTATTGTTTTAATAAACTAGATGGAGCAATCATTAACATGAAAGGAGAACTTAATTAAAACTGAAGTGCAGATGAGCTGGAACCAAAGAGAGAGAGAATGCTAATAAAACCAAGGCTGTCTTTCTGCCCGTGCCCTCCAGCCCAAGCACACAAAACCCAACAGTGTGTAGAGGGGACGTCAATGCCCTATTAGGATAAAAATAATCACACTAACAAAAATACCATAAACCATTGTTGAAATGATATTAAAGCATTAATTATGCTGAACTGTACTTTTGATGATGTAATAATGACTACTTTACTGAAGTAATTCTCAAAGGCTAGTTTTAATTATTAATAGCAATCATAACAGTACCGAAATTGCTTCTCCTATCCTACAATAACCATATTCTTTCAAAGGTAGAGATTTAGAAGATGCATTTTTAAAAGTCTAGGGAAAGACTTCCAAGGAGAAGATAAGGTAACCCCTTTTGTACCTCAAGTGGCATTGAATAGTAGTCTACGTCTCCCTGAGACCTGGCTATTGAGATGATTTCCTGTGTTTTCTCACATCTGTCCTTACAACAAACACTCATTACCAAAAAATGCCCAAGCATTTCACTATTTCCTACAACCTGAAAAACCATAGCCAACTCCCCCCTAATTCCAAGTTCACCTTACTGCTCAGGGCTCACTCCACTGCTTTAAGAGATTGCAAGTGGAGAGGAGAAATTCCTTCCACCCACACAGATTTCCATTCTTGCATTTCCTCCAAAGATAGGAGATCTCAGAGAAATTTAAAAAATGAAAACACTATAATCTCATCAAGAATCCTTAATGTATAAGTACTTCTTGCTAAAACTCAAGTATGCCTGTGGTAAAAATGTCTGATAAGCAGGTCAGTGCTGAGTCAGTGCCCTAATACATCTCCCAGCTGCTGATTTAGTCCAGCAGATAAAAGAAGTAGCTCTGTGTTGCAGTAACCCCAGGCACACTGAAGAAGGCTTCCTCGTCCCAAACTCTGACTGACTTGGCTCTCTAGTGTCCAAACTTCTGTGTCCTTCTAAGACATGTTGCTTGTAAACCACATAGAGTTGGGGGGTCTGATAATCTAAATTCTAAATAACGTAGGACCTCTATAATTGACCATCCTAGGGACTGTAACAAAAGTGGTCAACATAAGAATCTCTAGATCTACTGTACATGGGGTGCATGTCCAGCCTATGAAAATTACGTCAACTGAAGGAGATGGTCAGTGTAGGGTGGTGATCAACTGTGGATGTTCTACTGTATTCTAAATTAGAGTATTTTTAGCAGGTTTATTTCCAAGGTAGTTACTCCTGTATTCGAGTTTAAATTGCTATTACTGTGTACTTTCTATTGGGCCCATCTGTCTATGTTCTCTCTCCCTCTCTCTCTCCTTTTTCCCCTCCTGACCCTACTTTGGCTTGGCTTTTTTAGATTTATTAATAGAATTTGTATTTTGAGTCTGTTTTCCTCTTGCTTACCTTGTTTTCTTTGCACTAGTTTTATTGAGGTGTGCAGGGCTTGAAGTTGTTGTTGTCGTTGTTTTTATCACTTCTGGAAAATTCCACACTGTTATCTCTTCCAATATTGTTTCTGCCATATTCCTGTGCAGTCTCACCTTTTATTTCCTTGCGCGTATTAAGCATAGTTATTTTAGATTCCAGGTCTCCTAGCTCTGTTATCGGAATCCCATATGGGTCTGTTCCTTTGTTTCTTGTTTCTCCTGCTTCATGGCGCCAAATTTGTGCATTCTCTTATTATATGAAAAACAGAAAATCTGAGGCTCTTCATTACGATATCTTCGTCCTAATGAGTTTTAAATTTGCTTCTGGATCTAGGCTAGGAATCTGATAATTTTAGATCACCTCGTTTCAATCAAGGTCTGACATAATCCAAAGTCTGTCTACTTCTAATTTACTCTCATCCCTAGAGGGCACACATCTGGGGCCCAACGCAAAAGTCAGAGCCTGGGTTTGGCAGAGCTTCCCTCCTTGGTAAACCTTTGACTCTGATGTTTGTCTCAGCAGCCCCGTAAGCTTTTCACAGCTCTGCTTAGCTTCTCGGCCTTTAATTTCCTCTTGGACAAATGGTAAAAACCTGTAAAGAAAAGCAGCCTAGGCTGCTTTTCAAACAGCCTCACCTGTTTGGTTTTCCTTCTTTTCCCAGGTCTTTGATCCATAAGTTGCACCATCTTGCTAGTTTCTTAGCTTTAACATAGATGTTTTTCAGTTTTGAACCAACTTTTCCAGCACCTTCAATGGGAAATCTGGCCTAAATTACATAAGTTTGCTATTAACCAGAATTCCGTGCCTACAATCTAACCATCTGAGAGTTGTTTTTGGTCAAAGGCTTTGCTCCTACTTAAAATCTAAACACCAGTAAGGAGCATATCAAGATATTTTACTCGTTTACATTTTCAACATAATACACGTATAAGTTGAGGGTAGAGAACACAGAAAGAGATATTGGGTGCTTAAAATTATAGCTTCACTTCTCAAATTCTGTGAAGGATTTCCCAGAGCTTCTTGGATATACAGATAACAGAGGTATATCAGTAGACACATTAGATTTTTGGATCTAAGGGTTCAAAGGAGGCTGTGGTTCAATGGAGTAGAGCACCGGCCCCATATGCAGGAGGTGGCAGGTTCAATCCCAGCCCCAGCCAAAAAAAAAAAAAAAAAATTAGATTTTTGGATCTTAGAGTTTTGTAGATGCTGCTGTCTAGGTGGTTCTTTGCTGCTGAGAGTGTCTCACTGAAAAGATCAGTGTAAGGACAACTATCCATCCATCTCTGGCTGCCAACAGCAAGGTCAATCATCATTTGTACTGTTTGCCCTTTGCATGAAAAATTTGCTCAAACATAGCTTGATGAGTAACTCTGATGCCTTTTCTCAGAGAAGTACTGGCTGGCTGCTAATTGTGAAATGATTCCCTTGGCATTGCATAAAGTTTGTGCTCCCAAAACCAAGGGTGGGCATATTTAATTAAATATTCATTATTAAGCATTTTTTAAATGTGCAAAGCACTGAGCTAGGTGCTATGGAAGGTAAACATGATGAATCTTAACCCTACCCTTTCATTAACATGACTCTAATTATGTTACCATGGTTTTAAGACTTTTATTGTACACATCTTTATTGTAAGTCATTTCAAGTCTTTTTCAAAGGCAGTCAAAGCATAAATAATTAATAAATCTAAGAACAAATCTCTGTCCTGTTCTCCAGGAGTTTATGATCCAGAACTGACTCAGCTTACTGTGGAGATAATCAGACTGAGATGCCCTTGAACAAAAGGTCATTGAGCTACTTCAGAACATCCAGGGATACTTTTGTGAGGCAGACCTTGTGAAATGTCTGCCCAATAATCAGTCTTCCTCCTCTTTTCTTAACAGAATCTGAATTTTGATCACCATCTGCCTGCCTCACTCATTGTCAGGTGCCTCAGGGGAAGCTGGCCTCCAGGGATGGCTATGATGAATATAGAGTCAATCTTCCCCTATCTAGTAATGGGGGCAGTGACAGGCTGCTGACCCACCTCTGGTCATTGACATGCATGCAAGTCTCCTAAGCAAGTCGCCTAAGTGAGTCCTGTAATAAAACTACAGAAAGATACTATAGCTCTTCTTCCTCAGGATGTGGTTATGTGTTTAACTATGGCAACCAGAACTACTATCACCACCTTGCAGCAAGGCTGGGATGAAGCCAGCATGGAGAATGGCAGACTCAAGAGACAGAAAGAACATGACACTCTGATGATGTTGTGATGTCATTGACCCAGTGGTCCAACAGTGTAAGAAATTCACTGTGGCCATTATTTTCAAAAAGGAAAGAATATAAAGAATAAAAATGGGTATTTTTTTAAAAAGAAAGAAAATAACATTTTTTGTAAAATGGGGAGGAGTAACTTTTATAATGTCCTTTAGTATTCCAAGAAAAAGGTACCATAAGGAACATGATGTCTGATGTGTCTGAAGATTTTTAAAGTAATTTCATCAAGTAAGCACTGCATCACAGTCAATACATTTCTATCAGGCATTCTTAATTGAATGTCCAAGATGTTTCAACCTTGGCACTATTGACACTGGGGACTGAGAGTTCCTTGCCAGGAAGGCTTCTCCTGTGTAGGGAGTTGACCAGCATCCTTGGTCTTCACCTACGAAATGCCAGCAGCACCCTTACCCTTTTTGTGACAACTAAAAATGCCACCAGACTTTGCCACGTGTCCTCCAGGGACAAAATTGCCTCCAGCTGAGGACCATGATCTGAATCAAATCACTTTTTTATAGGCTTCAGTCCAATGTGAAGAAAAGTATGCATTTCTTTTAAAAAAAATATCCCATTTTCTTTTTAAAAAATATTAGTATTAACATTGTAGGAACATGTAATGCATAAAATGTTATCCATAACTCATTCCCTGTCTAATATTAACAATTTAATGAGCAGGTATCAGTATTTTTCTTTCCATGCATTTGCATGTGAATACAAAATTTTGTAATTATAAATGGTAATACTATGGAATTTCAATTGTTTTCATATTCTGCATATAGAAGTATTAATACATAGTGCATCTTTGCATATTCATACATATACATTTATTTTTATATATTACATATATATGTATATTTGCCAACCTTTTTCTTACAGTGGTTCATTGTAAAGATTATATCACATGGATGTTCTATTTACTTACCTAATCACCTGACATTCAGAATTAGAGTTATTTCTAATTATTTGCCATTACAAAGAACACTGCAATAAAACTCCTTATGTACATATGTGAGTATGGTTTTAGGATAAATTATTTGAAGTATAATTATTAGATCAAAGGCTAAGATCAGCTCTTTTTGAAAGTCTAATTGTACCTCCAAATGTAGAACAATAGAAATAAGAACCAGGAGAAATGTGTTGCACAATATTTAACTGTGGTAGTTTATGTGTAGGAAAAATTAAATTTAGGATATTTGGGAGTAAATTGCCCATGGTTACAGTTTTTCTATGGCAAAGCTAAGACTGTAACTTTGGCCTCCCTCTTGAATCCTTTTCTGATGGATTAAGAAGTGAATGAAATTTACATTGCTACCAGTCCATTAGATTTTCAAGAAAGCTCTTATCCATTTGGCTGGTTCACAATAATAAGAAATAAAACTCGGAATTTGTAGGGAACAGTGGTTCCTAATTGGGAGCTACTTTGCACCACATGGAACATTTGGAATGTCTAGAGGCGATTTTTTCTGTCATAACTAGGTAAGTGATATTAATATCAGGTAGACAGAGGCCATGTTCCACCCCTTTGTCCCCATTTCCCCCTGAAGAATACAGTTAGGAAGTAAGAGAGGTCATATGTGTCCCTCCCATTCTTTTCCACAGTGGGGTAGTAGGGTAGTTACTTCCTAACTAGGAAAACTTGAGGAGACAAAGTGAGCTCTTTCACAGTTACCATGGCAGAAACTTTGCATGCCCGAATAGCCCTGGGTTTTGATTTGGTTTAAATTTTAGTCTTTACAGCATATAAAACAAGTTGGCTATAATGTCAGAAATACACACTAGCTAGAGATACCCAGTAGATAGACATGTAAGACAGAGATACTAAGGTGGACGGTTCAGTTCGTGAACTCATCCTACAAAAAGTGCTACTTGGGTGGGAGGGGGAGGGGAGGGGAGAGAGGTGGATGGGGGGAGGGAGGGAGATTGGTGGGGTCACCTCTATGGTTTTTCTTACAAGGGTACAAGTGAATCTTTCTAAAAGCAGAGTATGAACATTTTAACTCAATAACTAAGAAAATGACATGAAGGTTATCTTGACCAGTTTGATGAGAGTATTTCAAAATGTACATGAAAAGAGCACACTGTACCCCATGATTGCATTAATGTATGCAGTTATGCGATAGGAAATAAAATTAAAAAAAAATAAATTTAAAAAAATAGTGCTACTTGCTTCATTGCTAAATATCACTACAGTAACCTTCAAAGTTCTCCCTTGGGAAGCTATGCACTGACCCCAGTGCCTCATCCACCCTTCAAAACACTTTTTCTAGGATGAATTCACAGACTTAATTGTCAGACCTCATATACATACATATCCTATATACATAGGTCAATGATTGTGTGATAAGAAAATCAAACTTTTCTCAGTTAATATCAAATTTTAATTGTTGGAGATGGATGTTGTTATTAAAGAAGATTCTGAAGTCACTTATGTATTGGTGTAGGTTACCTGTGCACCATGTGACAGGTCTTGGGGCCTGTGAAGTTCGCTTCATCGCTCTTTACTTTTCTTAGCTCATTTTTTTCAGAGTCTTCTCTTTCCCCATCCAACTATGCCATCCACAGACAACAGCTTCTCCACATCTTAAATATTTACTATCTTGTAGACAGTTCCCTAAGGATTGCACTTGCTTCTTTAGATTGTACTTGCTTTTAGTAACTAGCAAAGCCTAGAGAGAATAGAAATGACTTGAATCATGCTTTCAGGCCAAATGGGGAAAAGATAAAAATTTAAACACCTCAGTTAGTCATAGGTCTTTTAATAATACCCAGCAGCTGCTCAAAACGACAATCTCAGTTGAAAAGATGTCAGGTTCACTCTCTAATTTCCAGGGCATCAGCTTGGGGCTTTCTCAGGTTTGATCCATAACTAGTGTGCCACCAAAGAAAAGAATCACCAAGCCCAGGGATGGCTTTGGCTGCTCAAAGTCTAATTGGTTAAAAAAAAAAAAAAAAAAGAAAGAAAGAAATGCTTTTGAGTCCCCTACAACTTCCTAACCAAACAAAGTAAATCCCACTGGGAGGGCAGATGCAAAATCCCCGCTGAAGAGAGTGGTCAGCGAGGACAGGGAGTGCCGTCCAGAACAGATTCAGAAGTCACATACATACCTGGCCCACCATGACTGGCCTGAGGCTGATGAGAAGCTGACAGGCTGTACCGAGTGGAGAACTCTGAGTTCCACAAACTAGGCTTGATCTTCTCTCACCTGAAACTTTAGCAGAGATGAAGAAAAATGAATAACACTGACTTAAGCAAAGACTTAATAATACAAATAACACTTTCTCTAACCCACACTCTAAATGAAACTTTCAGAAAATAAATTTACCCCCCAAAAGGATAATATAATAGACCATCTGTGCACTTGCCAACTAATTTAAGAAATAAAATATAAGCACATATGAAGCCTTCCTGATTTGCATTGCCCTCCTGCTTAAGGAATAAAATATTATTAACACATATAAAGTCCCTTTCGTTTGCATTCTTCTCTCTTTATACCCCCACAGCAAAATATTATTCTGAATTTGGCATGTATCAGTCCCATTCATAAGACCTTTATTATATGTAGGTAATGCACAAGCAATATAAAGCATTGTTTTAATGGTTTTTAAAATTATGCAAATAGAGCATCTGACTGTGCCTATCACTTTTTCCACTTGCATCTTTTATTCTCTCCACAGTATGTTTTCCAGATTTAGTAGGCCATTGGTGATTGGTGATTTGAGAGTTCTGAGTGGAGGAATGACAAGATTTTCTTCCCATTTTGACTCATACCATCACAGTCTTGGGAACAATTATATGGAAGAATATTAACTCCAAGACCCAACCAAGGTTGTTCTGGGATCTACCTATAAAGAGCTAGTATCAATATCCTTCAAAGAACTAGGATGGGGGGGAGGTTTTTTCTATCTTTATATATTTTATACATCATTTCTTTTTTCATAAATACTAGCTCACCATTCTACACCCTGCATCCTAACTGCCACCATTTCTCTAAGACAAGGAGAAATACAGTATTTTGATAGCAATATATCTTACAGTATAAAGGAGATAGATAAGATGCTTTATCCCAGAAAAACAGGCCTCATCTTTGAAGAGTAATGATAGAGCAGGCATGCAAGAGATTGAATTCCCAAGTCGCTGAAAAGCAGTCACAGTATGTTACAGTCACAGTTCGCTGGGCCAGTGCCCCTAAAGCGTAAGCTCCACAGAGGCAGGGCGCATGTTTCTACTGCTCTGTATTCCAGCTCCTACATTGGCAAACAGCAAGTTCACAACAATAAATCTAATAATGACAGAGATGAGTGAGATCCCCAAATTGCAACATTTACAAAACGTCAGGGTTAACATATCAAGATTCTTGATTCATTGCAATTTTTGTAAGCTCTTCTAACTATAATTTTTCGAAGACAAAGATCCTTTCTAGTGTTCTTTTAGTCTCATTAGGGAAAATTTGCCATCTTGGAATACTAATTACTCTGACATTTTCACACGAGGCTAAATATATCACCCATAAGCTTTAACCTTATCTGTTAGAGCCCTTTCCCATTGCACTGACTGACAGGAGGGCCAGCCAGTTCCCGGGGGACATTCTGTCATGGCTACAAATCAAAATCTTCAAGGCATCATCAAATCCTGCTTCATTTAGGTCCTGGAAGGACAAGAGTATTATGTGTCAGAAAATCAATGCACAGAATACATCTATTGCTGAGTGCGGCTTCCTCCTTTTCCTGCAGTCCTGAAGACATGTTGATGGCACTTGCTTTCCGGGAGGTCTCTGTCTGTGCCTCTTCACAGATTTGCCAGTGTTCCCGTTACTCCCAGCTCGAAGGAGTGTCCCACTTAACCCTGACCTACCTTACCTTTCGCAGAGTGCTATTTTACATTAGGTGGGCTTCTAAGGAAAAGTGGGAATGTCTGCTCTTAGTTCCCTGTCAGTGCTCGTTTGTCCTTTCATTAGTCTCTGTTCTTCTTAAACACTGATCCCCTTAAGTCCTGATCCTCTGAAGAAAAGTCAGAAAGCTACTGAGTAATGTGTGTGAGGGTTGAATTTAGTGCCATCCAACCCAAAGGGGCGCTTTCTATATGATAATAGTCCAGATTAGACTGTTAGTCCAGACCAGACCCAATCTGTACTTATAAATATCCAAAGATTAATTAAAATGTTACTGTCTCCTAAAAAAGTAAATCTCTTCCAGAAAGTTATTATATAGTAGGTCATCAACAAAGCTCTCAATTCCAAAAATGTTATGCAAATTCATAACCAGAATTGGCAAAAATATGGACAAGAAATAGGTAAGTAATAGGTATACTGAAAAGAAAGAAAATTCAAATGAGAATGACATTCTTACTGATATTTTGTAATATTAGAATGTAGCTTGAAAAAAATTAAATAAGAGATTTTAAAGATCAGTCTCACAATGGTATTTATGTTGACTCTGAATGACCAAAATAACCAAACTGTCACTTTGAACATTTTATTAGGACATTAAAACATCTAGATCAATCAATTGTTTAAAAACTGGTCATTGATATGGTCAAAATTTATATTTAAAAGAATATAAAAAACTCTCATCCTGTGAAGAATACTCTCCCATGAAGGCCAAGTATGTTCTATGTTCGACTAGCCACTTCACATCAAAGGCAAGACCGGTTCCCACAATGTCTATCATTAAATATTCATGGACTTTAAATTCAAAACCCACAAGAAAAACCTGGAGTCTAGTCAGATCATTTGTTAGGAGTCCCACCATGTATTGATTTAAAGGCATTTATATAATTTGGGAAATGTCAAAGAAATTCTTAGGAAAGGGAAAAGAGCAATTATAAGTTTGGGCTACAGTTAAAGGCCAATGTTTCAATAATTTCCCTGAGGATTTGATAAAACCTGAGCTATATAACCCAAAATTCACTGATGCAAAGTTCAAAGGCTTAAGATAAAGGTGTTTCGTTTCCATCTAGTAAAATTAGATGAGCTGTGTTCTAGAAAAGCACATCATTTTACCATTTGAAAATCTCCACTTTCTAACTCAAGTACAGAATACTAGCTAGTTAGCCTCGAAGGGCAAAAGTCCAGTGGCTGCCCTCATGCTGAATGGCTGAGAGCCTCACTGCAGTGTTCAAAGAGGAGAGATCAAGATAACTTCAAACATTGACTCTGCCTTGTCCAGTGGGTATAAAAGAAGGGGAAAGAGCAGCTTTTTTTTTTTTTTTAAATCAGGGTCTTACACTGTAGCCATGGCTGGAGTGCATTGGTATAATCATAACTCACTGCAGATGTGAATACCTGATCTCAAGTGATCCTTCTGTCTGAGCCTCCTGAGTAGCTGGAACTTTAGGCACATCACCATGCTCAGCTAATGAATTTTTTGTGGAGACAGTATCTTGCTATGTTGCTGATCTCAAACTCCTGTTCTCAAGTGATCCTCCAGTGTTGGCTTCCCAAAATTCTGGAATTACAGACATCAGCCACCACACCTGGCAAGAACAGCTACATTGATACCCAATTGCTTCAAGACAGTAGGAAAACTACTGCACATTAGGATATATGAAAATAACATTTTTAGCAATTTCTCTAATAATCATTACCTTATCTAATTATAAACCAGCAACTGAGCCATCCACACCCAGCTCTTAGCAGCTACAACCAAAAAGCACCAAAGCTTTCCCTAAGCACTTTGGGGTAAGATACAGACCACTCCAAGCTGATCTTGGATTTTGATTAGCCTTGAATTAACCCTTCTGAGCCATAGTTTCTTCTTGACAGAACAGTGGCTAAGAGCGCAAGAAAAGACAAACTAATGCCATTTCATGGAGCTGTCTATACCTGTCCTTTCTTGTGGTACAGCATAAAGCAGAGAAGGAACACAGGATTCAAGTTTGAATCCCAAGCCTTCTGATTAGTACTGTGTTGCTTAGCAATGGTAATTAGCACCTCTAGGTTTTACTTCCCTCACCTGTAAAACAAGGCCGAGGATACACGTGTACACCTTGCTTTTTAAGAGACTTCACAAGGAGTGTCCAGCAGCAGGACTGGCACATGGCAGGTACTCAGGAAGCACAGTCGGGTAGAGGCTGGGGGACGGACTCAGTAACAAGATAATAGAGGAAGAGAGACAGGAAGTAAGCTGCCCTGACTAAAAGAGGAGAAGCAGTGGGCTGGGGAGATGAAGAATAGGTCCAAAAAAGTAGAAAAGGAGTGTTTAAAAGCCAGGGAAAGGGAAAGGGGGAGGCAGAAGGGGGATTGGTAAGCTCTCACCTAATGTGCACAGTGGAAGGGTCTATAGCACACCCCCGATGAAGGGCTCAACTACAACTTGAACTTTACCATAGAAATGCAAGCAATATGACCAAATCATTTGTACCCTCATATCAATCTGGGGGGAAAAAAATCCCAGGCTGAGAAATCCCTTATGGAAGAAATGACCAAGTAATAACCAAGTAAAAATAGATTGGGGAAATGAGGAAACAGAACACACAGGGATGGCAGTGGAGGGAGGCGGGGACAGGAATTCTAGCAAGACTGCTGGGCGAATGCATCAGAAGAAAGTGCTTCCGCGGTAGATGGGAACACAGGTGGGCACTGTGATGACTAGAGTCTGCAGACTCCCTCAGGTAACAGCACGCCATCACTGCAGCCAATAAGAAGCTAGAGGAAGGGTGTGATTGCCGCTGTCATGCGGGCATCCCAGAAGAATTGCGTTATGATTGCACAAACAGGATAAAACAAATATATGTAAGTTCAACCGTGTGTTCACACTCCCATGGCCTCCTAGTTTAAGGTAAAGGAAAGGGAGGGTAACAGGGAAAAGAGCATGTCAATTTTGGTGGAGGAGGAGGAGAAGGAGGGGAGGAGGACAAGAAGGAGAGGGGAGAGAGAGAGAGAGAAGAGGAGAGGAGAGAGAGAGAGAGAGAGAGAAAAGAAAGAGAAATAAAGAAAAGGTGTTCTGGCTTTGTCCTTAAGCTGTTAAGCTGCCCAGTTACTAACATTTTAAATACTCATCACTGGCCCTTTTTGCAGAATTGAGCAGCCCCCAAAAACCTTTTATTGAATTATTATTATTCAATAAAACATAAATCTTTCTCAATACTGAAGAAAATGCATTGGCATCAAACATTACACGCAACAATGAAACAAGTGTTTACAATGCCATATAATTTAGCACTAGAGCTGGAAAGAGGGAGAGACCAAGGTGGTCATGTTTCTCAAAGCCCACGGCTACCCCCGTGCAAGCTGGGAAGCACACAAGTTGTCTGTTAGCAGTTCTGGCAAACCAGAAGCAAGAGCCCAAGAACCACATGTGCACGTGAGAAACCGGAGAAAAGAGATGCCGAGCATCGGGATTTGTCTCTCCTCCTCCATTTACCCCCCTTCTTAATCACCCAAGATAGAGACAAATAAGGAGAATGAAGAGAATAGGACGGCCAGATTGAACCCGGGGAAAGAAAGGCAAGGTCCCTCAGGCAGTAGGAAAAGTCTTGCTCTGATACTTGAATACCCGACCCCTTACCAGGTTTCACTAAAATCAGCCCATAGAATTTATCTGGAAATCAAAAGGAGATGTTTCCTCAACTCTGTTTTTCTGCTGTGGAAGATGAGTCACATTGTGTGATACTGGATGGTACAGACAGTTATGAAAGATCTTTCTGGATAAGACCAAGGTGGTGCCACCCAAGCAGCTATTCAGTAAATATTCCCGATGTCTGGTTCCTTGCAAAGTATTTTAAACAAATCAAAATACAAATTATTGTTTTGTTATAAAATGAACAAAACATAGCGAATCAAATGATCCAAATGGCTTTGCTATCAAATATGGAGAAAGATTGGTAAATACCCATCATGCTTGGGTTTCAGCAATAAAAAGATTCAGAGATAAATTTTGCTTTGCTTTGTATAACTTTCCTTTGGTGGCCATTTGCCAACTTTCAAAGCATGGGGCAGTAGTACTTGAAGGGCTAAGGGGACAGGATCTTTATTGGACACCAATTATGTGAATAGTCCTATATAATAGTGCCCTATCCTTGGAGGATATACTTCAAGACCCAGTGGGTACCTGAAACTGCAGGTAGTACCAAATTCTACATACTCTGTTTTTTCCTATACATACATCCCTATGATAAAGTTTAATCTCTAAATCAGGCACAGTAAGAGATTAATAACAACAATGAGTAATAAAATAGAATAGTTACAACAATACACCAGCATCACGACTCTTGTGCCCTGTGACCACTAACAAGTAAAAGAAGGGTCACTTGAACACAATGACAGCTGCTCCTGCTATTGTCTTACAACTGAGTCAACCACCAAGTGATCGAGAGGTGGGTAGTGTCTACAGTCTACAGTGGGGATTGGCTGGACCAAGGAATGATTCACATCCTGGGGGAATAGAGAGGGATGGCAAAAGATTTCATCACATTACTTAGCATGGTGCACAATTTAGAACTTATAACTGCTTATTTCTGGAATTTTCCATTTGATATTTTCAGGTGGTGTTCTACTGTGGATAACTAAAACCTCAGATAAGAGGGGGGATGGTATCCTAAGTGCCCTACCTCTGTTGTATCATTTATTCCTCCCCATCACCTTCCAGATAAATGACTATTAGACGCTGAAGAAACAGGATTCAGAGAAACCACACAATTTGCCTAAGGACACAGAGCTAAACAAGCAGTAGCCTTGAGATTTAAATGTTTGTTCTCTGCTACTGCTAAGTCAGGCTTGGGAATAATTGGCCCCCTGTAAATGTATGTCTTCCAGGAATTCTACAGGCTAGCAACTCAAACTTGTCACATTCATTTTAAAAGTACATATGCCAAATTTTGGTGGAATTTGATAGGTTACTTATATATACATAATAACAAAGTTGGAATCAGTAGGAGCAGGATAATTTTTTCAATTAATTCTGTGGTACATTTTCTAGAAGGAAGCAGGGAAGACGCAGATAGATACGGAGTGGGAGGAATGAAGAGATTTCAGTTATTGCTCGCCTCTTTGTAAATTAGCCCTTAACGGCACAGCCAGACACAATCATGAACTAGGGTGCCATTCTGGAGGAGACACCAACAGGGATCATGCAAACCATTTTCACACTGTAGCAGAAAGCTACAATTTAAATCACATTATAATGGCTTGAAACTACATGACTTTAACAATTGTTGAATATTGTGTTTTAATGGCTGCAAGAATATAGTTGCTTGATTTCCCTTCCTTAGGCTTTACTAAAGAGTCCTTTGATCACATCTCATAATCAAAAAAAAAAAAAATGAGAACCATTAATCTGAAGTCTCCCTTAGTCACTGTGTTTGGCCTTTCTATGTACTGACTCTCCCTTTCCAGCACATTGGTAATCCACCTATGATTAGCTCAAGGTCATAGTTATCCAATCTCTTTGAACATCAACTTGACAGTAACATCTCCCTTCACTTCTGCACAGGGCTATGGACCCTAGAGTATTCTTTGTTTTTATATTTTGAAGTAACTCAGAGATTTACTGAGACTAAAAGCTAAAGCCAAACTTGGTTGTTTTCTAGGCAAAATAGCTTCACATGAGAGAAGATGGTTTAATATAACTGGGCTTTGAATTTCAGCCCTTTGGCCCTCCGATAGCTGTATGGTAGAGAAATATTCTGGACAATAAGATATCTCAGTTATGGGACTTCTACCATTGTTTCCAAAATGCTGCTGTTATAATTTGCCACGTAAATAAATGACGCCCCAGAACCAATTACAGCCAACTGCTCAGCCTGAGACAGACCTTCCTTAGCGTTTTAAACATGGCCACTGGTCAATAAAATATTAGTTACTACAGTTTATTTCACCTAAAAGCCATGTGTCTTCACTTCCCTCCTTCCTACCATTTCTGGTGTTTGGCTTACCAAGTGTGGAACTTGGGAGACTTGCTAATATCATCATGATGTTCAAATGTAGGACCTGCTTATCTAGAAACAAGCAGACAATTTTGGTCTGTAGTAAACACTGGTTCCCAAATTTAGAGATAAGGTATCCCTAGAGAAGGAAGCTGCAGAGATTCCACACTGTTGATTCAGAAGCCATTTGCAAACAAAAGAAGTCAGTATACCAGAGAGGTAGCTATGCTTTCCTTGTGTGCTTCTGTCAAAATATTATGTGTTTATCATAAAATGTACAAGTATCATGTATCCATAAAACTATTTTTGGAAATTTTTTTTAAAGTCATTTGTGAACATACTGCCGAAGAAGAATTGAGAAACACTCAAGATGAGCATAGGCTGCCAGTAATTAATTAATCCTTTTTCCCATAACCTCTCCAAAGAAAGACTGATTAAAGAAGTTGAGAAGTCTACATGGAGCCTTTTTAAATATATCCCTGGGAAGTTACCTTCCCATTTATAACAATGACTTACCTCTTACAGAGCAGGCATGATTCAGGCATGATTCATTCGTTAGGCTGATCTACAACATGGATTTATTTTTTCAGGACAATTTGCTTGTTTATGTTCTGACTCTGTGATTTCAAAGCAACTTTATGACCATGAACTTGGTGCCCCAGAGCCAATGAAACTGAAGAGAAGATATTCTAGATACTGAACACACTACTTTAGTCATTACAAAGGCATTTGCTCCTTTATAAATCAGTGTATCCTGGTTTACTATGTATTTCATAGCGGTTTGGTGAGCGTGTCAGGACCCAAGAGCCTCAGAAACCCTGAGCAAAATGAACCCAGAAAGCGCTCCTTGTCCTTAAACCACAGCATCCCCACAAGGACTATCCAGGGAGGCTTTTGTTGAGCCCTAGCTGGCTTTGCTCAGCAGCATCTTCCTTTTAAAAGTAGAAGAGACGAAATGTTCTCCCGGCTAAGTATTCTACAGTTTTCAGACTAGGCCCATCAGCACTGTGTGCTCTCAGTATCATTCAAATGCATCCCCCACTGTCACAATTATGTAGGCAGATATTAGAACAAGGAGTCATTTTTATTGTGAAGCCTTGTTAAGTGTGCTTCAAACTTGTGAATTCGATAACTTCTTGTTCTGTCACCCAAAGGAAACCTGTCTAGTCTATTTCATTGCAATCGAATGCCCTGCAGCTCACTGACCATCCGCTTAGGAAGAAATGGACACTCCAAATACTTGTAGCACTGGGGCGAAAGAACCTCACTGGGCACGCGGGTGACATTCCAGACCCCTGAAAATCGGAAATCACACAATTTCTTAGAAAGAAGCCATTGTTCCTTTAATTCCTTCAGCAAGATGCTCCAAAGTGTGATCTGTACTGGTTACCATTTCCCGTCTGCCTTTGGGCCTATGCCCTTTACAAAATGCATTATCATTTCATGATTTTGTATCTGAATGAGTATCTAGGTGGATCAAGGCTGATTTATTTGTCAATGTAGGTGAGGCTTAGACTTGGAGGTCAAGTACGTAGACTTCAAAAGACTGTTGAACTAAAAAATGGAATATAAATTTTAGCTAGGACTTAAAGGGACAAACTCTGCTTAAGAGCTATTGACACATGTATAATTTCTCTCAAATATCCTGCAAGATAGTTGTTATCCAGATGTTACTAATGAAGAAACTGAGGTTTAGAAAGTTTGGGTACCATCCCCAAGTTCACAGTAGCCAGAGAGTAGGAAAGTCCTGCCTACTTGCTCTCTACAGATTTTTTCCTTCATACTAGAATGCCTCTCACAACATCTTTGCTCCGTTCTGGACCAAGGAAAAACTTTAAGCCAATAGCTTCTTTTCACTTCAATTGTTCATCTATAAAATTAAAGTAGTACACTAAGTAATTTTTGAGTTTTATTTCTGCTTTAAATCTTTATGATGTCATGCGAATTTCACACAGACCAAACTACAAAATACGCCATAAACAAAGACTCCCTCGGATTTGTAGAAAGCTTTGAAATACTAACGCACAAAATCCTGTTTAAAATATATTGATTAAACATGATGTTAGCAATTACCTTTAATAGGCAATTACAAAAATTGAGGACAACAAAGTGCCACGGTCCTTCCTAAAAGTTTGAGTGTGGACAATAGGAAAAAAAATAAAAATAGAATGTTCCTCAATGAATCTAATTATAGTCATGTAATCACAGAGTAATCTTTGAGGGCTGTGCCTGCAGAACACTATAGCTGTCCTAGTTCTAATGGTGTCTCAGATATGCTTTATGCTAAGTTTTCCTTTCAATACTATCTCTTCCTTATGTAGATATGGGTATTTAAGGGCTGAAACAATACAGCTGAGATTCTCAACAAAATTCCATGTTCAAATAATGTAATCTTCTTGCCTAGATATTATGATAGTATTTTTCATTTTAAATAAGGCAAAATAGTTTTTCTGTAAGCATGAAATATTTCTGGAATATAAGTAAAGTCAAACATAGGTTTAAGTCCTGTTCCACCATGAACAGGCTATGTGACGGCAGATTAGACAGAGAGCTTACTGGCCCTGTCTGAGCCTCCATTCCTCACTGGTACAATGGGTACAATACTCACCTTAAGAGGCTGTTGTGAGAAATAAGTGGGCTAAAGTATGGCTAAGCCACTGCCCTGTCATACCTGGATTCCCGCAATACACCTGCCTCTCTGATTCTACTCCAGCTTCTATAGACTTTTCTTACCATAACAGCCAGAGACATACTGATAGAAATGGAAGTGAGATGACTCACCATCCAAACTCCCAGGGAAAGCTAAGGTCCTAATACACCTTACATGGGCCATCCTGATCTGTGCCCTTCCCCACCGGTCCACCTCTAGTTCTCCAACCTTACCTCTAGTCACTCTCAATCCTTTTTTTTTTTTCAGAATAATATTTTTAGAAAAAATTATAAGCATTTATTGAGCACACCATGATATTTTGAAGTGTGTCTACATTGTGGAATGGTAAATCTAGCAATTAACATATGCATTGTCTCACATAATTATCATTTTGGTGATGAGACTCAACATCCACTCTCTCAGCATTTTTCAAGAATGTATGTCCAGGCTATGTGACTTGCAGTTTTTAGCTCTGTTATATCTACAAGGTAACTCGATATTTTTTACAGTTCGGGCTGGTCTCAAAGTTACACTCAAAATATTTAAAGAACATAGAATCCTAACCTACTGGAAAATATTATAGAGAATATACAGAAAGCACATGCTCTACAACTCATTTTAGGAAGCAAGTAAATCTTGGATTCAAATATCAGACAAATAATTTTTCAAACAATTAAAACCAATGAGAAAGGAAATCTCCCAGGTTTAGATCTAGTTCTGCCATTTACTGTGTGAAGTAGGTTGAGGTTTTTCCCAATTCTTAGGAAAACTAGATGACTACGTGTATAGAAAGCCCTTAGAAGTATGTAGTAAATGCTTTGCAAATGTTAGATGCTATTCTGAAAATTAAAAAATTAGCAAGTTATGGAGAAAGGCAATTCACTGAAATAAAAAATGTGAATGTCTAAAAAAAACCAAAAAAGGATAAATTTCCCAACCTCCCTAGCGACTAGGGAAATGAAAGTGAACAGAAAACAGCACAGGCAAAACTTAAAGTCTACCAAATATTGAGGAAAAGCATATAAACCACAATTCGACAATTCCACATGTGAGTGTTGTAGGGAAACTGACATCTTGTGCAAGATGACATTCACGATAATTATTACTGCAATTTTGTTTGTTAGAGATATACTAGAGACGGCGAATGTCCCTAAATAGGTGACTAGATAACCGGCCATGTGTTCACACAACTGAACACCATCCAGCAGGAAAATTAATAGAGCTGAGTGAAAAAACATAATGATGACTGGAAAAGCAGGTTGTAAAAAGATTTGCACAGTCTACCATTCAGAGAATTTTAACTTTATTCAAAAGAATACTAAATTATGTTTCAAAATACCAGGCTACCTCTGGAGTAAGAAATGAAAACAAGAAAGGGAAAGGAGAAAGGAGGGAAAATGCTCTGTTTTTCTCTTCGTACCTTTGTATTATCTGAATCTTTTATTTGAGAATAAATTACTTGGGTAATGAAAGAAGTCAGAATAAAGAGGCGATATGATGGGACCAAGACCAGAGGGACACACAAAGGCAAAATCCAAAGAGCGTGGAGTTGAGACCTAGCTATGCAGAAAAGTTGGCGCACAAGGATTATAACCATCCTGTTTATGAATGCAGGACAGTTGTTTCTCAAGCCAAGGCACAGTCTCAAGGGGTAAATCATACTCATTAAGGGACCTGAAATAAAAGGGAAAAGGTAGGGGGTGGCATGAAGGAAGGAAAGACTTTCTAAAATCATGTCAGAGAATCTTATCTAAGCCACAGGGTTGTTTTTCATTGTTTTCTGAAATTTAAATAATTGGAGTAGCGTATAATAACAGTAATTTCCACTATTGACTTATGGGTCCCATCACATGGCAAGCAGGATGCTCTGTGTCCCCTACTTGCTTTAACGCACACAATCCAGTGCAGGCTGTGTGTTGGTAGGCCAGGCCCTCTGAGCTCTCAGCCTACAGCAGGGCGAGGTATCAGGACACTGCTTACAGGATTAATTGTGATAGACATCCAGTTCTGTTACTTGCATATCCTTTGACAAATCATTTAATTTCTCTGAGCTCCAGATTCCTTTCCATAAAATGATGTGTTAATCCACAAGATTGCCGTAAAGATACAATGCATGCAGTTGTTTTAATGGATAAAACATAAATGGATTAATTGCTATAGAATCAAAATGAACTGTAATGGGGAGTATAATATTCTTCCAACATCCAATAGATGGGCCTCTATCACACAGAGATGGGCCCCCACACTAATGCCTGTCCTCAGTTTCACAGGACATCAAACCATCTTTCTTTCCTATCAAAAAAATGCATTCTTGGCCTCTTCCCTTAAAGCAACGTCATTTTCCTTAAAGTCCAAATGCCTGGAGACATTGAAGGGTTCACTTCTTTATTTATTTAGGTTGTCATATTAGAGGATTCGCTAATGTTTGGAGGTTGCTGTGCAGAGTTGGGGACTAGCCACAGCTCTCAGGGGAAAGACAGTGGGTGAGATCTTCCTGACCTGACAGTGTTGAGACAAGTTCAGTAACACACAATGAGTTGCTGGAGAATCCAGCCAAGGCCCACATTTCAAAAATGACCTACCCCAAACACCTTAGAAAATAAATCAAGAAAAAGCAAAAAATGAGGTCGGTACTAAAGTCCCCAAAATACAGCAATACATATCTGCTTTGTTTTTCTACATCACACTGACCGTCTTATGACTTGCTTCCAACACCCGACACCCTTCCTGCCTTGTAAGCACCAATTAGATCTCTTCATGTAGCTGACTGATTTCTTCGGGTCCATTCTTAAATATTTAATAATTACTCTCCATATAAATAGAGCAAATAGTGCACCAACAACAAAAATTATAGTGTTGTTTTATTGCTTTATTTGTTTATTTGTTTATTGAGTCAGAGTCTCGCTCTGTGCCCTAGGTAGAGTGCTGTGGCATCCTAGTTAGCAGCAACCTCAAACTCCTAGGCTCAAGCAACCCTCCTTCTTCAGCCTCTGAGTAGCTGGGACTGTAAGCACCCTCCACAACACCTCGCTAGTTTTTCTATTTGTAATAGAGATGGGGTCCAACTCTTGCTCAGGCTGGTCTCAAACTCCTGAGCTCAGGTAATCCACCTGCCTTGGCCTCCCAGAGTGCTAGGATTATAGGTGTGAGCCACCACACCCAGCTGTTTCATTGTTTTAAATATACAAATAAAAAACAATGCCATCTTGTAAAAAATATAAATGAATATTTTAAACGAGCTTTAAATTTCCTTTGGCTGCTACCCCGAATCACTTTTATGCATTTGTGCTTGCACGCATACACACACACACACACACACACACGATTTTTTATACATGTCCCATAACTGCTGTTACACTGTACATATTCTATAACTTGGTTTTCTGCAACAATATGTTTTGGACTTTATCTGAATTAGCTATAATGTTCTGTTTACAGAGACTATGTTCTCCAGAACCATTGAAATCAAGGGTATTCTGTTTATTCTCACTTAGAAAAAGTGGGGAAAGTTTCTATTTCCAATCGAGGCAAGACAGGAACAGAAAGAACAGCTGCTGGGCTGATTTCAGGGACTCAGGTGTTCTGGGCCTCCGCTGAATGATTCAGTTCACACTTGGTCCGTTATTCATAAGTGACAGTGTTGAGAATCAGATAAATCAGAATAGAAGAAATAGTACTTCCGCTCATGGCTTTAAACCATAAAATCACAGATTTTCCGATGGAGGCACAAGAAAATATCTGATTCTGAATCTCTATAAGAAGTTTGAGACTTAGTGAAGTTACAAATTTAGCCCAAGTTTCCTAGCTTCACCCTAATATTTTCCTACTTCTCCAAAACTATCTCAGACCCCAGAATTAATCAGTAGTCTATATTAAAAAAAAAATAATAAAACAAGACCAGTAGCTCACCAACTACAAAAGGTGAGGTATTTGATTTGTTCTTTGAGCTGGGACCTTGCTGTAAAAACAACATTGATATTTAATCAATCAACAGTGATGATGATAGATTGCTTTTAGTCAATTCCAAAAGCGTTACAAATCAATATGTGCTCAAGCAGGGAAACCACAGGACTCTACCAGCTGCAAATATTATCCCAGGCGATAATTAAATTTAATTAAGTGATGTATGTGATACATGTTCTTTGCACAACACATAGAGCATAAATGTATTAATGTACATAAGAGCAGAGAGTTTTATGTAAATACCCCTCTTTGCTAGAACATCTCTCCTCTCATTGGTCTGCACTAGATGAAACTGAGCCCACTGAGTCCCGTTTGCCGGCACCCTAGCCTAAACCAGCTTTCCAGCAGTTGATTTATTTTAATCCGAGAGGGACTGATCATGGTTCATGGTGAGCACAGAGCCATTTGGGCCAATTCCAGAAAATAAATCCTATTTCATTAGGAGAAGTGTCTTCCCATTGTGGAAGTCAGCACTTTTCCTACCGGGCATTTCTGTTCAGCTGTGAGTGGAAAGAAAGGGTTGCTCATCTCCCTCCCAGGCCAGCCCTTCTCTGAGTCTTGAGGCAACTGCCACCTTGCCAGCTGGCAACAAGCTCTCCAGTTAAGAGACTCTTCTCAGGTGTTTCACATTTGCTATATTAACAAGTTTATCCATTTAATTTTTTCTGGGGCCTTCTTTATAAATGAAAAAGCAAACATGCGATTGTCCTTGGACAGGAGCCTCTTTGACTTTCTCCCTGAGCAGCTTATGAGAAGCAGATGCTATGTGGTTATAATTGGGACCCAGGGAAACCCATCAGTGTTCTAATCGTATACATGGAAACCAGATGTTGGCCAGTGTATCCTGGTCCCTTGAGATGTAGATAAAATCAACTGCAATCCCTATGCTCAGTGTGGGTCTAAAACATCTGCCTCCCCTCCCCCTGCAGAGTCCTGAGTAACCTTGTCCTCAGGGTCCCCTCTGCTCCTAGGCTACTGGTTCTCATGTGCTTGCTTTCTCTGCTCAGCAAAGAATTTCCCCAAATACCAAACTTAGCTTTATCAGCAACTTCTAAGCAATTGATCAATCCATCCATCAATCAGACACATCCAACATATATATGATTCTAATTCGATGAACTGGAGATTTGGAAGGAGACTCAGGAGACTGTTATATCACAGCTTTGATGCATCCCTGTTCTTAAATGTTTCATTCGCTCCATTTTGGAGAATTTCTGTTAGTTGCACCTCACCATAAAACATTTTCACTCTATTTTTCTGGTCTCTCTTTTCTTGCCCAATCTCCTATTCTTTCTTCTCCCCACCTTCCTCATTTAACTCCAAATTCCTTTTCATCAATTACTCAGTGTGGTTCAACTCCCCCTAGATAAGACAACACGACTCTGCCTTCACTCACCTTGGTTCAAACAACCCCAATAAACTGGTCTGCAGGATCACATGGGGCTCGGCCTCTTCAGAGGGCAATTGCCTTAGCTGATACAAGTTTGTTAGTTTTTCATTTTGTTACAAGTGAATCAAATTCTTGGTTTGGGATAGGACCACAGAGCCACATTGGTCACATGGATGTTTTGTGAATAGCACCCCCTGGAGTTGTGCAGGGTTGAGCTGTAGGAACATGTGTAGCTGCCCTGAGTGGAACCAAAGACCAGGGAGCAAATGGTCAGTGTAGACATGGACATCTGTGGGAGGAATGTTAAGCCTCAGAACAGAAAATGTGATAATGAAATTGTAAATGGAAAAGAATGCTAGAAAGAGTGAAGAAACAGAGCGAAGGAGAATGAAAGGGCAGGAAAAGAAGCAGCTAGAAGGAGCAGGGGTGGCTCTGTGACAAACAGGAGAAAAGGAAGGAGATATGTGAAAGAAGGGCCTACTCAGAGGCCAGTGGGGAGTCGGAGGTGCCTGAGAACAGAGGCCATCTGCCCACATCTCCTGGAGCCACCACCTTCTGGCTTGTCATCAGCCTGTAGGTCATTGCCAGGTGGCCTGATCAGACAGCGCCCTAAGCTCGAGCGCTGGTCCAGACTCTGTCTGTGGGCAGGTTGTTTGCAATCTCTCTGGTCTGTTCCGTCAATGCAAAGGCCCCTTTTATGATCCAGCGTCATGGAGATTGAACATCTCTGGGAGACAGGATCGCTGATTCCTCATCCTTCTCCCTCCCACAGGCTTGTTTTCTCCTTTCTTGCCCCTCCTTCTTGATCTGGGTGTGGTGGAGCCAGGTGCCAGGAAGCTCACACTGGGTCAAGGATCCATATAATTCTGTGTACTAACAACCCCAATGACCCCCAGGAAGAGGTGCAACGTTCACTTTGAAGTATCATGTGAAGTCAAGTTGTACACCCCCCAAAATGGATTTTGTTATGTTACCATTCAAGTTGAATTAAAAGACCAAAATGGCATGTGAATTTACACAATGGATCTGCCTTGTTCTATGCTCTCATCTGCTATGTGCTACGGGGCTTTCCAAAATCAAAATAACATGGGTGGAGGTATCAGCAGTACCTAGATCCAGGAAAAACTGAGCTGGAGAAGTTCCAGAAGGGGAGAGCAGCAGGCTTCAGCTGTCCTCATCAAAATCTCTACTTCTCCAAGTCCCATCTCTCAGGAATCACAGACTTACAGAATCTGGCTCACCAGATGCTATCAATGGCTGGTAGATAATCTTTTCAGGCAACGTGAATAAAGCTATGTCAATGAACTCTAAGTATATGAATCAACCTTTGTAATGAACTGAAGAGAAATATGTTTAAACACAAGTGCCTTTTCTATGCCTCTGAAATTATAATTCACAAATTATGTAGATAATTTAGCTAGATTAATGAAAGATTAGGTAGATAATCTTTTCAGGCAACGTGAATAAAGCTATGTCAATGAACTCTTAAGTATATGAATCAACCTTTGTAATGAACTGAAGAGAAATATATGTTTAAACAAAGGTACCTTTTCTATGCCTCTGAAACTATATTCACAATTATGTGCATCTCTATTAATCTGCATTTATTTATTTGTTTATTTATTTATTTTGCCATGGGCTGATACTAAAAAGGAAAAAAAATGAGAAAAAAGAGACTGAGAGATAAGGAAAGACTAAAAAGCCAATTAATAGAGTACCAGAGATGGGGACACTCACTGCTCTTCTGGGAGCAGGTCCTGTTTATATAGAGTAAGCCTGGCCATGGCAGGGTAAGTGCTGGAGATTTAGGTCAGAGACTGGACAGCAGTTACAGTTCTCTCAGTTTGGTAGAAACCCTGAGAAAAGGTTTCCATGGTCAAGTCTATGTGAGAAAGCTCACATACTATGCACATCGTGGTATTTACAAAATATATTAAAGACTGTTTGATTTCTTACAATAAATTGATTTACATGACTCAGTAAGCTTAGCTTCATCCAAACCAGTTTGTCCCTGGGACCTTCCCCATGCTCCCCGACATAACACCTACAAGCACATCACAGACATGGTATTCCAAGGACACTCTGGAAATGACTGGCCCTACGTCATCCTAATACGTGTATTCATGACTAACGTCTCCTCTGCCATAGGGTGTTGAGGCTTAGGAACTAGATAGCATTAAAAATAACATTATCCCTGACTGGTGGGGATTTAAAAGAAGGTGGGAAGGGAAAGTGGTATGTAATTCTAACAGTACCTTCTTGCTGGAAAAGAAGCAGATTAATCCGAAGTGTTGAGATATTCATTATTATGAGAATCCTTTCATTTTTTGATTGTTGTTCTGGACAGCATGGTTTTGAGCTACTTTGCGTGGTGCTGGGCAGAGTCTAACCTCCCTTGTACAGTCATTTTTCTTCAATTCTTCAGTGACGCAATCTTTATCATTAGTGCAAGAGTGGGCTTTCCTTCTATGCAAATGTCAGAAGTTCTTAGGACAGAACATCACTGGCACTGATTTATGGAATACCAGAGCACGTGCAGTACAAAACTATTTGTTAGAACTAATGAGTATAGAGTCTCTTTCAGGCCATGCTGCCAACTAGCTGCTACCTGACCTTTCCAGACCACTTAACACTTCGCAGGGGGAATGTAGGATTATATTTGGGTCAACAGTCCAAACAAACACTAACGGAATAGGAGGCAAGATAAAAGTGTGGTTAAACACTCTGTCTTTGCAGTTACACCCACCTGAATCAGAATCCCAGCTCCACTTGCTTACTCTCTGCACACCTGGGCACATTACAGAACTTCTCTGCACTTGGGGATAATCATAGTCCCTAAGCATCCATTAACATTTACTGACCTAATAAATGAGGATTAAATATTCTATTAAAATATTTACATCCTGGCACACAAAAAGCAGTCTATAAATATTCCCATTATTATTATGATTAACTTTCTGTGCTACTGAATTCCACGTATCTAAGTACTAGGTGAGCACAGCCCACAAGAGGGCTAGACTGGGCCATGTAAAGTCAACAGACACTCAAAGCATAATAGCTTGGCCCTGCTGGCCTGAACCAAGGGCTAGAAATTTCTACTGCTAGATCACTTGTGGGGGCTTGAAATGAATTAATTTAACACTACTTAAATCTGAGAATATAGCTGCTCTGCTTAAAACTCATTAATGGCTCTGGTTGCATCGAGCATAAAATAGCAAATGCCTCCTTTCCCATTGTCACCTGGCCGTCAGATCTCCTCTTGGCCTCCACCCAGCCAATCTCCTCTTCCCTTGCTCCTCCAGCCACTTGCTCTGCCTTTGGGATCAGGTTTTGCTGATGCCTACACTGTTCTTGCCTCTGTTCCTCATAAGGTCACTTCATTCTCACCTTTCAGGTCCCAATTGAAGTGTCCCTTCCTCAGCGAGACCTTCCCTACCTGTACTATCTAAAGTAGCTTCCAATCTCCTCCAATATCCCTAAAAATCCCAAATTATCTTAGAACCCTGTGATCAATTCATTTGTTGATTTACCTGGATACCCAACTAGAATAT
>NW_003852490.1:1270749-1364786 GCF_000181295.1 Otolemur garnettii
GTGTACGTGGCTGGCGCCTTAGCTGGGTGAGCTATAGGCGCCGAGCCACCAACTAGAATATTTTAAGGCCACACCTAAGAATAACAACTTATGCAACCAGAGAGGAAAATTAGTCTGAAATTATTTTAGCTCCAGAGGCCATCCCTGCAAAATAGCCTCTATGTCTATTGATTAAAAGCCGAAAATTACAGAGAATCTTATGGATGCAGCTGAAGGAGATTTTCACCTTTGGTCTAATCAATGACAGAGAGGAACTGCATTGTACAAATGTGACCTCTCGTTGTTGGAGCCCCTCCATGGGCTGGATACACACTCCACAACATGTCTGAATAGTGTGCAAGTCCTCTGGGGCACAGTAGGAAAATAAACCTGTGAGCAGGGATAGAAAACTTCTCTTCATTCAAGACACTTTAGCATCTCTGTCTTCTCCTTTCACCGGAAACCTACTTCTGAGCAGCAATGGCCACTTCCTCGCGAGCGCTCACATTAAAGCAGGTATCTCTGCACAGTGATTCTTCATGAATGAGTTTATCTTCTATGTCTCCTCCAGGAGGCTGCGAGCACCCAGGACAGAGAGTACCTAGTTCATATGCGATCTTCAAATGGATGAATAAATTAATGCTTGAGTGAATACATGGATTAGTTAAAAATTCACCAGTGACTATAACTAAGGGTAAATAAAACAGAAAGCAAAGAATTATACCGAACAATGTTGTGTCAGTATGGATCCACAGTCCCGGATGGAGGGAGAATATAAACTGTGTTTCCCGAGGACTGCTTCATGTATCAGCAGCCTTTGTATCTGGTAGTTGCTCATTGTGGTGAGGGCGATTCCAGCTACGTAAAATGGTCTTTGCACTTCTAATAAAAAGATGAAACTGTCCAGTCCCTTTATCTTCTCTTCTCACCCCACACTTTTAAAGGCCGCTTTGCAAAAAGACCGTCTCATCCTGGTTTTGTGGGAGGATAATTAAAGTTAAAGTATCTACATTTCAGAGGGTGCTTTAAGCTACACTGAAATTAAAATCAAAGAAATAATTCTGTTTTTGTCTCAAACATCTTGAAGCTCTCTTGGTCTTTCCTAGGGGAGGGGAATCCAGTGTTTTATCATGTACTTTGCATGCATACAGCTGCTTCCTTTTGCTGAAGCAGCTGGAATTTATCTCATTTCCTAAGTTCTTGCTTCAGAATTTGGCTTTTTCCCTTTTTCTTACATGTCGGTGTAAATAAGGACATGGACTAAGAGAATGAAAACATAAACCAAGAGGAGCCAGCGAAGGAGTTCTAAAGTCTGTTTTTATTATGAGCATTGCTGGATGCTCTATCTATCATCAGTTTCCCAGAAATATTTAGAGGTTGCATGGGAGACCAATTATAGTCAGCAGAAAGCAATCCATGTTAAAAAAGATGGAGCTCTGGGGAGACACAGGCAGCTCTGTGAGAAACTAAGTGTATGTGTTCTTGGAATGATGGCCTTATCTGAATAGAAAGAAAAAGTCACAGTAATTTGGGTAATGTGAATGAAGCCCTTTGGAGCATGACTCAAGTCTAATAATACTGGAATTATGCCAAGTTGTTGCATTGTTCCCCGAAAATGGATATCACTGTATTGAATCTCAGGCATCTTTGTTCGTTTATAATAACAAATATTGTATCTATGTATAGGGAACAACATATAGTTTTGATATGTATGCATGGTGGAATGGCCAAATGAAGTTAATTAACATACGCGTTACCTCATATAATTTTTGTTATGAGAACAGTTAAGAATCTACTATCCTAGTGATTTTTAAGAATATAATATAGTCAACATGTTGTACTATAGATTTCTTGAACTTATTCCTCCTGTATGTCTGAGATTTAATATACCTTGGATATTATTTTAATATCCTTTGGACAAACATCTCTCCAAGATCCCTCTCCCCCAGTCTCTGGTAACCATCATCCCCTACTTCAATGTAGCATGGACCTCATTCACTTATTTTCAAATTAGGAATATTTCTGAGAGTACTGTAAGATATTTGGTAAAAGAAAGTGGTGTTTTCCACACATTAATAGCAATGGTGACTCCAGAATTATTATAATTATCAATATTTTAACTGATAGCTTTTAATTATAGACCATCAGGTTTGAACCAAACTGTGCCACTTACTAACTATATGACCTGAAGGTATTTAATCTCTCTGTGCCTCAGTTTGCTCACCAGTAGTGTGGGGTTAACAAATATTATCTATCCCATGGGACTACGTGAGGATTAAATCAACAGTGCACAGTATAGAAAAAGTACTATATAAGTATTAGTGTGATTATTACTGAGTTCTTACTATATATCTGGCAAAATAAAAATAATTTTATATTTTCTCTAGCAATTCAATGAACTATGTTCTCTTATTATTTTTATTTGTTGGATGTAGAATGTGGGGCACAAGTAATGTGCTCAAGATCACACTTTCCTAAGTGACAGAATATGGACTTGAATTTGGGTAAGTCTGACACCAAAGTCTCTGCTGTTCACCACTATTGTATCTTGTGTTCAGGATGATGGATGGTGGGTGGGATGGGTGAGTAGGAGCACATAGATAGAAGATGAAGCAAAGGAAAGAATTAAGTAGACTCAAACACTTTACTTAGTGATTTGTATTGCAAATTCAGGGAGAGGCGGAAGATTTATAAACTATGATCTATCTAGAAAGGAAGGAATTTTGGAACAAATCTCATTGTGTTCTCCACATTTCTTCCAGATGGTAACATTTTTAAATGGGGGAAAATTTAACTAAACTTAAAACCTGTTAAACAAAGGTTTGTTGACTTACAGTTGAATGAATCAAGGATAGGTCTTAGGGAGTGAAAAGGTGGGACGTTTACACAGGATAATGAAGCAGCTGCCTGCCTTAGCACAGGGAAAGCTGGTGGTGGTTGGGTGGGGGAGGTGGGTAAAAGGGACTGCGGATAGACTGAAGGGCTTGTGTCCCTATCAGTCCTTCCTGCTTCTGTCCTCTTCTGTTGATTCCAAGATAGCAGAGCCAGAGTGAGCACCTGTTTGTAGTCATGTTCTCTGGGAGCTGATCCTGAGGTAGAATTTATTTATTAGGAAATGCCTCAGGATCAATTCTGGTGGAAGGTGCGAAAGGATACCAAACCAGAAGAAGGGAGAAAGTGAGCTATACAGCAATGTCCACAGCCTCAGGTGACCCCATGAGGGCTCTGGGACTAGAATGGCCCATCAGATTTGTCTAGCATTTTACTCTCACCTGGATCAGTCCCCATGTGTAGGCAAGGAGGATATTTGTGCAGCTGAGACAGTCCCTGTGGGGGCTGATTGCTGTGGGCTGCCTACTGACAGGACTCCCAGCTATTGGGACAACATTTCTTCCTAGAGGGGGGGATTGACTATGCACCTTACTGTCCCTCACATCCCCAGCTCTAAGTTTCTCTACCCCCAACTCCCAGCCAAATCTCCACTTGCATCAGCACCAGTCAAAACTCCACTTGCATCTGAACCTACGGGGTCAAATTCCTGGACCCCAGCTTCTATCAGCAGAATTAGTCTCCAGGGGTAAGGCCTAGGAGTATGCATTTCAGTAAGCTCCATAGGTGATTCTGGCTCACAGCAAAAGTTAAGAATAGCTGTACCTATGAGAATAAATGAAAATGTCCTTACCAAACAAAGCAGGAACTTGAAAATTTCAAATTCTGCTTCTAATCTCATAATGCTTGATGTAATTTATAAATTCCTGTCTCAAATACATTTCCTCCAGCCCCTTCCCTTATGCCTGTAAGAGGATTTTGCTCCCTGAGCACAGAGGCATTATCTGTGCCTATCCATCCATCCTGCATGTCTGCCCACAGACACCCAAGGGACACAGGGCTCCCAATACATCAGCATGAGCCTGGCAGGCCTGGCACTGCAAGGGCTGATTCATCACGCCAGCAAAATCCACAGGCTCATTTGTGTCTACCTCCTGCAGAATCCTTGTTGCTTCTGAAGAGGTCATGTGTTAATTGTACACATCAGCTGAATCTCTGCCCGTATCAGGAAGCTTGGGAAGTCATTAAATAAGCTCCCAGCTCCTCGTACCCAAAGCAACCCAAGATTTAGAGAGCAATTTAATCTCTGCCTCAACACTTCCACATTTCCACACTTAACTGCTCATCTGAAACCCATCCGCAGGCCACTGCAGTCCTTACCCCCACCCTGCCTTCCTTCTGATAAGGTCTGAGGCCAACAACGATGCATCAACCTGAAGCCCTTAAGCCTAAACAGAAATTGAACCAGCTAGACAAATAGATAAAATTAAACATATGGAAAACAGCAAACCTTTCTTGATGAAAAAGTAAATATGTATATTTGTCAATATACATTGTAAGATTTAACAAAGTTCAAATGCTTTGACCACACAATTTTAACCTCTTGGAATCAACCAAAGGAATAATGATCAATATGTAAAACCACATGCATGTTAATTACAGAATTATCTGTAACAATGACAAAAGTGTAAAAAAAACTAAATCCACATGCTACCAAAAGAGAATAGGGTTTGTGATATCATGTTATGTAGTTATTAAGATGTTTATAAATATTATAGTCTTGAATAACAAAAAAGTAAACATTTTCATTTATTAAATATTAGGTGAAAAATTCAAGATAAAAATTTGTTTATAAAAAATTTAATTCAAGTCTATTTCAATGATGCATACAACAAAGAAACTGAAAATATATTCACCAAATTGTTAATAGTATTCTATCTGGTAGGTGGAAACCAATAATTTTCTTTTCTTCTTTAGAAATTTTAACTTTGTAAGTTTATGATTTTTGAGAAACATATAAAATTTAAATAAATACTTCAATTCCGGTCATTAACATAGAAGCCCATTGAAATGAAGATTCCTAAATATTAAAATAATATTGCTTTATAAAGATACTCCCTTATATAGAGAGATATATTATAGAAGTATTGTGATAGTTATAATCAATCCATAGATATGGGCAAGGTTGTGCTTTTTTCATATCTTTTTTCAGCAGTGTTTTGTTTGTTGATCCCCCAAAGAACTAGTCTTTCCTTGGTGCAATCACAGCCACAGGAAGTTGCCTCTGTAAAGCAGCTTACAGTTGCCTGCCCTTATACAGATTGTTTCATTTTGTGAATGTGGATGTCCCTACAGGATATTCGGATATTATATGTAGTTGTTCCATATGGGTCATTTTCTCTGCTTATTCCTGAATGGAGAAAAATAGCAAAACTTTATTACATAATAATAAATTCATTTGCATAAACTTTGTGAACAGAATTAAGAGGATAAAAACTTTAAAAGCAAATAAACTAGGAAAAATTATCACAAATGCAGTGAGGATAGTGTCCTTTTATTAAAGAGTTTGTATAAATCAATAAAATAGTTACAAAAGTAAATATCTTATAGGATTATGTTGAGTAAATAAGCTAATATTCAATAATGAAAATTAAGTGGGCTTTAATATAATATCAGTGCTGGCAAGCATACAGTGAAACAGACACACTGAGACACTGATAATGGAAGTGGATATTGAAACAACCCTCCCAGAGATCTGCAAGGAAATATGTATCAAGAGCTTTTGAGATATTTATGATTTAACATAGTTTTTCCTTCTCTAGGAATCTATTCTAAAATGACAATAAGAAATTATTCTGGTTATTTACTGTTATACAACAAATTCTCTAATACTTAGTTGCTAAAAAACAAAAAAATAAAATAGCAATCACATATTTAGCTCATAAATATATAATGTGGACAGGGCTCTGCAAGGAAGGCTCATCTGTACTCCATCATAAGCTAAGGCAGCTTGAGTGAGAAGATCCACTGCCAAAAGGGTTCACTCATATGGCTGATAAATGGGGCCAGTATCAGCTGGGATCGGAGGCAGAGGTCCTCAGTCCCTCTCCACATGGGCCTCTCCACAGGATGCTTGCACTTCCTCACAACATGGGGGTTTTGGGTTCCAAGAGTGAAAATCCCAAGAGACAGAAAGTAGAAGTTGCCATTTTCCTAAAGCCTGAGTCCTGAAACTGACATAGCATCCCTTCTGCCCAGATTCAAAGGGAGGAAGCTAGACCTCACCTCTAGCAAGGTTACCAAAGAATTTAAGGACCATGTATTAAAACAAACATAGAATTGTACATGCAAATGTACATTATAAGATTTATTGAAGTTTTATATATGTTAATTAGTGAAATATGAAAACAAGTGAATAATCAACATTAGGGAGTAATTAAATAAATTTGGTACATCTAGATAAAGGAATATTATATTATCAATAAAATTATGTTCATAAAGAGTTTTCAATATCAAGAAAAATGCTTATGTCCAATAAAAAATTATAGGCAAAACCTTCACACAACTGTGTATAAAAATGCACAATAAGTCTTATCCTTTAAGAAAGTCTTTTTACCCTTATCTTTGCCTGTAATAGGTGCCCTTGTACCATGTCCACTATGACCTTGCTTGAACTTCTGCCTTCATACTACCTTTCTGCTTAATTTGATCCTTGGATTTTCTGGCCTCAGGGTCTCAAATTTATACCAACCTGACTACATTTTCTGCACAGACCTTCCCTGCCCAGAGCTGGGGCCTGTGGCCCTGGTCAGCTGGAATGGTTTGTCCAATAATAGCCATAGACTACTTCCCCTCTTGCAATTACTGGCTATGCTCTCCAATTGGAGAACTGACCCTTGGTATATGAGAGAGAGCTGGCCTATTTGTCCACCACATTTCCTTTCCCCCTCTGTACATTAGCTCACTCTATTCCCCTTATCTTCACCCATTGACAATCTGATCAATTTTCAAATAAAATGGCAAAATTATCCAGTAGACTCCTCTGAGCTCTTTTCCCTCTGAATGTTTATTGCTCCTTGTTCCCACCATAACTATGGTACTTAATACTTTTATCAATATGCCACCCACTCTTCTCCTTGACAATTCAGAGTCTCTGTCCTCTGGACAAGGTCCGTGACATCCCCCAATCTTAAGTCCCATACAATTCTATGCTATACCCATCATGTTTGTTCCTATAGGACCCCATGCTGACCCTTCTGTCAAGGAATATTGTATTTATAGGATCTGTTTCTTATTTATCTTCCCCACCAAACTATTATCTCCTCAAGGGAAGGAACTTTCCTGACCACTAATTTTGTCATAGACATTGGCTATCACCAAAGCCACTTACAATCTCTTGTCACATCTCACAGTAAAAATTGGAAAGTCAAATGTTTGTGTTGCCAGCCTACCTTGTAAGTAGGAGTTATGGCCCATGAGACAGAAAGTCCACTATTAGAACTTCTATTAAAAAATCATTATGCTTGGCTGAAGTGATTCATGCCTGTAATCCTAGCTCTCTGGGATGCCAAAGTGGAGGAATTGCTTGCCTCAAGAGTTCAAGACCAGCCTGAGCAAGAGCGAGACCCCATCTCTAAATATAACTGGGCATTGTGGCAGGTGCCTATAGTCCTAGCTCCTTGAGAGGCTGAGACAAGAGGACCACTTGAGCCTAAAGGTTTGAAGTTGCTGTGAGCTATGACACCACAGCACTCTACCCTGTGGCAACTGAGTGAGACTCTGTCTCAAAAAAAAAAAAAAAAAATCATTATTCTTCACTGGCCTATGCCTTTTCTTTTCACTCTTATTCCTACTTTAAGTGTCAACAAAATAGCTGGAAGATAGCAGTCATCCTGTAATCATAAGAGAAAAGCAAAGAAAATTTCAGAGATGGGACAATAACATCATTAAGCACTAATCCAATATCATCTGTCTTTGGGCATCCTTAATATGAGAATAATAAACTCCTATATACTTAAGCCACAAACTATGCCCCTAAGTCAAATCTGGCCCACTTTTAATTTTTGTAGATAAATATTTACTGGAACAGAGCCACGCCCATTCATTTACATTTCATCTACAACTACTTTTACATTACAGTCAAATTGAGTAGTTGCAATAAAGACCATATGGAAGATTCTAGCCCTTTATAGAACAAGTTTGACCCCTGCTGTAAGCACCTACCGCTCAGATTTCCTGTTAGTCACAGCTGACATTTCTTATTAATATAAGATCTCCAATACCTAACACAGGGCCTGTCTTATAGAAAAGGTTTAATAAATGATTGTCTGATGAATAGTTAGTGCAATGATTTGAGGTCAGTGATAATTTCTCCATTTTTTAAATTCTCCCAAGCAGTGCCAAACAGTGCTTTACATAGTAGGTAATTAATAAACATATATATATTTTTGTCTAGATATGGATATAAAAATAACATTCCAAACAATTAGAAAAAAATTTAAATGCTAAACTATGTGGATTTATTTATATGTACCAATTCTGAGAATGTTGGACTCTATGTGTGGGCTAGTAGGATAAAACAAATTTTCATGGTATAGCTGGAAATTTTAACAATTTTAACAATTTCTCTTTTTTGGAAGGAATTATATTCAAATAACTCACACTGCATTTGATAATAAAGGGCTCTTCGAAGCACAAGAACCCATAATTCCTGGGCAGTGTCTATGGCTCAAAAGAATAGGGCACTGGCCCCATATGCCAGAGGTGGAGGGTTCAAACCCAGCCCTGGCCTAAAAAAAAAAAAAACTGCAAAAAATAAATAAATGAATGAATAAATAAAAGAAGAATTATTTAGAATAGGTTATTCATAAGAACTAGAATAGGTTATTCTTCTGAATAAGACTTTTGTTCCTACAAATTTGACAAGGACTTGCTGATAGCTTAGGGAACTGATTGTTTAACTGGGTAAAGTTTACAGAGGAGGATGTGGCTGGGTGGGAATTCCAGACAGGAGGTGGCAGGAATTAGCCAAGTGCAAGCACCAAGGTAGAAAATACCATGGCATACATGATGTGGGGATGGGGTTCAATTTCCCTGTTTATTTTAGAATGTTGTTTTCCTCCTAAATTAAAACAAAAAGGAAACATTGAATTCATAATGTTAATGAGACCTCTCACCTGATAAATAGAATTATTCATGGTTTCATACATCTTGTGGTCTAGTCTTCTGAAATGATCAACAATTTTAAACTACAGGGAACAAAAGAAGTATACTTTTACCTCAGGCTGAGATGAATGTAGGACAGTATTTACTAAAATCATCTCTTTACAGATAAGCCTTTAATATAAAAACTCAGGCAAGCCCATCAATAATCCAAAACTGTTCTGCATTTTGGGGTGATTTCTGTCATAAAGACAATATGCCCAAATAAAGACACACACTTTTGTTACACCACTCTTTTGTCTATTCCAAGAACATTGGAATCTCGATGTTAAAGAGACTAACCACTGTGCCAGCCTTACCAGATGAGGCCTGCAAAACCTCAGACAGCTGAACTAAGACCCTCTTACCTCTCAACAGAGAAAAGTTAAGGAAGAAGAGCACATTTCTAGGACTATAATAAATGTGGTTTTATTAGGGATGAGGAGGGCAGAAATGAGGGGGTTAGAAAAATCTTATCTTGAACTGAGTCAAATTCACAACATAATAAAGATGACCATGGAGTGTCCCAAAATTGAAATGAATAAATAAGTCATCAGACCAGGGCCAGGATAATGAGTATATCAAAGAATGAAGTGGAAGGGTGAAGAGCAGGCACAGAGAACCCACTTACCACTTCCACTGTCTTGAACTTGACTGTCTTAAACTCTACCTTTGCTGAGCAGCTGGAGTCTGAAGGGAAGATAAAAATGAAATTCAGTAAGTCTGTTTCTCTAGCACTTAGAATCCCTCAACTTATAAGAGGGCCCAATTATTATAAGACTTCAGCCTCTCTCATAACAACTTTATTCTTTTTCTTTGAAGGAATTCCATGCAAACAACACACAAAGACCTGGCCAGAAGGGGGCTCTTAGAAGTCTATTGACCCATGATGATTCAGAAGAAAATCTCAAAAGATTTCTGATCCTAAGTATTTAACAAGGAATCAATTTCATCTAAATTACTCTGAGACATTGGGGTATACAAGAACTCTTTACTCTGTAGATCCTGTTTTTTCTTTCTTTTTTTTTTTTTAATCCTTGGTTCTACACTCCTGAGTCTAATAAAAAAAAAAAAAATGAAAAGATCTCTACACTAAAATCAAAACCAGAATTCTGGCTAAAGTTCTACCATTTATTAGCCTATGGCTTCATGAAGTGCTTGACCTTTTGGGGTCTTAATTATATCTTTTGCAGAATAACAGTTTAGAGCTCTGAAGTCCCTTCCAGCAATATGAGCCTTGATGGCAACCCAAGATCAAGTAATGATTATTATTCTGGATCATAACTGCTCTAATATCATGCTGAGCTCCTGAAGAAATAATTTCAAAGAATGCATTTGGGAAGGTGGCAGGATATAATGGAAAGCATTAGTGTTTGGAATGAGATAGATCCAAGTTGATATTGCCAACAGAGGCCCTCTACAGAAGTACAATCTGTGTGGTGTTAGGATGGTTACTCAACCTCTTTGAGCCTCACTTCATTATAAGGGTCCAGTGAGAATCCCGTGAAGCAATGTATACAAAGCATGGTGCCTGACAGATGCTAGACACTTAATTAATGTCAGTTCCATAACCTCTTTAACCCCACTGATTAAAGATGAGGAAGAGAGGCTAGAGGCAGCCAACAGTTAAAAACTCTTCAGGGCTTGCCCGAGAGAAACTTAGCATACAGCAAATACAAGAAAATCAAAATTTCAGCAGGATAAAATGCTTTGAAGGCAAGAGAGAGTTTGGCTTTAGAAATACCAGTTTGAGATGAAAGCTAAACAACCCTGAGAACGTGACCACTGGACAGGTGAGAATGCAGAAAGTAAGGCTTGTGAGACACGTGAGGAGATAAGAATTTGTGAGTCCAAGTCACTGACACGTTGGAGCAGTGGTTCTCACCTGTGGGTTGTGACCCACAGGAACTCTATTAAAGGGCCGCAGCATCAGGAAGGTTGAGAACCACTGCTCTAGAGCAAAGCTTTTCAAATGTTGAGGGCAAGCCATTTGTAAAAAATACATTTGACATTCCTACCTACCACTTGTTAAGGCATAGGTGTGTGTATCGGTACAAAACAGTATTAGATTTTTTATTAGGAACTTCATCCCCTTACTGCATGAGATGCAGTTAGATATTTTCTATTGTACTCTAACCTATTCTACTTTTTTTCTGACTCATCAAGGAAAGAAATCCAGGTGACAACTATAAATTAATCCCATGGCCCAATAATGAGTTAAAACCTTCAGTTTCAGAAACACAGTATTGGAGACTGTAGAAAGACTCTGTTTAGGCTACATGGAGACTTTACCTGAACCATCCAAGTTAAGAACTCAATATCTCTTACCTTCTTTTTATTTTTTCAGTTTTTGGCTGGGACTGGGTTTGAACCCACCACCTCCAGCATATGGGACCAGCGCCCTACTCCTTTGAGCCACAGGTGCCACCCCTACCTTCTTACCTTCTTTACAGAATGCTCTTCCATTATGTAATAAGCTATGCCCCTGGCCTGGTAGTTTATTGGTTGATCTTGCTCCTTTGAATAGTAGCTGACATACATGAAAGTCCCAAACAATCTTAGACCATGTTTGTCTGTAGTTGCACCTTTGATCTCATCAACCTCCGTTCGTATTAACACTGGTTGACTCTGTTCATACAGAAACTCAGGTTCCCAAAGATCAAGTCGTATAGCTGTGAGTGAGTCCAGATTTCCTGACTCTAGAGGCCACTCCACACATAAAAACTGCATAGCTATTCTGTGCAAAACATACATCAATAAACTACAAAGCCTTCTTGTTGCAATCAACTCTAACCACTGCCCAGTGCGACAATCATATTATAAGCTTCTCCCAAACACTTAGTGCACCCTAGACTTGTGTCTCTAACAGATTCTCTGGGCTGCCTCCATCAAGGTCACACCAAAGTCCTAGCTGCAAGCTTCTTGTCTGTAGCACGCCTTCAGTGCTCTATTGTTTCTATGTAAGATGAGAGATAAATTAATTGAGATTACTTCCCTCATCTCTCTAATGAATGGTTTCCATTAAGCCAGATTCTTAGCTAGTCTCCATAAAAGAAGAGGTAATTTCCCAATATTAGTTCTTTCTATGCCTTCTTGTAAATGACTCAGAGGGGAAAAATTTCCTTTTCTAACAGCTATCTGTTCTGTAACAATCTTCTGCCCAACATAAACATAAAAATGAGGAACATAATATAGCTCATTCACTTAGATCTCTTTGATCTGCGCTTTCTTCCTTCTACATTCTTTGAGTTAAAAAAGAAAGCTGAACCACCAAATAATCAGTTTCTCAAGTAATTTTCCTCTTGAAATTCTTCTCCTCCTCTAAGAACCACTTTAAATGTATCTTTTTAATGAAGATTTCCCTGGTCCTAATTAGTGGCTCCCTCTTCTAATGCCCCATAGCATGTTCTGTGCACCACCTGGATCATTCTGCTTTTATTATAATCGGTTTACAACCAGACTCCTTCAAACATCCAGTAGATAATACCTTACGTCTAGAAGGCCTTCAATAGATTGTGAGATTAATGATTCATAAGCTGGAAATCAATGTAGTTTTGTGATATTCTTTTCTGGTATTAATATAGACAGTTCATCAACTCTGATATTGATGTGGTTTTCTCTTAGGGAAAGAAAATCACAATTAAAACCGTGGCTTGGGGAAAGATTTCCGTGGAAGAAATAGAGAGCAAGAAAGGCAGCCAGCTCTGAAAACTACCCAAAATTAAGGAGCTGAGAAGATAAATGGGATCCGAAACAAAAGAGAAAAACAATAATACAGAAATGAATGTAAAGATATAAAACTTGAAGTATTTAAAAGTATTCCTGTCCCTGTGGGAACCCACTACTTACTATAAACCTAGTGCCTACCAGATATATACAGTGCCTTATCCAACAAAGGGGTGATCTCATCGCTGCCTCACAGAAAGGAAAGGCGGGCTCACAGAAGTCAAGCAGTTTGCAAAGGTTATATCTCATAGACATCTGAATCAGGAATTGAATTTGGGTCTGTCATATGCAAATCTCTCATTCCCTGTTCTTACCTAATTGCCTCTCTAAAATGCTTTTTTCCTATTCCTATTGATAATATATATCAGCACAGGTGCATCTATGAAGTAATAAAATTTCCACCTGTCAGCTTTTATAATTATTATCATGCTATTTCTGACTTTGTCTTACTCTTTTCCCAGGTAACATATGCCTCAAATTGTAATAATGGGACCAGCTTTATTTGCATTTCCACAGGCTCTTAATAATAATTTGCTAAACATTAGCGATCTACCTTTCTGTCAAGTAACTGTGGGCAGCTGCTAACTTTTAACCATTGTTTCCTCAGCACAGGGCTCCTTAGGACCAAATATGAAAACAGCAGGTCTGAGGGTCCCCACAGGGACAGAAAGACTTGTTTATAGATAACTCAAAACTACATATTCCCTTAGTTCCAAGGGTGAGGGCATCAGGGTTTTTCATCAAACTCCAATCCCTTTTTTCTTACTTGCACTGATAGTAAGAGTTAGAGGGTCTATCAAGTATTTAACAGAGTCACAAACAGAGTTAGTGCCACAAAAGGCAGATGGATGAAATATTCTATCCATTCCCCTTAGAAAATTAGTGTCTGATTAACACTAAAACTGCCCTCAGCCAGATACATCTTTATTAGAAACAAATCTCACCCAGGATTCAGGATACCAGTTTTAAATGGAACTTGTGGTAGTCTTTTATTTAACCTTCCCATATGCATTTTGCACAAATGAAGAGATACACATGTATTTCCCTATATTTTTCCTGTTCCTCACATGACAGACACTTTTAGTCCTTTGGGTTTTGTTTGTTTGTTTGTTTTACTTAATCAACATATCCTGGAAAATCATTCCATACCAATTCAGAGACCTTCCTCATTCTTTTTACTGCTGCATAAAACTCTCTTGTATGATGGTACCATAATTTATTCAACCCTTCTGTCTTAGTCTGTTTTCTGTTGCTATAATGGCATGACATAAACTGGGTAATTTATAAACAATAGCTTATGGTTCTGGATGCTGGGAAGTCTAAGAGCATGGTGCCAGTTATCTACTTAGCATCTGGTGAAGTCTATCTCGCAAAGGCAGGCTCAGAGAAGTTAAGCAGTTTGCAAAGGTTATAACACAGCAGAGGGCATCCCATTTAATTTTCACCAGGTGAGGGACGGCATCTTGGTGGTTTTAAACAATTAATTTGCATTTCCTTAATTATGAACGTAAACATTTGATTAAAGGCTCTTTTACGTCTTAGTTTTTGGATTGATTATGTCTCTTTCCCACTATCCTGTTGGGTTTTGGGTCCTTAGTTCCTTAACTTCAGTATTTCTTCATATGTTAGGAATAGAGACCTTAACCTGTACTATTTACTGCAAAGATCTTCTCCCATCTTTTTAGCTATTATGTTTTTGGATGTACTAAAACATTTTATTTTATGTAGTCAATATTATTAATCTTTTTTAACTGCCTGTAGATTCTGAGGAATTAGAAATATTTTTCCTATACCAAAGTTAAAGAAGAATTTACTAATCTTTTCTTACAATACTGCATGGCTTCATTTTAACATTTATCTTCGATGCATTTTTTGTGTGTTATTATAATTTTGTATATAGTATAAACTTCTGAATCTAATTTAATATTCTTTAAAAATGGCTCCCAGGTTGTCAAAGCTTTAATTACTAAATGGTTCACCTTTCCCTTTTATTATATATCAAATTTTCATATAAACTTTGGTATATTATGGAGTCTCCTATTCCACTGGTTGATTTCTCAGTTTATGACCCAGTATCTCATTGTTTTGATTAGAGAGGATTTATAGTGTGTTTTAGTGTCTGGTCAGGTAATTACACCCTCACATCTTTTTATTGGCGGTTTCCTGGCTATTCTTCCACATTTGGTTTTGTATAATAACGTTAGCATCAACTTTTAAAACTCAATTTTATTGGCCTTGTGGTAAATTTAAAATTAAAAAGAAGACCTGGCATCTTTATAATGATATCTTTCAGTTAATCGTACCTTTGATTCTCTTGCATGTGCTAAATATAATATTATACCATATGCAAATAAAAGTAGTTTTCCTTTCTCTTTATCCAAGTCCAAGAGCTTGCTGCTCGACACCAGGGACAGCATATGTTCCACATTTCTCTCCCCCCCACCCCAGAATAGTATAGGGGCACACGGCTTTGGTTACATAATTTGCTTTTGTACATTTTAAGTCAAAGTTGTAAGTTTACCCTTCACCCAGAGAGCGTGCATTGCACAACCCCTCCTCCACCCCTCAACTTTCTTGATTTCCATTGAGTTTCACTTCCGTCTGTGCACATGACAGTTGATCAAGCAGTTCCAATTTAGTATTGAGTACATGGGGTGTTTGTTTTTCTTATTATTTATGTACTTACTTCTGATTAATCTGAGGGTACATATAATTAGACCACATGGCTTGCATTTGCAAGGCAAAGTCTAAGTTGTAGCTGTGTCCCTCACACAGGAAGTGTACCATACACCCTCACATTGCTCCTGCTGGGAAGGAACCTGCTGACCTCCTTCCCCCACTTCTTCCTTCTTGTATTCGACTTGAGTTTTTCTCTTATGGGAGCCCGTTATTGTTAATCTACAAGTTTCGAATTAGTATTGAGTACACCTGATACCTGTCTTTCCACTCTTGTGAGACTTTACCTAGAAGAGCATTCTCCAAATCCATCCTAGTTATAACAAAGGATATAAAATCTCCATCTTGTTATGGCGGAATGGTACTCCATGGTATGCATATACCACAGTTTATTAATCCAGTCATGTATTGAAGGACATTTGGGTTGTTTCCACATCTTTGCAATCATAAGTCGGGCTGCTGTAAATACTCTAGTGCCGATATCCTTAGGCAAAAATGACTTTTTTCTTTTGGGTAGATACCCAGAAATGGGATTGCAAGATCAAATGGAAGGTCCATTTTTAGTTCTTCCAGGATTTTCCAGACTTCTTTCCATAGAAGCTGCACTAGTTTTCAGTGCCACCAACAGTGCAGTCCTTTCTCTCTGCACCCACACCAGCATCTGCAGTTTGGGGACCGTGGGTCATTCTCACTGAAGTTAGGCAATATCTCAAAGTGGTTTTGATTTGCATTTCTCTGATGATTAGAGACGATGAGCATTTTTTCATGAGTTTGTTGGCCATTTGTCCGTTCTCATGAGAAAAGTTTCTCTTCATGTCTCTTGCCCAAATATTTTGTTGTTGATTTGCTTAAGTTCTCTGTAGAGTCCAGTTATTAGGCCTTTGTCAGATGTGTAGCATGAAAATATTTTCTCCCATTCTGAAAGTTGTCTTTTTATTTAGTTGATTGTGTCCTTAGCTGTGTGGAAACTTTTAAACTTGATCAGATCCCAATTAATTTTTGGTGTTGCCAAAATTACCTTTGAGGTCTTCTTCATAAATTCTTTCCTAAGACTAATGTCACTAAGAATCTTTCCCACAATTTCTCCTAAAGTTTTTATAGTTTTGTGTCTTCGGTTTAAATCTTTTGTACATCATGAGTTAATTTTTGCAAGTGGCAGAAGGTGCAAGTCCACTTTCAGCCTCATACATGTGGCTAATCAATTCTCCCAACACCATTTATTAACTAGGGATTTTTTTTTCCAATGCATGCTTTCGTTTGCTTTATCAAAGGTCAGGTAGTGATATGGGGCTAGTTTCATCTCTATTCCATTCCATATATCCAGAAGATGACCTTTGATCACTGTCATAATTCCTACCACCTCCTGAGCTACACATGTACCACACCTTGAATTGCTTTAAAAGATACCCCTAACCCTAATTCAGCACTGTCACCATTTTCCATTTTCTGTGACAGCCTATTTCCTTGCAGATGTTCTTAATAAATCTCTGATGTTAACTCTACTCAGCCTGGTTCTTTGTGGCTCCTTTCCACCTTTGAACATCCAACATATACATGGTTAGGCCATTTTTTTAAGAGCCAAATTGAAAATCAATTTTTTTAGTAGGTAAGTAAACCTACTCATAATTGGTAATATGATTGATAGGTTTGGTCTGAACGATGACAAAATATATGTATTTTTTACACTTTATGTACTTTTTCATATGTATATTTTTGCTCCTTAATCAATTTTTTATTTTACTGTCTAGAAAAGTTTGTATTTTATACTGGTGGTCACCATTGGACTTATACTATTTTAAGACTTCAATCTTAGGGATATTGCTTCTCTGTTTTTGCCTTTGACTATGTGGTTTATCAGATTTTGCTTTTGCACTTCAATTTTCACCTTCTTGTCATACAAGAAACTAAATAAGCTTATTCTAGTTTCCTCTTTCCCTTTTTCTTTTCCTCTCACTTTTCCATGACATTATTTCTGCTTTGTCAAAATATATAACATTTGTTCTTCAATCTTCCACTCTCATCCCCACCTTTTAAAATTTTCATATGTACATTTATTTGCATATTGAATTTTTTACAACTTTTAGGAGTTTCAGTAAAAAATTTTTTTAACTGCAAATTTCTCAGTCTTCTTTTCATTGGACAAATTTCATTCTCGAGAACTGACAGAATTAATCAAATAATAAACATGTCTTTGATTTCTTTTGTTATACAAATCTTTTTTTTTTTTTTTTTTTTTTTTTTTGCAGTTTTTGGCCGGGGCTGGGTTTGAACCTGCCACCTCCAGCATATGGGGTGAGCTACAGGCACTGCCTCTATTAAGCAAATCTTATCCTAAAACTATGCTGTTGTTATTTTCTTTCCCTTAATCTAAATTAGTGGTGACATACCAACTCTGTGTCTTCTTACAACCCCTCTTCCATAGAAAAAAATCTTAAATCCATGGTAATATCTTTTTCACACTGAGTAATCCATTTGGAAATATTGTTATTAAAAAGTAACAAAAACATACCACATGACCAAAAAAACAGTCCCTCCAAAGACCTTTTCATGACATTCTTCTAGAGCAGTGATCCTCAACTTGTGGGTGGTGACCCCTTTGGGGGTCTAATGACCCTTTCACATGGGGTCTCCTAAATACATCCTACATATCAGATATTTACATTACAATTCATAACAGTAGCAAAATAATTAGTTATGAAGTAGTAACAAAAATAATTTTATGGTTGGGGGTCACCACAACATGAGGAACTGTATTAAAGGGTCATGGCATTAGGAAGGTTGAGAACCCCTGTCCTAGAGTATGTAGCTATAATCAGCATTTAATCCAATCTTTGCTAAAGCCTATAACCTTAATTAGAATGCTCAGTGCTGGCCTCATCCCCAGTCAATTGCAGTTCTATTTATTCATTTGATGTCTTCACATTTAGTTGAATTATCTAACAAAACACCCTGAGCAAAAGAATGGAGTAATTATATAAACACTTGGAGCAGAACAGCTATAAAGCAAGAGCAGTTAACAGTTAGCTGGGTTTGAGATCTAATCTGCATATGCATGTCCCAAGGTTCAGGCACTGGTGGCCTTTCCTCTCTGTTATGTTATGTTCTTCTTTGATTTTTTCATGTTTATTATTAGTTTTCTTTAATTAGATGCCATAGAATATTTTTCTTACTTAGGTGTCAACCCTCCTATACACATACACACTAATTTCAATTCAGAGATATGCCCGGGAGCACCTTGGAAACACAGGTAGAATGCAATTACAGGATACTCTCTAAGGTCAACAGGGAAAAGATGCATGGAGGAGGCTGTCCAGAGTTAGACCTTTTGGGCCCATGGTAGGCACAAAGCCTTAGATTAAATTTCTATCTGGGCCTTCAACCCTTTAGCTCATAAAGTAAAATCTCCAGCATTTAACGGTAAATGAAAATGCAAGATAATTTCCTTTGGGGAGACCTTTTTATAGTTCTGTATCCATTTCTTTAGCTCTAGCGCACACCTTTAACAAGGACCAACATCTCTGGTCTTATTTTCTCAGTATCCTTTTATATCCTTTTATTTCTACTTACCACTTTCTCACATAGAAACTATGAATTCACTTTCCTTAAACCCACTTTCTCAGCTATTTGTCAGCTTGCCTCAGTTCCCAAGGAAGATGTGGTTTTGCTTCAGGTGTGCCTAAATCAGTTGCTTTTAAAATATCACAGTTCTCAAGAATATACTAATTGAGTCAAAGTGAAGGCAAGGAGCATTAAATGCAATTTGATAGAACTAAAATTCTCTTTTGAAAAGAAAACTGAAAATCCTTGACAGTATGAATTTTGTTCTGCAGCATAAAGGACTTAAAAATCACAGAGACAAAACATTATCATGTGATATTCTGGGCACAGGCATCAGAACTATTGAGATGTGTTTGACCTGAGCAGATTCACTTTTAATCCCACACACTGTTTGCTATAGAATAAGGAAGAAAAATGAAACCTTTAAAGACAGAAATACATTCCCTTGACTTTATACCATGAGAATTTCAAGAAATACATATATGTAGGCTACTGCACAAAGGGAACGTAAATGACTCATTCTCAATGATTCACCCTCCTTCCCTCTTAAAAAAGTTGTTAACACATCATATAATTTCAAAGGTTAAAATTATGTGACCAATTTTTCCATGACATGTGTTAAGGAATCTTTCAGTAATTAAAAACTTCCAAGAAGAAAGTGTATGATAAAAATTATCTAGTTTGGTTTTTTTTGTTTGTTTGTTTGGGTTTTTTAATACTGATATATCCTTTTCCAATATAGCTCAAACTTCTTTATGGATAATTATTCTTACAATGATCTAAGAGTATGGTTTTTAGCCATCTTCTTCAGCCTAGGTAAAGAGAGGTCCACAAGCATATCTGGAGGGAAAACAATGTCTGTATCAGTACGACAAAAGTATGGGCGGCGCCTGTGGCTCAGTGAGTAGGGCGCTGGCCCCATATACCGAGGGTGGCGGGTTCAAACCTGGCCTGGCCAAACTGCAACAACAACAACCAAAAAAAAGATAGCTGGGCATTGTGGTGGGCACCTATAGTCCCAGTTACTCCAAAGGCTGAGGCAAGAAGATTGCCTAAGCCTAAGAGCTGGCAGTTGCTGTGAGCTGTGACACAACAGCACTCTACTGAGGGCAACAAAGTGAGACTTTGTCTCTAAAAAAAATAGGACAAAAATACAATGTAGTAGAAAGAAATGAATGTAAGACCAAAAAAAAAAAAAAAAAAGAAGAAGAAGAAAGGAAAAAGGCAAGCATATGATACATAATGAGACAGAAAGGTTTTTGCCATAAACAGTCAGGATGAAAGGAAGTCAGAAAATTTGAGGCCCATTGGGTATTAACCGGAAAAATCTGTCATGACAAGGTTCTTGTCCTCAACCTTACAACATTAGGGTACTGGAGACTCAGAAATGAAGATTTTTAGATAGACATATAATAATTAAATTTACATGAAACTTTTATATAAACCACAAAGCTAGTTTACAAAATTTCCAGTAGGAGTTTGGAGCCATGGACGTTCAAGAGAGAATGTGCCACAAGAAATATGGTTATACCTCTGAATTCTGCTGCCCCTAGGCTGTGCACTTACCTAGTAGCCCCAGGCAATTACTGGTCATAGCACTGAGTAGGAATGCTGTGGCCTGGACATTTCTGCCCAGTGTGGACTCTTCTAGGGACAATACCTTAGAAGGTCTCTTTAGTTTGGCCAACATTTCCTCAGGGCTGCGCCACAGTCTAAGGCTCTCCCTACTCAATCTTCTCCCTTTTTCCTGCCCCCGGTCACAAATGCCTTGCAGACTGAAGTCTCTCCCCCATCTTTTCCTGCTTTCTCTCCCCTCATTATCACTTATGGACAACATTTTCAATAAATCTCTTGCACATCTAACTCTTGGCATATTTCAAAGAGAACTCAAGTGTCCCAGGGGACCATCCCTCTCCGGTAGCTAAACTGCCATACCTGAAGGGCATTGCCCTTGTCTTGTTACCAAGGTAACAAGACAGAACAGCTTACTCAGAAATCTGTTTGTTGGGTCTAGCAATAAGATGTGGTTAGTTCTTTAAACTCTATCTAGTCCAATATTTCTGAAACACTTGAAGTTTTTTCTAATTTACCACACACTCTCCTCCTTCCTGCACCACCTTTACCTGGTTGATTTCTATTCATACTTCAGGATCAGAGAAAGTATGTCTTCTGTCAGGAGGCCTTCTCTTACCTGATCTCCCCATAAACTTGGGAGGCATCATTTTGTTTCGAAATTACTATATGTGTATCACATGTGTGTTATATGTGTCACACTTCCTACACTCAGTTCCCAAGGAAGACAAGTTTTTGCTTCAGGTGTAAATCAGTTAGTTACTTTTAACATATCACATTTCTCAAGAATATACTGAGTTAAAGAGAAGGCAAGGAATACTAAATGCAATTTGATAGAACTCAAATTCTCTTTTGAAAAGAAAACTAAAAAGTCTTGATAGTTACATAAAACATATAAATTACATAACATAAACATTACATGGATGCCTGCCCTATTAGATTATTATCTTATGATCAGGAACTATGTCTTTTTTATTTTATTCAGGTTAATGTGAGCATACAAACAACTAGGTCACAATATTTGCATATGTTAGGTAGACTCCCTCTTGTAGTTGTGTCCCACACCCAAAAGGTATGCCAACACCCTTACGTTGTGTTCATTAAGTGAGAGCACACCAATGCCCTCCCGTCCTGCCTCTGCCTCCTTCCCTCAGTCCCCCTCCTCCCAACTTGAATTGGAATGAGTTTTTCTCCTACGTGGATATGAATTAAATCATCTACTGTTAGTATTGAGTACATTGGATATTTGCTTTTCCATGCTTGTGATACTTTACTAAGAAGAATGATGTGTTTCAACTCCATCCAGGTTAATACAAAAGATGTAAAGTCTATGGTACACATTCCACAGTTTGTTAATCCATTCCTGGGTTGATGGGCATTTAGGTTGTTTCCACATCTTGGCGATTGTAAATTGAGCTGCAATAAACAATGTACTGCAAATGTCTTTATGATAAAATGATTTTTTTTTCTTTTGAGTAGATGCCTAGTAATGGAATTGTGGGATCAAATACGAGGTCTACATTGAGTTTTTTGAGGATTCTCCATCCTTCTTTCCAAAGAGGCTGTATTACTTTGCAGTCCTGCCAACAGTGTAAAAGTGCAGGAACTATGTCTTATATATCTTTGTATTCCTACTATTCAGCTTAGTGTCTAACACTAACTAGTGCTCAATAAATGTACAGTATACCAGAACTCCTGACTGTGGAGTGATAATAACAGAATGAGATGACTTGAAAACCTTCCCACTACAAACACCTAGAAATGCTAGATGAGACCTAGAAACATTCTTCAAGATGCATAGCTGAGCTGACAAGGAAGGCAGAGAATTCCCAACGTCAGAAATGAAGGCAGCCTTGAAAACCAGATGTGCTCTACGGAGGCTGTAGAAGCCCTGGAAGGGTGACTGGTGACAGCAGCACTCTTGGTGATCTGGAGGACAGGGTTTAAGTCCATGCAGAAATGGGAGAGGAGAGCTAGGTCCATGTAAAGAAGTGGGACTAAGTTGGGACCCATGAAAAACTACAATTTTATGGAAGTTTAGTCTCTCTCTCTCTCTTTCTGAATATAAAAAAAACAAAATAAAAATTCTGTAAGAGTTTAAATCCTAGGCTTGTACTTCCCTGGGGTTTATAATCCAAACTCCTATCACCTTGGAATCTCTAAATCAACAAACTAACAAATTAATCTGAAATTCAAGGTATCCCCCTATAATGCTTGTCAAGAATACGAGTGAAAACTGCTCTTATGGGCCCTGGTATAACCTTGGGATATAGCTTCCCATCTATGAGGCCATACTGTGATCTAAAGTTATAAAATCCACAAGGAAACAACCTACTATGAGCCAGAAGTAGCATAAATATTCCAAAACTTCATGTACTAGTATGACTATCTGAAAGAATAAAATAAGTATACATATATATATATATATATATATATATATAAAATCATTAAATATGCTAAAGGAAGAATCAAAATCCTAAGGAAAAAAGAAAAGGATAAGAAAATTCAGCCCTTGAACTTCAGCAAATATACAATCTGAAAGAAAATATAAAATGTTATTATAGAAATAATCAGGAAAGTTGAAAGCCTAAAAACAGAATGAGGCATGATGTAAAAAGAGAGAGAATTAAATAAATCCCTGATATAATTTCTCAAAATAAAAAATACATAGGCATTTAATTTAAAAATAGTGCACAGCTCAAAAGCAAATTAAGTATAATAAAAGAGAAACTTAATTAACTTAGAGGTAGGTGTGAGAAAATCTAAAACAAAACATAGAGAAAGAATTGCAAAATATAAAAAGAAAAATTAAGAAGTATGGAAGAGAAATGAGTCCTATTCATCTAATTTACATGTAGAAGGAGTACCAGAAGGAGGGAAGAGATGATGAGAGGCAATTTCAAGGAAGTAACAGATGATCATGGTCTAGCGTGGAAAAAAGACCTGAATCTTAAGATGCAGGAATCACAAATCACAAAATAAATAATACTGAATCTACTTCTAGACCTAACATAGTGAAGTTGTAAAAAAAGATTGCAGAAAGAAAATCGCAAAAAAAAAAAAAGAAAAGAAAAAGAAAATCTCAAGAATAACCAAGAGAAAAAGTTAGAATACGTTACAAAGAAACAATGAGGTGATGGACAGGGCTTTATGAGCAGCCTTCGAGCCCCAGTACTTGGCACCCAGACATGGCCCCCTCAACCCAACAGGAGGACATTGAGGGATTCTGTGTGGAGACAAAGGATGAAACTCAAGGGAGCTACAACCAGCCTGGGCCTAATTAACTCTTGACAATGGCCTAGAGGTTATGTGCATAAGTAGTACAGCATGATTACAATTTTTATAAAAGCAGCCTCCAAATTATGAAAATAAATTTTGTGACTATAGTACCTTAAGATACCTAAAGCCCTTTGGAAGCCTGTATATATTTTCCCTGTGTGTCAAAGAGTAGTTTTCAAACCAATGTAAGAGACAAAAATCTACATCACTCAGGATGAACCTGAAATAGAAGACATATCACTGGGTACCACCTTATCTATGTGTCTTGCCCCTGTGGGAATGTCCATATTTAGTTACAATTTGAAACAGAAGATACAGGTCTATATGACCAAAGCCTGATCCTCCACCCACAGCTTTCCCAGTACACTGTGTGTCTCCCAATTCCCCTGTCCCTGGATGCTGAGCCCCACCCAATTCCCAAACCCAAAGGACACTATTAGATGAAGGGCTCCAATAATACCTGTGAGGGCTTGGGAGTATTTGCAAGGATAGTTTTTTTCCCTAGAAAATATATAGATATATTTGCCAGCGAGGAAGTAAAAATAAAAACAAACTAACAAAAACAAGTTACAAAACCAGGATACTTCCAACACACAAAAAATCCTTTGATATTTATTAAGTGAGGCACTGTAAGCACTTTACATCTGGTGTTTTTTTTAATTGTTCTAGTTTCTATAAGCTCCTATAAAATAGGTATTATTATTTCCCCACATTTTATAGGTGAGGAAACTGAGGCTTAGAAATGTTAATTCACCAGCCCAGGGTTGAAAAGCCAGCAAGTGATGGAGACAGGATATCGACAAGACAAAGATGAACTCGGACTCCAGCTGCACCACTGTGCAATAAGGCTTCCTGGGCAATCCTATTAAACTGTCAAGAAAAGTGATTACTCACAGGAATGGCAAATAGGTCTTAACTCATGCCAACTCTAATCTATTGTTCCATCAGGGCTCAGTGAAAAAGAATGCTGTGATCATTTAGCAATGTCTGCCCTTGGTGAAAAAGCAGCAGACTGACAATATTTGCTGCATATTTGCCATTCCCAGAATATTGAATTCTCTGGAGAATCTCTATATTTAATTTAACTCAAGTAAGAATTATAAGAAGAAAAATAACATTGACAATCACTGCCACTCTTGATTTATTTTTTAATAGAGAGACACCCATCTGTGATATAAAACTTAAAATGGAATACAAGCTGCTAAATTGTTTTTGAAGTCTGTATTGGTAAAAGTTAACCTCAAATACCATCACTTTCAACATCCCATAATATTTTTAAATGATAAAGTAAGAATAATCCAGCAGCAGAGGCATAATGAAGCAGTACGCTTTAAAAAAGCAAAAAAAAAAAAAAAAACCACACTCGTAAGTGTTAAAGGCTGACAACCAACTGCCAGAAAAGCCATGGGATGGGTCAAGCACCAGATTAACAAATCCTAGTTTCTCATCAACTCAAGGAGACACACAGTTAAATCACCTTTGTCTGAATATATCTGCCCACTCTTTATCACAAGACCAGCAGCCACCCTGGCCCAAGACACCTTCATCCCTCCCTTGAGTGACAAATATCCCCCTACCTGGTCTCACTGCTCCTCCTCTATCCACTACATTCTTAGCACAGATGCTAGAACAATTTTTTTTAAAACATAAGTCAGATTCCCCCGCTCTTGTTCCTCTGTTCAAAACCATCCAATGACATCCCATAGTACCAGAGCAAAAGTCCAAGTCCACAAGGTGAGCTTGGAGGCAATGTCCAAGCCGCCCCCCACCTGCTGTCTTCAACTCATTACTGTCCCTCTGCCCCTGCACTCTACTGACACCAGCCTCTTTGCTATTCTGGAAACACATCATGCATGCCCCCATTTCAGGGCTTTTGTACATGTGCCCCCTCTGCCAAATCTCCTTTCTCTGCTTTTTAAAAAATGTTTATCCTCATATCACTTACCTGTATTATGTGCCACATACACATACATAATTCACTTTGTACCTGACTCTCTCCAACATGCCATGACCCTGGACGCTAAGCTTCATGGAAGGACAGGAACAATTTCTATTTTGTTTTTTGCTCTATTTCCCTTGTCTAAAATTGTGATTGCTGCACACTGAAGCACCTACACTTATAAATCCTGTTTCCTGTGAAACAGAGGAAAATAAAGTAAAATTAAATTTTCCAAACTCATTGAATAGATCTAGAACTCATATTTTTCAAAATATTTCTAGATGTAGCTTTATGTTTAGACCTTGGTTCATTTCTCACTAGATAAAGATATGTATTCCTGAAGGCCTTAGTCCCTAAAACACCACATTAAAGCTCTCAGTCCACAGTGACCACAAGAACACAGTCCCCTGATGCAACAGTCTTAAGACCTATGGCCTTTAGGAGATGATTAGGTAATGAGGTTTCTAGTCTCATGAATGGGATTATGCCTTTTTTTTTTTGCCATTTTTGGCCAGGGCTCAATTTTGAACCCGCCACCTCCGGCATATGGGGCTGATGCCCTACTCCTTTGAGCCACAGGCACCACCTGGATTATGCCTTTTAAAAGAGGTTAAAGGGAGAATACTACTTTTCCTTCTTTCACATGAGAATGCACCTTGAAAGCAGAGAGTGAACTTTTAGTCTTTATGAGACACAGGCTCTACTGGTCCCTTGACCCTGGACTTCCCAATTTCCAGAGCTATGAGCAATAAATTTATGCCATTCATAATTAATCAGCCTAAATGGTCCAAGACAGGAATTGGAATTGGGCATGGGATGCTGTTATAACAAATACCTAAAAGTATGGAAGGAGCTTTGGAACTGGTAATGGGTAGAGTTTGGAAGGGTTTTGAAGTATTGCCACGAATGCAGCATTATGGACAACTCTAGTGAGGCCTCAAAAGAATGGAGCTGTAAAGAATGCCTCGGTCATCTTAGGGATTTAACTTATCAGAATGTTTGTAGAAATATGGATGGTAAAGGCCGTTCTGATGAGGCCTCAGTTGGAATTCAGGAACATGCTATTGGAAGAAAGGCAGTCTTTGTTCTAAAGTAGCAAAGAACTTGCCTGATTTATGTTCACATCCTGATGTTTTATGAAAGGCAGAATTTACAAGCAATGGACTAGGATCATTGGGTGGACGAAATCTCTAAGAGAAGTGTTGAGGGTACATCATGGCTTCTCTTGACTGCTAACAGTAAAATGTGAGAAGAGATAGACAAATTAAAGACAGGGTGTATAATCAAAAGGGAAGCAGAAAATAAAAAGATTTGGAAAATTCTTAGCCGGGACCTGTGGTAAAGAATGCAAAAGCTTGCTCAGGAGAGAACACTAAGGGCGTGGCCAAGGGATAGACAGAAAGATTAATAATGGGTGAGGGGAAGCCTGGTGCTATTTATAAAAATGACCTTGAAGGCGTTTCAGAGATTTTGGTGGGGGTGAGGCTGCCGCATTCATCACAGGCCCAGAGTGCCAGGGCCTCGGGAGCAGAATGAATCCAAGGCTCCACTCCCCATATTTCAGGGCAGCACTCCTTAGCCACCCAGCTACACCTCAAAAAAGTGCAGGAGCGGCTCAGACTTCCTCTTCAGAAGGCAGTAAACTTTGGTGACACCTGGAGTGTTTTCTCCACCAGAGGGCAATGTGCATGAACTGTGGACAGTGGCTATCTCCACCCTGATTTCAAAGGATACACTGGAGAAGCTTGAGGAACTGAGGACCACCACAGAGAGCCCCAACTGTGACAATGCCCAGTAGAGTTGCGAGGATAAGGCCAGCTCAGAAAGCACCCATGAGGGCAATGCCCTGTGGAACCATTGGGGTGGGGCCAGTGCAGAGAGCCCCCAGTAGGGCAATGTCTAGTAGAGCCATGGGGGCAGAGCTGTCTGCTAGACTCCACAATGATAGAGCTACTACTGTGAAAATCCAGCCTGGGAGAGTCCCAGGCAAGAGACTCCAACCTATGAGAACTGCCTGCAGCTTGGGCCATGCCCAGCAAAGCCATGGAGATGGGGACCCAGGGAGGTTTGGGAGCCTGACCCCCAACCCATGGTATCCAAAAGGAAGGACTTCAAGTTAAAGATTATTTCGAAGGCTTGAGATTTTATGTTTACATTGTTGGATTTTAGATTCAGTCAGGACTAATTAGCCCCCTTCTTCTTTCCTCTCTTCTGAAATGGGAATGTCTACGCTATGCCCATCCGACCATTGTGTTTTGCAAATATATAACCTTTTGATTTCACACGTTCACAGCTAGAGAACAATTTGTCTCAGGATGGATTGTAACTTAAGTTTCACTCTGATTTAGGTAATATTTAGATAAGACTCTACACTTGAAGGTTTGAGTTGATGCTGGCACCACACTTTGGGGGTTATTGGGACAGAATGAATGTACTTTGCATGTGACAAAATGCTGTGGCACCTCCACAGCATTAAAACTTAATTCCCAGTCCAACAGTATTAAGAGTTGAGACCTTTGGAAGTGATTCAGTGATGAAATTAATGCTCTTATAAAAGAGGTTGAAGGGAGGACCCTAGCTTCTTCCGTCATGGGAGGACCCAGTGTGAAGGGGCCATCTTGCAAGTGGAGAGAAAGCCTTCACCAGACACTGAATGACACCTCATTTTGGATTCCCCATCCATCAGAACTATAAACAATAAATGTATGTCCTTATTAGTCAATTATCTGATAGAACATACTTTTTATAATAGCCTGAACTCCTCCACCTGTATTCTTCAAACTTGCAGCACTGGCATCACCTGACAACTTATTAGAAGTGCAAAATCTCACCCCTCACACTAGGACTAATGAATCATAATGTGCATTTAACACCCCCTCCTAAGTGATTCTTATGCACATGAAAGAAACACCACTCTGCCTGGTGAGGTTCCAGAAGGGGCTCTGAGCTTTTATCAGCGGAAGCACAGCCAGGCTTTGGGATCCAGGAAACCCAGGTGTTGCTTATTCCTAGAAAACAGAGCTTTAAAAAAAAAACCGAGTCCAGCTTTCCAGTTCTACGTTCTGCATCAGCGGCATGCGAAATCCACTAAGAAAAAACAATCTTTCCTCAGTATCCCACACTTCTGTAGTCAGCTTCCCATGTCCCACATGCATCACAGCTTAGGCAGGAAAGCACTGCGCCAGGAAAGTGAGACTCGAGCTCTCAAGTTTGGGGCCGTCTTTGGATCATGTTTTCCTCTTTGGGGCCTGGCTGACTCATCCGTTAAGGTAGGTAGGAAGACAGCCCTGCCTCTCTCAGAGATGTTTTGAGTTTCCAATGGGATCGTATTTGTGAAGGTTCTCTTAAAAGAATAATAGTGCTGCATAAAATGAGGTATCACTTAAGCATTAGTATTTTTCTTGCCATTTCGTCACACATGTTTGGTTCATGCATAGTAAGATGGATTGAGGCCATATCACGATTCACTTTTGAGGACCAACTGTTGTTTGTTCTTATACTAGAAGTCATAGCAGCTAAGGAGGCTATCTTCCAATTATATGGTTTTGGTTCTAATTAGCCTGCACAGCACCCACACAGCAATTCCTTAAGCAATACCACGAAAGGAATAAGAAATAACTATCTTTCCCTCCTGAATCACCACAACCATTAGCACTGTGAGTTTTCGCCAAGGAACTTCAACTTCTTTCTCTGCTTCAACCACCAGGTCCCGAGTGAGTCTTGTTTCACTCTGAAGAGTAAAATAGCCTCATCCCCGCCAACAAGGACACTGCACCTATGAGGGAGGACAGCTGTTGTTCCTTGGCAAACAGACAAGCCACAGCTTGAAGGTTGCATGCTGTCCCTGCCTCCTGATCTGAGCTCCTATCCTCCACTTGTTTTCTGGTACATGAACTTCTGCCTGTGTGCAAATCTTTATTTATCCCTCTTTATACCCTTTTACCTGCTTCGGATATCTGGATGTCAATTCCAGATCCCTTACTCAGTTCCTTTGCTGGCTCCCTTTGTCTTTCACTAACTCATTCTGACCTCATCATTGCTCACTGAATTCACAGGATTTACCCACCTTCTGTTCCACAGCACCCCACTCCCTCCAGATGTGATCTTCGTCTATACTCAACAGAATTGACCAAAGCCAAGGTTCATGGGCCTGGCCCCTTCTGGATTACTGGATCCCAGAACATCTCAACACCTAGTACTGAGCACAAGCATGCCCATCATTTTCACAAAATAGCATGCCCTGCTCTTGCTGTATCTCAGTACCATTATTATCTGTACCCCACGGCTGTCTATAGGAATCTCTCTAATGGCTCCTAGTATGGATTCTTTTTTAAAATAAAATTTTTATTTAAGTAATCTACAGAAAAGTACACGAATCATAAATATTCAGAGAAACATCAGTATACAGTCGAACCTCCATAGTTGATTCCTACATTGACCAACCTCTTAAGTTAACCTAATTTTCACAAAAGGACATGTACCTCATGGATATATCGGTACAGTAGGATTAGTTCCTTATGTTGGCAATTCTGTTACAGTCACTTGGGTGGTGAACAAACCGAGGTGCTACTGGAATGCCTATTTGGAACAAGAAAGAGAACATTTCCAGATATCAGACCCCTTAATGCCCTCTCCCATAGAACGGCTCTTACGACAAACATTCGCCCCTCTCAGTCATCACCCTCCTTTCCAAAACAACCATTCCCCTGACTATGAACACCACAGATTAGATTTGCCTGCCTTTGCCCTTTATATATGGACTCATGCAGTACAGACTCTTCTGCTCCTGGCTTCTGTTCCTCAACATGATGTTTGTGAGATTCCTCCACATTATTGTGTGGAGCAGTAGTTTATTCATTTCTATTACTGTATAGTATTCCACTGTATATATACCACTATTTATCTACTTTTGATGGGCATTTGGCTATTTCCATTTCTGTTTTATTACAAATAGTATTGCTGTAAATATCCTTATGCAATATCTTTGGGTGAACATAATGTATACATTTCCTGTGGGGTCTATAACTAGGAGAATTACTGGGTGAGAGGGTATGCACACCTTTACCTATAGTAGATGTGGCAGTTCTCCAAAGATGTCACCAGTTTACACTCCTATCAACAGTGCTTGAGAGTTCCAGTTACCCTTTATCTTTGCAAATATCTGGTATTGTCTTTTTCAGTTAAGCCATTCTGGTTATTGTGACTGTAATGTAATTTCCTGATGACTGATGATTTTGGGCCTTTAATTATTTACTGACTATTCAAATTTATATTTACATAAATGCCTATTCAAGACTTTTGCCCATTTTTCTATTCATGCATCTTTTTCTTATTGAATGTGGGAGCTTTCTGTGTTTCTGAATTCTAGTGGTGTCTGTAGGTAGTGAAAATTTCTTCTTCCCTTTCTTAATGGTGTCCATTGATAAAGTGAAGATCTTAACTTTATATTAGAGTCCAAAATCAAATTTACATAAGAGTCAGACAAACATATTAACTCTATCCTTGCTTGAATTTAAATTTCCATCATCAAAAAAAAGCTTTTCCTGCACTCAAAAATAAGGGTTTATATTTTTCATTTATCAGATGAGCAAATGTTTAAAAATCATAATAGGCAAGGCTGTCAAAGAAGTGAGGAAATAGGCATTCTCACATGCTAATATGCATCTGCCTCAAATTTTCATATTTCAACATATTTGTTGTATCAGAAATTCAGAATAATGAAGTTATTATAAATAAATCATTGTAAATTTCACAAAGATATAGCTTATGGCCATTTAATAAAACATCATTTTTAATACTGGAAAAATTAATGTCCAAAAATAATGGGTTATATACATTATTATATAACCACATCATAGAAAACTGTACATTTATTAAAATGAAGATGGAGAGGAATACTAAATGATATAGGAAGATAGTTGTAACATATTAAGGTCAAAAAGATAACATGATATTCTTTGTTTTATTTGTAATTTTTGGTATATTTTCTAAAGATATCATAATTAGTATTTTTATCTTTTTAGTCAGAGGGATAAATATTCTGACAACAAATATATCAATCCTTTCAACGGTTGCAAATGTAACAAAAAAAAGAAAAGTCCTTCAACAATATGGCATTATTTCAGAAGAATTTACAAATCTCCAGGACTGTGAGGCATTGCTTAAACTTAAAACTCTGGGTGACTCATGGCTCTGGGTTTTCCAGTCATTTGCTGTTTTAATCTTTCAATAACTAGTTTGAGCAGTATAGCTTATTTGGAACAGAAGGCAGAAATCTTTGTTAATAGGTCCAGTTTTGCCATGTTTTAGTTTAACAACTTGGAGAAAATCACTCTCTTTTTCATTTCATTTTCCCATCTGTCAAATGAGGATACTAACTTCAAATTCTTTGAGAGAAAAAACTACCAGATCTAGTTCAACTTTGCATCCTCAGCTTCCTCACTGGGGCTGCTTTTTCCATGCCCTCAATAAATAGCACACCTACCTACTTCATGGAGGCATGTGAGAGTGTATTGATAACTGTATCATAACTCTAAAATCAAGGTTTTCTTAAAGAGGAAAAACAAATTAGACCCATCTATGTACCATGTCCAATTCTCCCATGTTCACCTATCCCCAAGGCACCTGCCACTTGTTTTTACCTCAGTGGCTACCAACTCAGTGGGAAATATGACCAACTTCACATGGGCACAACCCAACAAGATCTCACCATGTACTTATACCATACCCCTCTTGCCTCCTGCCCCAAGTTTTCCCTGTTAATGAAGAAGCATGAGAGCACATAAGGGTTTTGGCAAACTCTATAACACCAAAGATCTTCCTTGTGAGATCTTCGTGGGACATAGAAGAGACTGCCATGAGGTGCTAGGGCTGCATTAACACTGTGGATAAAGGGAGGTAAAGTCTGGAACAGAAGAGGCCCTGGAGCATCTGCTAGTGCTCTCTGCTCAGTAATAATTCAAAACAGACAGTTCAAGCAATCATTGACTGACATAAACAAGGCAGAGAATTGTTTCATCAGGGATGACAGTTTGGGTCATCTTACTGGGCAGCATCCCACACCCACTGAAGTGTTGCCCGTGGACAGGGGAAATCTAGAAGAAATGGTGGAGGAGAGAGATGATAAAGTATTGGTTAGAACCATGGGACTAGCTGAAACAATGGCAACTGCAGTTTGTTTCATTACCCCTCTTGCGTTAAAGTCTTTTCAGAGTTTACAGCAGTCATTGCCTTGAGGAGGTCTCTGGGACCCTAATGGGACTTGTACCTACCCTCTCACAGAAGGTGACATTTTATAGTGCAAGAGCCCAATATGCACCAAGCACTTCTTGCCTCTGGCCCAGGGTTTCCAGTTGGTATGAAGTGGGACACACTACAGAGCCCATATGTGCTTCTGTAAGAAGTTCTGAGACATTAACACCCATTAGGCTAAGTTTTGACCTAGGGCAGACAGAAGCCAGTGAATCAATTCTTCTCCATTCCTCATTTCACAAGACTTTTGTGTGAACTGCTTGTTTACACAGACTCTCAGGAGATAATCCTGTAGTATCGAGCCCTCAGCAGCTCTTGCTACCAAGTGGTGGCAGGCGTAATAACATACCTTTGTATTGGCCATTCCGTCTCTCCTGACTCACTCCCCTGTTCCTTCCTTCCTGTTCCCTGAGATTGCTCTCCCTAATAAAGTAGCAGCACATGAACCTCTGCCTCAGGCTCTATTTGAGAGCCTGTGAAAACCATCATAAGACAGAAAAGTAACTGGCAGCCACAGCCGTGTTATTCATACCGGAGCAGAGTGAGGCTTCTAGAGGTGGCAGCCTTTTCTTCCCCAGAAACAAGAGAGTTTTTGTGAGCTTCCCAGGGGCTTAGCCCAATGCTCAGGACTAAGGCAAGGAGCAGCCCAAGATGAATGAACCGGTAGATCTTCCTATGATCTCTGTCCTCCTGATCAGCCCAGGGCCTATCTTCCCTATTCAGATGATGCTGACCCCAAGACCCCAGAATGGGCAAGAAGAGATCAGATCAGGCTCATCAGAGGCTCCCTTTCTCCTACAGCTAGTGTTCAAATGTGTCTTTCCAAAATTCATGTTGAAGCAATCTCTATTGTGGTGATATTGAGAGTTGGCACCTTTCAGAGGTGATTAGGCAAGAGGGCTCCACTCTCATAAAAGGGGCCAGAGAGAATTAGCTTAGGCTCTTTTTTGTCCCTCTGCCATGTAAGGATGACACCATGAGAAGATGACGTCAAATGGAGCAGCCCTCACCAGACATTGAACCTGTCAGTGTCTTGACCTTGAGCTTCCCAGCCTCCAGAACTATGAGAAATATATCTCTGTTGGTTGTAAATTACCCAGTCTGTGAGATTTTATTGTAGCAGCACAAGTAAACAAAAAAGCCTGCATTTGATGTTGGCTTCAGGCATTAGTCTCTTATTGGACCCAAGCCAATCATGGATCTTTTTATTAGTGCTACAAAAATAAAAATAAAAAATAAAATGCTTGCTTTCTCCTAGGGCACTAAAGCTGGGAGATGTGAGCTAAGGATGTGAGTCTTGTGCTTCAGTGGCCTTTATTGGTAACACATGGAATCTGCCTGATAATGACACCAACAGAAAAGCAACAGAGCTTAGAGTTTAAAATAGAGATTTTCATCACCCCCATGGGACCTAGTTGGGAGTAGGAAGAGATAAGCATACATCAACATCTAGGAAAGGAGTCAAGTATTTTTATGACCATAGCACCAGGATGACTGTGTTGGGACCTTCACTAGTCAGAATTTGAGGGTAGTCAAACTGCCATTCAAGCTGGGGTAAGCATCATAGTATAAAGGGCTGGCTTCAGACACAGATGGCACTAGGCAGTCAAAATACATAATCATAGATGTCTCTGTTTTTAGCTGAGCTCTGCTTTTTTCCTATTGTCTTCATTATTGGGTAAATTGCATGCAGAGAGCAGTCGTGGACTTTTGGCTCAGGGTGGTGGCTTCAGTGACTACAATCCTTCACTGCTACAGTCGCAGCAGGCAGAGGTAGATCTGGAGGGGGGGGACACAGGCACAACTTGTCATTAAGAGGAAGCAGCAGTTGACAACCAGTAGCAGCAAAGGTAGTAGGTGTACCACCTACTCCTGGATTTGGTGGAGGATATAAGGAAAAGGCAGTCAGAAATTAAAGCTGGAGCTCTGGAGACTACCTTGGGAAGAAGCTAGGGAGAGACATGGTTCTTTTGATTGGTACTTGTTTGCTCTATACCTCCACCTTTGTCCTGCTAAAAACATAAACCAGATCAGATGTTAAGCAGATGACATTTGACAGTCACAGTGCTATATTTCCTCTTCTTATTCCCCTATTACACCATTTGGATTTCTCACTCTTACTCAGAATTCTAATAGCTGAGTCACAAAAAGTGACAGCCTGAAAAATTATACTTGAGTTTTTATTTCTTTAAGTTGAACAAAAGCATCAGATTATAAAGACCAAATACATATGAAATTTAGCTTTGCAATTAAATAACACAGCCAACAGAGTTTATCTCATACCACCTATGATGTGCACAGATCTTGTGATACAGAGGAATTAAAGCATGTAAGATAAGTACATGCAAAAATAAGTCAAATCAAACATGAGTGGGTCAGTTACACCTAAAGAAATGAAACAAATATCTCCCTGTCTCCTCTCCTGCCAGAGAGCAATACAGAGGAGGGATAATCATTGCCCCAGAGTCCTTCATTCCTTATCTGTAATTTAGAATTCCCCACCCTGCCTCTAACAACCAGGGCTGAGATGATGATCAGTTGGTGGCTTCTATAACAGCTGTGACCTCCATCCAGACACCTACAGGGGCCACAATGGTAGCTTCCTTCTCCCTGTGACTAATCCAAAGGCTTCCAGGGCAGCTTCTATTTCTTTTAGGGAGCACGTAACTTTCACCAAGGGGATGGTGAAGTTGACAAGAAGCTTCCAAAATGTGTGACAGAGTGGTGAGTTTTGTCAAGTATAAGTGGTTCCTGTTGCCAATTCTATCTACTTCCTGGAGGATTTTGGTTTACTGTGAGCTCAAAAGAAAAGAATAAAGGCTGAATTGCTGTTCTTCTAAAACATGAAAGACATTCAAATTCCAAGATAGACTAAGCTAATACTAAAACTTAATTGGAAGAAAATGAGATGCTTTCCTTGGATTAAAAAAGGGAAGGGGGGATGGACAAAATAAAAAATCAAAATCAAAACCCTTGCAGTTTCCCAAACATGCCATCCTCTCCCAGCCTCTCAACCACCACAGGTACTGTTGTCTCTGCCTGGGATGGTGCTATGCTGGGTGATGTCCAAAAGTGGTGAGAAGAAGAAAGTGAATCTCTGCCTGTTTAGGATGAGGAAAACACAGTGTGTATGAGAGTCTTGAGAAGAGTTAGAGTACCCCTAACCCAGACCCCCAGGGGTAGAAAATCTTCCTGCAGAAAGTGGCATCTAAGCTAAAAACTAAAAATCTAGATTAGAAAATGTGGGGGATAGGATTCCCAAGGAACAATGTGTTCTGAACCTAGAGGGTAGAACAATGGAAAGAAGTTCAGGAGAGTTCATTTTGGGGGAGGAAGAGTAGAAAATAGAGAATATGGAAGAGTGGAAAACAGGAAGTGAAGAAGGGAAATAGAGAAGGAGACTAAAACAGGGAGAGGGGCAGGAGCCAGAGCTAAAAAGTGGTGTTTAGGTGTTTCCAATTTAACTTTAAAAAAACGAGAAGACCTTAAAGAGGTCTAAACCCAGGAGGGATGTGTACAGAGTCTGTGATCCCAAAGTCAAGCAGAGTGCCAGACTCTAAATAGATGCTTAATCAATGCAATGCTTAGCGGGTGGCAAGTGTGGAAGCGATGACAAACCAACATGACAGTCTGTATAAAAGCCACCTTTTCAAGAGGAAATATTTATAAACAAATGCAGCAGAACCTCTATAAGTTGACCACCTAAGGGACTGTAATAGGTCATCATCAGAGGTCAACATACAGAACGAGGCCTACTTTACTGATATGTTCATGTGGTGCATGTCCAGTCCAAGAAAATAAGGTCAACTTAAGGAGGTGGTCAACTATGGAGGCTCTACTGTGTTTGTTGTAAACGTATGTGTATGTAAATGTCTGTAACTGTAGAGTGCTACAGAACTATAAACTATCCTTAGACCACAGTCACAAAACAAAAAGCCACACAAAGGTTAGCAAGCCAACACTGTATCCTAAATACTAAAATAAAAAGCCCATAAATTATTCATGGGTATTTCCTCATTGCATAAATCTGACAGTTTTCCTAGTGCTAGTGAAGGGAGGAGGTGGCTTTTTGAAGGAGAAGGCAGAGAGCAAAAGTGGTCTGGAACCCAGGGCAGATGGATGATAGCATAGCCATGAAGAGCATGGACTCTGGCTTTATCGTAACCTACACTCAAATCCCAGACCCTAACAAGACTCTCTCATGTGGAGCCCTGGCCAAAGATTTTCTGTGCCTCAATTTCCTCATTTGCAAAATGAGAAAATCATCAGTTCCTCATAAGTTTATTATGGGAATCCAGCTACATAGTACCTGTAAAGACCCTCACCATGTGGGAAGAGAGGGATTTCTCAATAACTACTCACTATGATAAGTAAAAGAGGCAGGCTTTGAATATCACGTTATGGACACTTTAGAAATATATAGGCCTCTTGATGGTAGGGAGCGATAGAATAAAATTTACACTGAAGGGAGCATGGCCAGAGAATTCTAGTCCATTATGAAATGTTTTATTCCAAAAAATTTAAGGGGTCCAAGTGTTTTTTGTTTTGTGGATAAACGTTATCACACTAAAGTCAGGGTTTTCAGTGTACCTGTCACTTAAATAGTATACATTGTATTTGATAGAGATTTATCCTCCACCTCCCTCTCCAGGTTAATACAAAAGATAGAAAGTCTCCATCTTTTCTTACAGCTGAATAGTACTCCATGGTATACATGTTAATCCCTTCCTGAGTTGATGGGCATTTAGGTTGTTTCCACATCTTGGCAATTGTAAATTCAGCTGTGATTAATATTCCAGTGCAAACGTCTTTATGATAAAATGATTTTTTTTTTATCTAGGCATATTCTAGGTAGATGTGGTTGTAATTTGGATTTTCCTGATAATTAGTGATGCTCAGCCTTTTCTTTTTTTTCATATATTTATTGACCATTTATCTATCCTCTTTTGAGAAGAGTCTGTTTGTGTCTTTTGCCCATTTTTTGATGGGGTTGTTTGGTTTAATTCTTATTGATTTTTTTGACTTCTTTGGAGAATATGGATATTAGTTTTTGTCAGAGGTAGAGTTTGCAAATATTTTCTCCCATTCTGTAGGTTATCTGTTTCCCCTGTTGATTATTTCCTTTGCTATGCAGAAGCTTTTTAGTTTAATTTAGTCCCATTTATTTATTTTTGTTGTTGATGTGTTTCTTTTGGGATCCTACTCATAAATTCTTTGCCTAGGCTAATATGTAGTACAGTTTTTCCTATGTTTTATTCTAGAGTTTTTATGGTTTTAGGCTTACATTTAAGTGTGAATTCATTTTGAGTTAATTTTTGTATAGGGTCAGAGAGAAGGATCCTGTTTCATTCTTCTGTATGTGGCTATATGGTTTTCCTAACACCATTTGTTGAACAGGGTATCCTTTCCCAGTGTATGTTTTTGTCTGCTTTGTCAAAAATCAATTGGGTTTTCTATTCTGTTCCTTTCATCCATGTGTCTACATTTATGCAACTACCATGTTGTTTTGTTATTACAACCTGGTAGTATAATTTAAAGGTAGGTAATGTGATGCCTCCAGATTTGTTCTTTATGCTTAAGATTGCTTTGGCTATTTGGTATATTTTTTGGTTCCATGTGAAATTTATAATTACTTTTTCTAGATCATGAGAAATGTTCGAATTTTGACAGAAATTGTGTTGAATCTGTAAATCACTTTGAGCAGTATAGACATTTTAGCAATGTTGATTCTTCCAAACCATGAGCATGGGATATTTTTCCATTTGTTTATGTCACCTACAGTTTATTTCATCAGTGTTTTGTAGAGATATTTCACCTTCTTGGTTAAGTATATCCCTAGGTGTTTTATTTTCTTTTGTGGCAACTATAAATGAGATTGAGTTCTTGATTTGACTCTCACCTTGAACAGTCAAGTATATAAAAATACTAATGATTTGTATAATTTACATGAAAACTTACTGGATTTATTTGTAAATTCTAAGTGTCTTCTGGTGGGTTTTTAGGGTTTTCTAGGTTTAAGATTATATCATTGTCATACAAGGATGGTTTGACCTCCACTTTCCCAGTATAGATGCCTGATTGCTCTGGCGAGGACTTCTAATACTATGTTTAATAAAAGTGGTCTCATTCCAGTTCTTGTCTTGTTCCTGTTCTTAATGTGAATGTTTTTAGCTTTTCCCCATTCGTATTATGGGCTAGTAATATATGGCTTTTACTATTCTAAGATATGTTTCTTCTATGTCTACTTTAAGTTTTATCAAGAGTGGGTGCTGGATTTTATCAAATATGCCTTCTGTATCTACTGATCAGCTGGTTCCACTATAAACCCTGGAATGCTACCTCTCCACCAGACCATGATATGGTCTTTTTTTTTTAGTTCTGTTGTGGTATATAACATTTATTGATTTGTGTATATTGACCCATCCTTATCCTTGCATTCCTGAGATAAATCCCACTTGATCATGCTGGATTATTTTTTGTATGTGGTGTTACATTTGGTTTGCTAGTATTTTGTTGAGAATTTTTGCTTCTATGGTCATAAGGGATATTAATCTGTTGCTTTTTGTTGTTATTGTTGTGTTCTTTTCTGACTTTTTTATCATGAGGATACTGGCTTCATAGAAAGAGTTAGAGAGAATTTCCTCCTTCCTTATGTTATAGAATAGTTTTGGTAAAATAGGTGCAATTCTTCTTTGTAAGTCTGGTAGAATTCAGATGTGAATCCATTTGATCCAGGTGCAGTTGGGTAGGATTGCCCAGACCAAAGCAGTGGGCATTATGTCTGTGGTCTTTTATTCCGCCCAAGTCTTCCAATAGCAGCAATAGCAGGGGGGACATGTCACTTGTTCACAGGGTACATGAGAGCACCAGGATTCCCTTCTTCTTTCCCACAGGGCAGGGGCTAAGGGGATGGAGCAGTCACAGATCTGACCCCTGTATAGACCTAGCATCCCAGAGTTGGAATGGTACAGTGCTACCAGCTGCAGTGCTCAGGACTCACAAGCCAACAGTCCCTGCTCCCTAGAGCAGCATAGCTGCATAACTTCCAGTCAGGTCTCTGTATCAGTTTGTTGTTCTGATGTGGTGTAGTGTCTCTCCTGACACTCTGGTTGCAATACCCTCAGGGGAAGCATGGAGCCCAGTATTCTCTTTCACCCCCTTTCCATGTGTGGGCATTTCCCCCCAAGGACTTCCTCCTAGTGAGTAGGCTGTCTCCACCATCTCTTTTCTTCACTTCACTTCTATCTCCTTTCTGTGGATTCCCTGGCCTCTGCCAGTGAATCCAAAGGTGGATTCACTACTTTCTAGGCTTTCCATGACAGTAGTGTTTGTACACGTTGCTTCTAATCTACCATCTTGGACTTCCCTTATTCTGAACTTTTATCAAAAGTTAACTCATCTCCCTTCTGAAAATTTGGAACTAATATTGACATTTTGGTTCAATTTAAGTTCATTCATTCATTCCATAAATATTTATTGAGCACTTATTACAATTTTTGCTAGGTACTATTTTAGGAATTAGAGATTTTGGCAATCAATCAGAAAGGAAAACCGGGATAATTATATGTGAAAAATCATTACAAAGAAAATTTATACCTACAAAAAGGAAATAGAGCAATTTGGCTGGGTTTCTCTGATGTTTTGTGAAAGGTGAGCATCTTTTTGCTTTCTTAAGCCTAAGAATGAAGTGCTGGCAGTGAGAAAACACTGAGAAGCAGAGAAGGGTAATGGCAACTGGCCAGAGATCTGCCAGATACATTTGAGAACCACCAGCAGGTCCCAATATGTTGATTAAAGGCACAGGGTTAGCAGAGCTTGTGGAACTTCCTGAAGAAGCTTGAAAATGCTTAAGAATTAGGGGAGAGTAGAGACACTACATGGAATGTGTTGCATAATACAGTTTTTGTTAACTGATTAATAAAAACAACATAGTTCTAAGAATGGGGAAGATACAGTACCGGCTCAAGAGAAAAGGATGAGGATGGGAATGGAGGAACAACAATAGTTTCTTTAAAGGTACTGGGGAATTTAAAACCTATGCTGAGGATTTAGAATTCAAGGGGGCAAAAATGAGATCAGACTAGATACAAAGGATAAAAGGAAAACATTGTTGGAATCTCATTAAAAAGGAAAGGGGAAGAAGAAATCATTAAGAATCATGATTCTCATCTTTGACTCAATATTAGTAGTACACATTAAAAGAATACAACCGATTTTTGAATTTTAAAAAGCCAGAAGGAGTGGATAAGAGTTACAGATTAATTTGTTTCATCGGTATATCCAAGATGATTCATATCTCCCATGAATCCCCAAATCCCAAATTATGATATCTCAGATCCTTATCTCATTTAGCTAAATAAGTTTAGCCTTTTCCATATTTCCATCCCAAGTATTCTATAGTCCCTGGGAAATGCTTGCATGCTCTTCAAATCCATCTTGATTCACACCTGCCAGCTCAGCTAGCCACCTGGCTCCAGGCCTCTCTCTGTAGACCATCACTTGCTCCTACACACACAACCAGCTCCCAGCTACACACAGGTTTCCCTTGGGAGCTCATCCCTGCTAGACTGTGTTGCCTAAAGCCCAGATACAGTCACTTCCCTAAGCCCTAGTCATAACAGGCATCATGTCACCAAGATTTTATTGAAGCTTTGGGGATAATAAAAGGATTAAAGAAAAGTAAATAAGGCAGTGAAATTGAAACTGCTTTGAGATGTAGTGTTCTCAAATCCTGTGTGCTCAGATTATTCATTGCAGCTCAATTTATAATTGTCAAATCATGGAAGAAGCCCAAGTACCCATTGACCCACAAATAGATCAATAAATTGTCGTATATGTATGCCATGGAATATTATGCAGCCTTAAAAAAGATGGAGACTTTACCTCTATTATGTTTACATGGATAGAGGTGGAACATATTCTCCTAAGTAAAGTATCTCAAGAATGGAATAAAAAGTATCCAATCTACATAGTACTTTTATGAAACCAACTTATATTTACTCATACTTTCTTATGTAAGATTGATTACAACTATAGCCCAGGATGAAGGAGAGAAATGGAGCAGGAAGTGAGGGGAGAGGGGAAGTTTGTTAGAGGGAGGGTAAATGGTGGGACCACATCTATGGAGCATATTGCAAGGGTACAATTCAAATCTATTAAGTATAGAACATAGATGTATTAGCACAATAATCAAGTAAGTGAAGCGAAGGCTATATTAATTAGTTTGATGTAAGCACTCCTAATTGTACCCCACATATGCATAAATACATTCATGATCTATGTGTATATGACTTAATAAATGGGGGGGGGAACTTGTGTGCTAAGACCCAAAGACAAGAGGTCCATGACAGTAGCCCCTCCTTCTAGCCCATGTTTTATGAACCACACATATACCCCAGCGAGTCTTGAAGGCATCTTTTCAATGAAGTTAAGTTCCTAATCTCAAAGCCTAAAAAAACAAAGAAGTTTATTCCCACTTCCCAAACCTCATTCCATGACCTTAGACCTACTTCCACCTTCCAGGGAAAAGATCCCCCAGAGGTTGAGGTCCTGCCCTGTGACTTTCTTTAGAGTGATCCCATAAAGATACAAGAGGTCAGGCAATATATTTCCCAGTTCTGACATATTCACTCTCGAACGATGTAAGATTTTGGAATCAATAGTCAAACCTGTGTTGAGTTGCATTAGATTCAGGGCACGTGAGCTCAAGATCAAATCTGCATGTTTTTTCTAACCAGGGCAGGTCTCAGTTCTATTCTCCGATCAGTAATAGCTGAAACATACACATGGCCCTCTCCAGAGCAAAGGCAAGGATACATGGCATAGTGAAGTCCAAGTCTGTACATAAGAAGGAAGCATGTTCTAAAGGAAACAGTCCTCGGAGATACAACTCTGTGTGCTCTAAAAGACAAACTTCTAAACTTAAACCCAAATAGTTTCTCTCTTTGAAACCAAGAAGTCTCAACCCTTTTGAAGTCTGGAAAGAGAACTGTGCTGTGTGTTCAGCGAAAGCCCAAGGGACCAAAGGTAACGGCCCAAGAATAAAGAATGATGATGAACCTCTGGTTACGGAGCTGTTCTTCTTGAAGTTCTAAAATAATGTGAGTCTTTTTCTCTCTTATACCCACCCCATCTTAGGGGGAGTTTCATATAAGTCTCAGCTATACAGCCAATTTGTGAATTTTCTTATTATTGTGGTAGTAGCTATAAATATGCATATTAGAAATTTATCTTTGGTAATTTTTTTTGAAAAACCTAAAGGCCAAATGTATGTGAAAAGCCCTTGATAGGTATAAAATAATGCCTCAGCTCCTCTTAGGAGGTCTTTGGAAAGCTGAAAACAAAATAATTTAGATACAATGCAAACTGAAATAAGCCCCAAACCTTGCATACACATGGAGAATGGCAAAGCACTCACATTCTTTCATATCCCAATTTACATTTTTAGTATATTTTGGAAACTAATTGCCACATATCCCTGGCAGAGAAGTCTTTGGAGCAATTCCTCTCTCTGAGCCCTAACCTTTAACTGCTTTGATGCTAGATAGTGGCTCACCAATCTGTTGCTATTCAAACTGCTGAGACATCCCTTGTATCTAAAATCCTCTCATAGAAATTATACATAGTAATAGTGAATTTTCCATAAATCAGAAAATCAACCTTAGACTTTGAATTAAACATAACAGCTTATACATATATTTACTTTCACTTCTTTCCAGCCCCACTAAAATTACCATGAATTAATTTTTTCCAAACACCTTATCTACCTACAACGGCAGGCCAAATCCCTTCAGCTCAGCCTTCCTTGGAGGTACCAATTACCTTTAAGGGAATGGGAATTCAGTGAAAACCCACACCCTGACACCCTGATGATGAAATCTCTAGTTCTTTTTTTTTTTTTTTTGAGAGACTCAAGCTGTCCCCCTGGGTAGAGTGCTGTGGCATTACAGCTCACAGCAACCTCCAACTCCTGGGCTCAAGCGAGTCTCCTGCCTCCGCCTCCCAAGTAGCTGGGACCACAGGCGCCCGCCACAACGCCCGGCTATTTTTTGGTTGCAGCCATCATTGTTGTTTTGGCGGGTCCGGGTTGGGGATTCGAACCCGCCACCTTAGGTGTACGTGGCTGGCGCCTTAGCCGGTTGAGCTATAGGCGCCGAGCCAAATCTCTAGTTCTTTTCCCAATTTAATTCCCAGATGACAATGTATCTGGGCATGTGCTCCCAAGACATCAGCCTGGAGAATTCTAAGAAAAATTACAACTCGAAAAAAACCTAAATGTATTGACATTTTGCATTCTCTTCTCTGCAATGCAATGTCCAGATGACATCTGATCACAAAAGTCAGCAAGCCTGATGCTCAGATAAGACTTTCCAAACAGTCCTTTAATTTCCCATTCTCAAAAGGAACAGCCAAGTATCACCAGATATTTGAGAAAGGCCTCTAAAACGAAGACAGAGACCAAAACAGGAGGAAAATGATAGAAAGGGGAGGAAGAGGTAATGGAGGGGGAAAAAGAATGTTTGCAAAGGTCTATTAATTATTATACCCCAAGAGATAAGAAAAGATTTTGAAAAAATTACACAAATGGAATGCTTTAAAAAGTAAAAAAGGAACAGCATGGAACAAGACAGTCCAGTCTGTGACAATTAAAATGATATATATTAAAATTCATTATGTGAGGGAAGATAGTATTTGAACACATCTCCCAGGGAGGCAGGTAGCTGTGGCTGTTTCAGGGTGCAAGCCCCCAAAAGCTGCCGCATAACGCTGCTCCCATTGGAGCTGTGACACATCTGTCTCTGCCCTGAAGAGAACTTCCTGGCCCCTGCAGAAATGTGCTTCATCCGAAACAGTTTGAGGCAGACGAGGGCTTTTGAGCTTTTGTTCCTATCTCCTTTTACACAGCACCAAAACATTTTAATCAATGTGACAATTTATTTTATTAGACAGATGGCTGGAGTGCAGAATGCCAAATATTGCCATATTAATATTCAATGCAGTGTGTATTAGACACTGCCCTGACGCAGGAAGGGGAGAAAGCCCCCCAGATTGTATCATCTTCCGGGCAACATGTGCTGCGAGACGTGTCGCAGGGGGCGTTTTCCCCCTGCTTTTCCTCCTTCCATGGGCATTTCAAGGAAGGATTAGAACTGAGGGACATATGAGCCTTTGTCACCCATCACTGTTGAATAATGATCACTTGAGTCATAAAGGGGTTTGCTCTGATAAGGAAATGCACTGCGTGGAAAATGTAATGTTTCATATTCACGCATCTGTGCTCTTGCAAATGCTTTCTTGGCACCATGGTTATTTTGTATGATTAATTTTCCACTAGATTTACAAAGGAATAAAAATCCTTCTTTCAAAAGTTTAACTTGCATTTTCTGATTAACTTCTAACACCAAATGCTGAAGTTATGCCTTAGTTTTCAGCAGGTAAAAGAAAATGTCATTTTCTTTAACTGGACATTTTTAGTTGGACATTACCTTTTTTCAACATACCTATATACTTTATCAAATTTGCTTAGCAAAAATAGGTATTGAATATGCATCATAATATACTGAGTCTATAGTTCTATTGTAGTCCTCCTCATGGATAAGGTAACTGTCTGGAGCCTTTTTGGCAAAAACATCAATCCTATTTATGAGGATACTGTTCCAATGATTTAATCAATTTCCAAAGGCCTCATCCACTATTACCACCAAATTGCTGATTAGATTTCAACTTATAAATTTTGAGGGGAGCACAAACATCAGACGATAGCAAAATTATTCAAAGAAAGCAAAAATAATTAAATTAATATCAAATAAGTCAACTTCAGAGCAAGGAAGATTACCAGGGACAGGGAGGGACATTACACAGTTGACCCTTAAACAACAAAGGTTTGAACTGCCTGGGTCCACTTACATACAATTTTTTTCCAACCAAATATACATCTAAAATACGGTATCCATGGGACATATATATGCAGGGCCAGCTTTTATATTTATCCATTCCACAGGGCCTACTATAGGACATGAGTGGGCACAGATTTGGATATACACAGGAAGACATGAAAACAATTCCCTGAGTATACTGAGAAATAACTTTTTTAATAACAAAGGAGATAATTCACCAAGAAGATATAACAATTCTACATGTGTATGCGCCTAGCTCTAGCATCATAAAATATGCAAAACAAAAATGTATAGAACTGAAAGGAAAAAATAGATAAATCCACAATTATTCTTAGAGACTTCTAGTATTTAGAGACTCTAAATACTGCTAGAACAACTACTCAGAAAATCACCAAGGATGTAGAATTCAACAACACCATCAGTCAACAAGACCTAATCAACATTTATAAAACTCTTCACACCACAGAAGAATAATATTCTTTTCAATCATCCCCAGAACATATGTCAAGGTAGATAATATCCTGGGCCATAAAACGATCTCTACAAATTTACAAGAATTGAAATTATATAGTCACTGACCACAATAAAATCAAACTAGAAATCAATAACAGAGATATAATAGGAAAATCTTCAAATATAGAGAAAAAAATCCAGAGGTCAAAGAGGAAATCTCAAAGAAAATTTAAAAGTACATTGAACTGAATTAAAATAAAAATGCAATATACTAAAACTTGTGAAACACAATTAAAACAGTGCTGAGAGAGAAATTGATTGCACTACATCAGTGGTTCTCAACCTTCCTAATGGCCACGAACCTTTAATACAGCCCAAAGGAACTGCAACGCGCAGGTTGAGAACCACTGTGCTAAATGAATAGGCTAGAAAGGTCTCAGATCAATAATCTAAGCTATAGTCTCAAGAACCTAGGACACACAAGCAGAAGAAAAGAAATAGTAAAAAATACAAGATAAATGAAATTTAAAACAGAAAAGTAACAAAATTAATGAAAGGAAACCTAGTTCTTTGAGAAGATGAATAAAATTTTCAAGCCTCAAGCAAGACTAACAAAGAGAGAGAGAAGGTACAAGTTGTTCAATTCAGGAATGAAACAGGAGATATCATTACGGACCACGCAGACATCAAAAGGATAATGAGGAAATACGAAGAATATCTGTGCATGCATAAATATTTCAACCTAGATGAAGTGGATTCATTCCTCAAACACACAAATTACCACAACTCACTCAATATGAAACATAAAATTTGAATAACTTTATATTTATTAGAGATATTCAATTTATAGTTCTAAAACTCTCAAAAAAGGACTACCAGGGCATGGTAGCTTCCCTGGAGAATTCCAATAAACATTTAAAGAATTAGGGGACACAACTACAAGAGGGGCTCTACCTAACAAATGCAAACATGGTAACCTAGTTGTTTGTATTCTCTTATTAATTTGAAATTAAAAAAAAATTAACCCCAGTTCTCCATAATCTCTTCAAAAGACAGAAAAGAAGTGACACTTCTAAGTTCATTTTATAAAGCTGGTATTGCGCTGTTACTAGAACGAGACAAGACAGGACAGAGGGAAGTGAAAAACCTGCAGGCCAATGTCCCTCACGGACAGAGGTGCTAGAAATCCTTGACTATACATTAGCAAGTGGACTTCAGCAATACATGAGAAAAATTGCACACCAGGACCACATGTGTTTCATTCTAGGGATGCAAACCTCGTCCAATATTTGAAAACCAATCAGTGAAATTCACTGTATTAACAGCCTGAAGAATAAAAGTCCCATAATCCTATCAATTAATGCTGAAAATGCATTTGACAACAATTAACAGCCATTTCTTTTTAAAAATCCACTCATTGGCTCAGTGCCTGTAGTTCAGTACCAGAGCAGGCAGGTTCAAATCCAGCCCGGGCCCACCAAACAACAATGACAACTCCAACCAAAAAATAGCCGGGTGTTGTGGCGGGTGCCTGTAGCCCCAGCTATCTGGGAGGCTGAGGCAAGAGAATCGCTTGAGCCCAAGAGTTTGAGATTACTGTGAGCTGTGACACCACAGCACTCCACCGAGGGTGACAAAGTGAGATCTGTCTCAAAAACAAACAAACAACAGAAAAACCACTCATAAAAATAAGAAGAGACGGAGAACTACTTCAACTTGATGAAGAGCATCTCCAAACTTGCCCATCATACTTAATCAGAAAAGACTGCATGCTTTTTTCCTAAGATTGGGAAGAGCATAAGCAGGTTTGCTCCCACCACACGTGTTCATTGTTGTACTGGAAGTTCCAGTTAGTAAAATAGAACAAGAAAAGGAAATAAAATGAATATGGATTAGAAAGGAAGAAATAAATTGTCCCCGCTCACAGATGACATAACCGTCTATGTGGAAAATTCCAAGATTTGTACAAAAAAGAAAGAAAAGCTAAAAGCTAGTAAGTCTGCAAAGTCACAGGTTACAAGATAACATACCTATGCTCCTATAAACATATGAAAACTGAAAGTTAAAATTTAATAGCATTTACTATTGCCCAACAAGAACAAAAATAAAGAGATCAATGGAACAGAATAGAGAAACCAAAAATAGACCCTCACAAACATGCATGAGTGATTTTTGATAAATTTGCAAAAGCAATTCATCAGAGAAAATGCAGGCCTTTCAACAACGGTTGCTAGAGCAACTGGACACTCACAGGCAAAGAAGGAAAAAAAAAAACGAAGAAGCTCAACTTAAGCCTCCCACCTGTACAAAAGAGTAAAAAGTTAACTCAAAATGGACCACAAATTTAAATGTAAAACATAAAACTTTTAGAAGAAAATGAACAAGAAAATCTTAGCAATGACATCATACGCACAATTCATAAAAAGAAAACAGATAAATTGATTTGCATCAAAATTGGAAACTTTTGCTCTGTGAAAAACCCAGTTAAGAGGATGAAAAGACAAGCTGGGGACTGAGAGACAGCATCTCCGGACCACATAGCTGACAAAGGACAGGGGTCTGAAATATACAAAGAACATTCAGAAATAACCAGTAAAAAAAACAAAAGCAAAAAACAATCATAATCCAGCTAAAAACTGGCAAAACACGAGCAGATCTTTTTCCCAAAGAAGATGGAAAGCTGGATAATAAGAACATGAAAAGTTATCCAACATCATTAGCCCCTGGAGAAATGCAAATTTGAGTCCTAATAGATATCACTGCACACCTAGCAGACTAACTAAACTAAAACAAGGACAACACTAAGTCCTGTTGAGAATGAAGAGAACCTGGATCTCTCCGACATTGCTGATGGGAGTGTAAACGGGCACAGCCACTAGACAGTTTGTTGTTTTCTTTAAAATCTAAACATAGAATTACCATACCACTCAGCAATTGCCCTCCTGGGTTTTTATCCCATAGAAATGCAAAGTTACATGGATAAAAACACCTGGGCATGAATGTTCCTAACAGCTTTATTCATGATAACCCAAACGAGATTATCTATCCTTCCACCAGTAAATGATTAAACTATGCTACATCCCTAGTGTGGAGCCCAACTCAGCTACAAAGATGAATAAACTATTAATAAACACCACAACATAGAGAAATAGTGCGAGGAATGTGTTGATTGCAAAGAGATAATCCCCAAATGCTGACACTGTATGATTCTATTTAGATACTATTCTTGAAGTGACAAAATTATAGACATATTAAACAGAGCAGCGATGGCCAGCAGTAAAGTAGGGGTGCAGAAGTGAAAGGCAGTGGGTGTGGCTCTAGGAGGGCACCATGAGGAATCCCACGCTCCATACCTGGACTGAGTCAATGTCTATACCTTAGTGGTGACATTGCCCCATAGTTTTGTCTGATGTTACCACTGGAGTATGCACAAGATAGAGGGTACATGGGATTCCTCGTCACGATTTCTTACAACTGCAGCAGAATCTACAAGCTTGACGTGTACAATCTAAAAATTAAAGTTTTAATTTTAAAAAATAAGATGTCATGTCTCATGAGATAACAGGAATAACATTTTGAACAAACAAAAATATTTCTTTTTTGAAAAATATTTAAAATGTCTTGTCCTGGATACTCATCTACTGCTCCAGTCTGGTGGTTTTGTAGGTACTGCTAGGAGCAGGATTATGGGTGAAGAGCCACACACCTCGGAAGTCCCTGCTGAGCCCCGGGAACCACTCAGCCAACTTCAGGTTAGATAAAATTCAACCGCAACGCAGCTCCAGCTCCACAGCCAAGCAGGAGGGTAACACGAAACAACCCAGGACTGTCTCTTGGCGTCTGTGTTAAAAGGCAGGAGAACAGCGGTCCCCAGCCACCTCCCTGCATTCTAACCAGGACAGGCAGGATGACATCATGACAAGTGTTGAATCCCTCAAGAGATGTATTAAGAATCAACTTCTGGGCTGGTCACGGTTGCAGTTTGAAGGAAAGGAAAGGTAATTTACACTGGGAACCATCAGCTGACAATTTGCAAATGGAAAAGTGAAGCAGGAATTGAGCTGGAAAGGTGAGCCACAAAGGCTCAAATGGCAGATGGCTGGCTTGACTCCTAAGTAACCACCCCAACAACCCACAGGTACGGGGCCTTAAGAATCCCCTTCAGGGTATGCGTGGCCAATAATACAGAAGAATCCAATTACTATTATCTGATGCCTCCTGTCACATCAAATTGTTTCATCAACTCATTTAATAGAGTGTAGATTTGGCAACAGTCTGCATGGCACGGGCAGTTTTCGCTCTGAGTTGAAGCAGTTGTGACTCTCCGCGTCATTCCAGCGCCAATACTACCCTCTAGTGGCTGCCCGAGGAGCTGGCGGGATAGAGCGCGACGTGCCTGCTGGGCTGGTTTTCCTTTTGTTGTTTGGTAACCCTCCTCACTAAACCTCGCAAAAGAATAATATTCTTTTTGTATTTTTTTAATAAAAATGAATCCATTCTACAAGTGTCATGGACTATCGGGTTGGAATAACAGCATAAGCTAGAAGGTCAGCTATTATGACTAAAGCCTCATTTTAAGGAATATCTAAATTATATTCTCAAAAAAAAAAATCAAAAGAGATTTATCACCTCTTTAAAATGTGAACATTCCTTGTAAACATGGAATGTGATTCAACTTCAAGAACAACTTGTTTGCTGATAACTTTTCAGGAATACACTTATGAGTCCATGGGCTTCCACTGCCATGACAGACAAAAGGATGATTCTGCCTCCTCAGAGGGTGAGGATCTTTCAGGGAGTTGTAGGGGGGAAGAAACATCCTGTGAAGAGTCTCAGATGCAAGTTTGAACCTAGACCTGGCACGGGAGAAGGTTCTTGGTCAAGTCACTTGACTGCGATACCTCAGCTATCTCTCTTATGACAGAACTATGACACTCAAACCCCAAACATTGATGCCAGTCCTGTTCTTGCCCTACAAGGTCTCTGCAGATACAGTCGACAGAAAGTCCTGTTTCCAAGTGGAAGATCTCAAAATTAAAATCCAGTCTCAATTAGGACGAAAGCAGAAACAAGTTTGAGGCTGATCAGGCCAGAGTTCCATACTCTCCAGGAGACGTTCATATTTATAATATTCGCTCAAAATGAACCCACGATGATTACCATAGATATAATCAGGAAACGCCTCTGAGCACTGCCTATCCCCCCAGCTACCAAAATGTCTTACTCAGAAAGAGGAGGACAGGAAACTTAGGGGTCATAGCAACCCAAGAGGCAAAGTCACCCTCAAGTATATGGGGCAACCAAGACCACACTTTCCAGAGCAAATTATCATCTTCTCTACAAGAAGGAAAAAACCCTACAGATTCATGCAGCTGCAAGCAATTACTCATCTTCATTAAATACTCACTTAAAAGACTAATTCAAACGACCCTGCTGCCTACACCTGTGTGAGAAAAGTAAACAAGTTATAAGGGGAAAGGGCAACATCTACATAAAAAACATGTCTATAAAAGTATGTAAATGGTCATTTGCAGAACACCGGAATTACCTATCAAGGCATCAAATAATCATTTTCCTCATTACTAAGTGGCACGGGTTACTCCCAGGATAATTTATTGCTTTTATTGCTAAATATTGCCAGTCTCTTACAGAAATATAAGTTCTAAGTTACTCCTTTAAAATGTCATAAAATTAATGGTTTGAAAGAGACTTTAGCATCCAATACTAGCTTTCTGATTCTACGCAGAGACAGAAGCTTAAAGCTTTCACAAACCAACCAAAAAGCTATGCAAACAATGAACATGAGATATGAAATATTACTGCTGCCAGGTACTACGGACGTCCCAGGCAGTGTGATGGAAAGTTGGGTGGGTTGTTTGATTTTCACAAGTATACGTTGCCGTTAGTATCATTTTCAAGGTTTAGAAAAGGGAGGAAACACGTTGATGACCACACAACCTCTAAACAACCAAAAAAAAGTTAGAATATCTTAAACTCTCCAGCCCAAAGCGTTAGCCACTTTGCTAGCCAATGTTGGGGGCTGACTGTTTAATACTAATATAAGGAGTCTCAAACACGATGGAATCATCTGAAGAGGTTTCCTTAAAGGCTAAAAATGATACATATTTTTGCATTTGGATTCCAGTTAATCCAAGAGTCCCAAAATATATTTTCTCATTTAAGAGTATTTTTGTCCCTGATACATACAGATAAAAATACCTGACTTTGTTTTGCTGTGGTTTTATAGAACTTCCCTTTGTAAGAATATCCTGGAGCTTTACTAATTCCCACAATAATTCTTTCTTTACATTTTAGTAGTTCTTCCTAAAATTATATAACCATAATGATCCCATAATCTTTATGAAATTGAAAATGTTCTAAAAAATGCCTGAAAACTCATCTCGGGAAATTGGCCTTGAGTAAATATGCATGGGATATACGGAAAGGAAAATTAGAATCATTACAGGCAGCAAATGGAAATTAGGTCCAAAGATTGTTAAAGTAAAAACAATACCAGAGATCATTTAGTCCGAGTTGCCCACGAGTTATACAAACGGAGATGAAAGTCGTTAATGGACTTGTTTACAGTCTTTCAAGTAGCAGAGTGGGAACTGAAGTTCATAAAACCGTGGTTGTTAGGGCTACTCCCCCTGCTAACAATTGATTTGCTCCAAACATTAATAGGATAGCTCCTTCAGGAATAACCGGGTTTTTAAAATGTGATCACAATGAGGTACTATAAGGATGAAGAAGAAAACACTAATGTTGGATCCAAAAAAAAGGTTAGACTGTTGAAAATTAAGCAGATGTCTATAGATTCTTAGCTCTAGAAAGTAGGTTCTTAGGGCTTAGAAATAGACTTGGAGAACATCTAATCATTTATTTTACAAATAAGGAGTCTATATACAAAGAGATGACATAACTAAAAAAATAACAGGAATAGCACTATATTATTGCACTGAATTGGACTCCATTTCTGGCCCTTTATTAAGCCAATAATGTGCACATTCTGATTCAATAGCCCTAACTGGTAGGTTCTAATAGTATCCCTGTTTCACAGATAAGGAAACTGAGCAAAAGAGCTACATTACCAAGGCCACTGGGCTATTGTGGTAGGCAGCCTTCTAAAAGGGCTCTCAATGCCCCTGCCTTCTGGTATTCACATTTACTAATGACTGGCTGCTAACAAAATAGAAGATTGCAAAAGTAATAGGATGTCCCTTCTGAGACTTGGTTGCATAAGACTGACCTTCGTTTTGGTCCAGCTCTGGTTCTAGCTTGCTCATGCCAATGAAGCCAGCAGCCGTAAGGAAAGGTCCACATAGCACAGAAGTGAAAAGGTGGCTTCTGGCCAAGAGCCAGCAAGAAAATGAGAGCCTCAGCTCAACAGCTTTCAAGAAACGAAGTTCTACCAACAACCATGTCAGTGAGTTTGGCAGCGAATCCACCCTCAGGTGAATCTTGAGATGATTGCAGCCCAGGCCAAGACCTTGATGCCTGCCTATCAAATCCTAAGACAGGATCCCACTTAGCTGCACCAGGATTCTTGACATGTAGACGCTGCAGGATGAATATTGCTTTAACTCACCGAGATTTGGGGTAATTTGTTATGTAACAAAATATGACAAGTCATGTATCTAATAAATCGAAATCTCAAAATTTAAACTAAAGGGTATCTAAAGTCTATTTTCTTGCCGTATGCAATGATGGCACAGTGACGGTCTATGACATGCCATAGTTAGCTGTGATACGGGTGGTTAAGTCTATGCCTTCATTCCTTAATTCATCCTAAAAACACTGCTACGTCTATACGTGGTGTCAGAAACGCTTTTAGATTCTACAATATGAACACAAGAAAGACAAAGTTTCTCACCTGGTACTATACACTTTTCTTTTTTTTTTTTATTAAGTCATTCATATATAGATCATAAATACACTTATGCCATTATGGGATTCAATGTGTTGGTTATTTGTACAAACTGGAATGCTTTCATCCTATAAGCAACCTAGCCTTCACCACTTTTACCCAATTACAGGATTAAGACATTTATGCTCTACACCTGATAGATCCAACTTATACTTGCAATGTGCTCCATAGGTGTGCTCCCCCTACTAACCCTCCCTCTATCGACCCACCCTACACTTTCTATTTTTAAAAAATATATACAAACAAGTAAAGGTGTTTTTTAATTACCATCCAAATTCAAACTGTAGAACTTTATTTTCATGTCTATATATACAGCTCCAGTCTCTTCAGATTTTAATGTAGATACCCACCAAGTCTCTGAGTTCTATTTATTTATTTATTCATTTTTTTGGTTGAACAGGATCAACCTTTTTTTCTTTTTTTCTTTTTTTTTTTTTTCTGGTTGCACAGGATCAACATTATTTTATATACAAAAAAATTAATTTAATATTAAAACCATTAGTCATGTTTATCTTTTTTCTTAACATAAGCACACTAACATTTTAAATAATGGTCCCTGAAATTAATACAAAGTAGGTGTGTAGCAGATGGAGTATTAGAAGAGAGCCCTTTAGGGAAGGAGAAGAAAGAATGTGAGATATTTAAAACAAAGCATGAGGGTGGCGTCTGTGGCTCAGTGGGTAGGGTGCCGGCCCCATATACCAAGGGTGGGGGGTTCGAACCCAGCCCCAGCCAAACTGCAACAAAAAATAGCCAGGTGTGGCAGGCACCTATAGTCCCAGCTACTTGGGAGGCTGAGGCAAGAGAATCGTTTAAGCCCAAAAGTTTGAGGTTGCTGTGAACTGTGATGCCTCGGCATTCTACCGAGGGCGACAAAGTAAGACTCTGTCTCTAAAAAATAAATAAATAAATAAAAATGAAGCATGAATTAGAAAAGAAGGGAAATGATGGGGTAGGAAGCCAATGGAGACATTAAAATTGACAGAAAAAAGCTGATAGAATTAGTGATTACTTGCTTTAGCTAATCCACGTGGTTCCCCCCACCCCCTGCTTGTCATATTGGTATAACTGAGGAAAGTTCATGTTAAAATAATCATCCAAAATGAAAATGTAGCTGAATTAACCAGAGAAAGATGACAGAGAAGATCATGGTGACACTGCCTGTTGACTCTGGGTAAACTGTGGTTTTCTAGAGAATTTGTCTCTGTTTGGGTGAAGAGAGTGACAGACTGGGAGGTGAAAGCATAGACAGATTAAGACATTATGTATTTTTCCTCAGGCTACTTGATGAAAAGCTGGAGCTCAAGATATAGATTTTTCATGAACTTACATTTTAATATTCATACATATTTCTTTCAGCTTCAGATCACTTAAATGGCCTTTTTATTTTTCATCTTTTCAAAAATATTAGCTGTGGATTACTTTTTGGTTTTACATTGATTTTCTGTATCTGTACTAATGTTGCCTATTCCACCCTACAAATGGCTCTTCCGTGGGAATTAACAAAGCAAGCATGTTCTTAATGATTTTTTTCTAAATCAAAAGAACTTTCCACTAATTAGCCATACTCTGTTCATTTCTGACAGGCTGTCTACCTAGCGGGTAAATGTCTTCTCGGGGGAATTATCCACCAAGAACATGAAGATTCCACTTGAATGTCTTAGCACCTAATCTTCCATTCTGTGCCCTGGGGCCAAGAGCCCACAGTGCAGTGAGACTACTGTGCTTGGCCTGGGGGGCCATCGCCTGAGTAGTGTGAGACAAGAAAGTAGGCCAACCCAGCTGTCTATGGAGCACTAGTGCAGCCGGGAGGGCCACTACCTACCTGTAAAGCACGACAGGAATTTAAAACAAGTATACTAAGTGTATACAAGTGTAGACAAAGGTAAAATAAAACAAGCAAAAAAATGTTGAACACGTAAAACAGGGGACGAGATAAATGATAAAATTAAAACAATTTGAAAAATTGGGTACAAAAATTATCACATTGAAATGAAAACTCAATAAAGGAAATTATAGAGGAGTGGATGAAGTTAATAACAAATTAGCATAAATATTGGGTTGAGGGACTCTCCCAGAAAATGTCGAGAAGGACATGGGTATAAAAAAAGAAAGAGCTGGGCACGGTGGCTCATGCCTGTAATCCCAATACTCTGGGAGGCTGAAGCAAGGCCAGTGGATTACCTGAGCTGAACTCAGGAGTTTGAGACCAGCTCGAGCAAGAACAAGACCCCATCTCTACTAAAAATAGGAAAATTAGCTAGGTGTTGTAGCAGGTGCCCATAGTCCCAGAAACTTGGGACGTGGAGGCAAGAGGATCACTTGAGCCCAAGAGTTTGAGGTTGCTGTGAGCTATGACACCATGGCACTGTTACCAAAGGCAACAGAGTGAGACTGTGTCAAGAAAGAGAGGGAGGGAAGGAAGGAAGAAAGGAAGGAAGGAAGGAAGATGTAAAGAACAGGAGTGTCCATAAAAGAGAAAAAGAAAGAAAAAATTATTTGAAGAAATGACTAAATGAGGCTTTTCCAGAACTGAAGACAGACCTCAGACTGCAGACTAAAAGAATTTAGACAGCAAGAAGGCTTGAGGGAACAAAGTCATTTCTGAGACTCATTATAATTAAAAAAAAAAAAAAAAGACAAAGACTTCTGAAGAGCATGAGGAAAGCAAATCCTTTTCAAAAAATCTTAAAACAGATGTCAGATTTTTCAGCTGCATTGGATACATGAACACAATGTGCTCGTATCTTCAGTGCTAAAAAGAAAGCTCCTTAACCCTGTGATATGACATCCTTTTATGCCAAAACTTAACAGTAAAGATACAATTAAGACATTTCAAACTTAAAAGATGTCAAAAAATACACAAACGTGCAAGCTGTTTGAAAGATATTCTACAAAAGGGAGGGAGATAAATAAGGAAGGAAGCAAAGATACGTGGGACGTAAACAGAACTGAAGAAATTCATTTTGTGGTTTAAATAAAAGGGGAGGAGGAAGAGGGGACAGTGCTGGCTGCAGTCTCTTGTGGCCAGCTTGTTATCATTTCGTGGGTTAAACAGAAGAGATGATTTCCTAAATGACAGTCTTTTGGCTTGAAAAATTCATCTAATTAATTCCCCCAACTAAAAAATAAGGGTCAGATTCTTTTCATCCACATATACCTATAGCAGGGTCCAAAAATTTAATTCACAACTTCTATTTGCAAGGTGGAAAAACCATTATTTAGTCTATGATTATCCATATTTCTTATGCCCAATCCACTTTAGATATAATCTGATTTAATAATTTAAAGGGCTCCTTAAAATAGCATCCACAGTCTCTCAAAGAACTGATGCTCAGAATCCCAAGCCGCCTCTGCCTGCCTCTGCCTTTCTTCCTAACTTGGCATCCACGTGTATGGGAGAGTCAGGTATGAGAGTTCATGGTAACACTGGGGGAAAGGAGTGCTGGGATGCTGTGTGCCCTGGCTGGCCTGGCTGGCCTCAGGAACATGCCCCTGGTCTTCCTGGCTGTGCCTGGCTCTGCTGGCCATACTGAGGTCAGTCTCGTTCAGACTCATTCTCTGGCTCAGATGGTGTTTCTTTGTGGACTCACCACTGATTGGCTCCCACAAGCTCCAGGCCCATGAATCTCTGATCTCTGGCCACATCCTTGGTTGAGGGTGGAATCACACCGCTCTACCAGCCCCCAAACAGGCCCAACTAGTTGAATCTCAATCCAGGGACTTCCTGACAGAGAAATCAGGGCACCTCAGGAAACCTAAACTGCTGACTTTTCTGTGCCGACCATTCAATAGTATTATTATTATTCCTTGCAGCTGTGTGACAGAGAAACAAGGAGCATGGTCATCCTTCTCTGCCTGGTGTTAGCCTCATTCACCCAGTGCACCTGTCCCCCTCAAACCTGGAGAAGGAAAAGCGGGCAGCACAGGTCGTCCCTGTCCATTCTCCCCACACTACTGCCGGATCAGGAAATGGGCCAGGGCGGGGTTCCCTTAATTCTGCTACATCCAACCTTCTCTCCCTCCCAGAAGGGCCGGCCTGGCACGAGGGGACAGGGCATCCGTCCCACACCTGGGAGATGCTTAGTTGGTGGTGCAGCCAGGCTTATTCTTCAGGACAGATGAAGGGCACTGGCCAGCCTCTCTCAGCCCCACACCATGGCTTGTACACTATTCACTGTCTTGATGAATCACCCTATTTTGGATACTACAGCTCCTTCCCGCTCTTTCTCTTAGCTTCCCCTTTGTAATATATTCTGTTCCCCACCCCTTCCTCCCACCTTCCACAAATGGCTTCCTAGGACAGGCCAAGCTAGGGAGTTTGTATTCAGAAAGGGAAAAAAAATCAACATCCATGTGCACATTTGGTAATAAAACTCAACGGAAACCACACGGGTGAGAGGGGCTGGAGGGAAGGGTAAGTTCACACCTACTGGATACAATGCACACCATCCAGATGGCGGGAACACTTATAATATGGCTCAAACTGCACAAAAGCAACTCATGTAACTAAAACATATGTGCCCCTATAATATCCTGAAGTAAAAAATAAAAATAAAGACAAATTAGGAAGTGGAAACAGAAAACTAATACATTTTTAAGTTACTACTCCTATGACAGGTGAATACATCGCAGGAAAAATACATTTTCAGGGAAAGACGTGGAGTGGAATTCAGACATAAGCCTCCTCTGGAGAGCTGACCTGGCTCTGGACTTCCGTTACAGTACTGGACAGCAGCTGGTATAACTGGGGAGGGATTCTTGCATGAATTCTCAAAGTGATTTGTTCCAACTGATTTGTTAACCTACATGAATTTCCTCCTTCTGGAAAAAGCACACAAATCTTAGTGAAACTTGCTTCATGGTCATAGTTTCTCCATTTTATCTTTTTCTCAGAAGAGGAAATAAACATCATTAAGCCTGATGAGTATTAGGAGGGTGTGAACAAGCTGTGCTTGAAATAAAAATGAGTTCTTTCTTCTTGTTTTTCTTACCAACTTGAGTTATTTAGTTTTCTGCCTCAGTGTGTGGAGTTATAGAACATACCAAAATCTTGTAATTAGACCTTCTCAAAAACCTACACTCCTAGATTCGCTGATTACAGTGATTCATCCTGCTCTCAGAAACATCATCTGGATTCTCAGCAAGCATCTGTCTGCTCTCACACTTAACCTGTGAGTCAGGGTGTAACAATGCTACAACCCTCGAAGATCTCAGGGGCTGATGTCTTTCTGTTCTTCTTCCCAAGCAAAGGCCAAGTCTAAGAGGGTAAAACAAGGCATTTGTAAAAAAGAATAGCCACTGTCTGTTCTGGGAAAGCTATCCTTGGATTAGGGAGGGGCAGACAGGCAAGAGGAATAGAGCTATGAGCAAATCCATTTACATTTGTATATGCAATGGAAATATTTTAAAAATACCTACGGGCATATTTGTCCTTCTTAGGAATTGTTTATTTCCCTGTACTCCTTCATTTTGTTTCTCCCTAGAGAGGAGGAGGATAGCAGAAAAACAAGGTGTAGGTGAAGTTTCTGTCAGTCAGAAAAGGAAAACAGAAATTCTCTGCTGAGAGAGAGAGAAGAGTAGGCTGTGAGCAGTCAGATAAGTTTCAACTGAGAGAGTAGGGAATGAATCAGAAAATCCAGTTGACCCCAGATAAAGCCATGTGCTGGAATCAGCTTTCCAAGTAATAAGACAATATTATATCTCTATTTTTTAACTCCTGTGTTGTTATATATCAAAAGTTGAACACCTTAAACAATGATAGGAATAAAGTGGGCTACTGAACCTGGTTAGGATAGGAAGGATATCGGCCTTCCCAACAATGGAAAGAAATGAAATGAATTGTATTGTAAAGGGAAAGTAAAATTGAAAGAACTGTGAACTATGAAGCAATTTCTTGAAAGAATTCAGTGTCATTAAACCAAAACCAAAACGAGCGTTCCTCCTTGTAAAGACCAAGCCTAAGAGGGAAAAATGTGTAATTCATGGAAAAGAGTAGACATACCTAAGCATCAAAAATGTATATGGCAGAAGAATCAAGTCACAAGACAAGCCATAGATATTTACAGAGTCACAAGACAAGCCATAGATACTTACGATGGCAACATCACTGAGACAATGATGGTTAGTGGAGTTGAGGGTGAGACAGCCCCTTTCCCATCTAACCATGGCAGGCCACATATACTGATGCTCTAGAGCCGTCATTCTGCATATTTCCTATGGCAGAGCCCTGCAAATAATAAAGGACAGAATAAGAGGAAGAGAGTCAAAGTGAAAGGTATTACCAAGATCAGATGCAGAAAGTCAAAGGACATGAAAACACATCCCCCTACACATCCTGTCCACTCCTGTCCTATAGTAAGACCAGGCCTTGACCATCTCCCATCTATGAGAGAGGTGGGCAGTTCACTGAGTCTCACATTCAACTGTCCATCATTTCCTTTATAAAGTCTCAATATTTGAACCAAAGATGTCTTTCTCTCCACCATTTCCCTGCCATCTATAGTAGCATCTCATCAAATTGGAGGTATGAACAAGGTCATAGGTTCCCAAAGCCCAAAGACATGAACCAGTTAATGACCGACTTGAACCTTTACTTTGTGTTTTCATATAGCTCCTCAAAACAGCTCCTCTGTATCTTCCAAGCACATTTTCTCTTCTTCAACTTTTCTATCATTTCACTCTTACATCCCAGGTTCTCCCAGGGGGCATTTCTCCTTGAAATAGGATCATCATCTATCCTGTTCCAGCCATCCCTCCCCCTCGCTCCACCCTACTCCACCAATGCACTGGCTTGTCCTCTAATATTTTTCAAAAAGCTGCCACAATCTGTACTTTTCTTACTCTGACCTATTGGAAAAGAAATGACTAACTCTTCTAGAATTCATTTTACCTGAACATGCAAATTCTAGGAGTTCCTGTTTATTCATACAATTTAATTTTTTTACGATAAGCAAACAGTTATATGCAGTTCACTCAGGGAGTGAGGATGTCTAGGTCATTCTAATATTGGATTAGATGCCCCTAGAGAGTGAAAAGAGATCTTGCCTCTAACATGCTGCATATCTCCCAGGAGAAGTAGGTTGTGATACTGTGATTTATAGTAAGAAATATGTATTTTGATCTTTGGGCATTTCCTGAAACAGAACTCATAAGACTCTTGGAATTTCCTGAGCAATTGGGCTAGGTGCTTATTTTGTTCTGATATTTGGTCTTTAACCCTCGTCCCAGACACAGAGCTTCTAAACTCTTGGAATTTCACATGATAGGAGTAGCTTTTTTCTAATGAAGTGATTCTTGGTGGGCTCCTAGATGGGAACTGGTTACTAGAAAGACCAAGCCATTAGTAGAAGTTTAGAACTTTCATCCTTACCCTCCCCGCATCCTCCAAGAAGGGGAAAGGGGCTGGAACCTGAATTAATAATCATGCCAATGCAGTGAAGTCTCCATAGAAATCCCTGAACTAGGAAATGTTGAGAGCTTCCAAGCTGCTGAACACATTTACATGTTGGTATGTACCAACTACATTCGGATGGAAGCTCCTTTGCTTGGGACTTTTCCAAACCTTGCCCTGGGGATCTGTTCTTCTAGCTCTTTATTCATATGTTTTAAAATACTCTTTATAATAATTGGCACTAGTAAGTAAACTGTATCCCAGGCTTCTGTGAGCTGCTTTAACAAATTATTGAACCGAAGAAGGGAATTGTGGGAACCCCCAATTCATAGCTGGTCAGTCAGAAGCACAAGTGATGACCTAGACTGGCAAGTGGGGTCTAAAGCAGAGACGGCCTTGAAGGACTGATCCCTTAACCTGTGGAGTCTGAGCTGACTCTAGGTAGACAGTGTCAGAAATGAATCTAACTGTAGGATACCCAGCCTGTGGGAAAATTGGTTGACACACTACACACATGTCCAGTGTCAGAAGTGAAGTATTCCAGAACAGCTGAGGGAGGAGCATTGAGAGAAAAACAATTTGATTTTCCTGTGCAGTTATTAATGCTACTAATAATGAAAATCTCTACAATCAGGGTTCCATTCTTCCCAAGACAGAGATAAAGAGGGAGAGATTACCTCACGCCCACCTGCATGTTTACTATCAAAAAATAAAACAAACAAAAAAGTCCCAGGAAACAGCAAATGTGAGGATGCAGAGAAATTGAAACCCTCGTGTGCTTTTGGTAGGATTCGGAAAACAGGATACAGGTTTCCCAGCATGGAGCATTCACCCCAATTCCTCACCTCTAAAGGAATCCTGGTTACTCAGTAAGTTTTATACATAATTTAGTCAAGAAATACTTATTAGGTGTCCCTATGATTAGGCAACTTGCCAAAATAATGCTAAAATGTTCTGGGGGTTCAGCTTCCCTTTCCCCAAGAAGCAACAGCTGGAATCTTCTCCCCATGGGTGTTCAGATCTGAGCTGGGAAAGGGGACCGGGACCGTCAGCTTTAAGGAACAAGACGGATGATTTGAGAAGCCCTGTGCAGAGAAGAGAACCCAGATAGAACATCCATTAGGAGAGGAAAAGCAGAGTAAGAGAAGTGGATGGAGTCCAAGAAAGAGTAAATCAAAGGTTTGAAGTCTCTCTTGACCTCCCTTCCTAGCTGAATGACCATATTTTACACTCTCCTGAAAACGCAAATCCTTCTTTAGTGACAAGTGATGATAGTATCATAAATGTAAATGCTTGACCTGAACTCAATGTTCCAATTATGGTCTTATCAGAAGGGAGAAAATGAAGGCCAACGTGTTAATTATATTACTGAAAAGGAAACTTAAACCCAGAGAAGCGGTCCGGAGTCAGCCAGCAGGGTTGGCAACTCTAAAACCTGCCGGCTTTGCCCAACCTTCAGGTCCAAGTGTAGCCAGGGGTACGGAGCACAGCTGGCCGTCGGAGAGTCCCTCAGACTTCCACCCATACAGACGGGTGTTGAAGCAGGATATTAAGCAGAAATCATCGGTTTGCTTTTTTGGTGAAGATTTCTTTTGCCCATACAGTAACTGCCCGGGGAGGAAGGATGAGAGAGGAACAACCAAAGACTTCTCACACACACATTAGTGGGATAGAGAAACACGACAGGCTGTGGTAGAAAAATCTGATCATTTGGTTGGGTTTCAAAATCTTCTCATCTTTTATGAAAACTTGAACAGTGCTGAAGATGCATAGATTGGGCCATTTTTATCCTTTTTTACGTTTTCTAAGTAGAATGTAGGAAATTATACTTCAGAAACTAGAGGGCAACTAATTTTTTGACCACCATAGTGAAAATTTTAAAAAAGGAAAAAAAAAGCACTTAACCAGGTGCAAAGAGTTGAATTGAAAACCAAAAATAATTTGCTTAAATTTGATGCCCAGCTGTATTACTCTCTTGCTATGTGATTCTGAGAACAGTAAGTTCTCTGCGCCTTCTCATTTTCTCATGCATGAAATGAGGATAATATTACCTAATTCATGGGATTATTGTGAGGATTAAATGAGTCCACATATGTAAATGCGTCAACCAATGTTTGGCTTATAAGAAGTGCCATCTATGTGTGCTAACCGAACTGGGAAATGTGAGGGTATAAGGAAATCTGAATATTGAGATTTAGTATGGCCTAACCTCCATAAAAGGAGGTTTACTCATCTAAAAGTGTCAGAAACCATTGTGTCTCCCTTCACAGACTGGTGAGGATTCAATGAGATGAGCCGTGCAAAGTATTTTGCCCAGTTCCCGGTACATGGTGACTGCCCATTTTTTAGTTTTCAGTCAATCCATCAACAGCTGTTTGCTGAAGGTGTTCTGAAAGCATCGTGCAGAAAAGTAGACGGCTCAGTCTCTGTTCTCAGAGGTCTTGTTCCCTTTCACAGGATGAACAATGCATTTATAACTATGGCAGGGGAGAAGGGCCTGGAGCGTGGACTGGCACAGAAAGTGTGGGAAGAGTGGCCAGGAGGGAAACTCAGGGAAAGGATTCAGAGATCTGACCTGAACTTCAAAGAATGGGCAGGAAGTGGAGAGATGAACACCAGGCTGGGGGTAGGAGTTATCATTGTTTTAAAGGTGAGGAGAGAGGGCCTGTGTATCCAGGAGTCTGGTTCAGGGGATGAGAGGCCCCATGCATCCAGGCAGGCTGCTCTCCAGGGACCTTCACTTTTCCCTCTTTGGAAGGAAGACTTTAAACATAGTTCCAATTAAACTAGAGAAAACTTCCTAGCCCATCCTCATTCCCATGGTCATAAGCCCTCGAGCTGATCTTTTTTTTACCTAAGACGTGTGCTTCCAACCCTGGAAACTCCAACCCTGGGCAGGCCCACAGGTTTAAATGAAAGGGCACATCGTCTTTGGGGCCAAGAGACCTGCTGCTTTAATCTTGGCACTGTCTCCTCATTCCAGATGTTGATGGAAACGGTTGAGCCTCCCAAAAGGATGGCAGGCTTGCCAAGGCCTCAGGCCCACTAACTTCGAGAGACCCTAAGAGATTTATTTTCATCTTCTTGAGTTTTTCCTCCCAGAGTGGGAATATATTTGCCATATAATCCTCACATGTTGACCAGGGCCTAGATTTATTAATGTTTATGTGGATCTCAGGGAGGCACTGAAACCTTTAAAGAAAAACAATCTGGAGCTCTCTGATATTTGCTGACACTCATCCAGTGTGGACCCATTGGTCTCTGATGGCAGGGACTATTTGCATAAACTAGCTTGCTATAAAGCACCCTAACTACCCAGGGTAATAGCCTGTCCTCTCCTGTCCTCCAGGACTCACGTTAATCTATTTTCCATTAACTCCAGTTTGTTTTCAAATAGTTTTCTTCCTATGGTCTGTTTCAAGTTGTGTATCATAAAAGACCTCCAATGACACCAGATGTAATTGTATTTGTCAAAAGGTAAGAATTCATCAGAAAGAGTTAAATGGATTATTCCAGGGCCATCATTTACAGAGAAAATGGAAAACCATGTGGAGAAAGGAAAGGGAGAAGGAACATGACTCCAAGGAGGACAGGGTGGCCAGAATAACAACCCTTCCCCTTCCCTGGCCCCTCCGGGGATCAGTCAGTAGCTCCCACACATGGGGTGTTTACTAGATGCCAGGCACAGAGGCCACAGGCTGTACATACCCCAGTTAATCCACAACAACCCTGTATGATATGCACTATTGCTTATACTTTACAGTTAAAGAAACTGAAGCTGAGAGGAGTTGAGAAATCGGCTTTGTCTGATTGCAAATCTCTTGCTCTTTCTCCCATAGACCCTGAGCCTGCAAGTGGCCCATTAGAGACCTCTCGTTGTTCTGGAAACAGAAAAGGGAGGGAATCAAGTAGCCTCATGTGAATAAGTGGGCATCTTCTAGGCATAACTGCTATAACATTTACAACATAAAATGAATTCTCAGGACACGTCACCCTGAAGTTGATGACTCAACCCTTTCCTTTACAAAAAAAGAGAACAGGCTTTAGCATGAGATGAATCTATTCTGAGCTCTGTCACTAGCAAGCCACAAACTAACAAGCAAGGTCCTCTGAGCTTTCCTGAGTTTTTCCCGGTAAAATAGAACTAAAACCACCTAGTTCAGAAGGTTATGAGACTGCAAATGATTTAGCACACATTAAGCCATCTAAAAAAACAGTAGATACTTAAGAAATACTAATACCTCCAACTGCTTCCCGCAGCCTCATGAATTTCCTCTTCCATCTCCCAGTTTTATTCAGGTACAAGATAAGCAAACAACTCAGCAGAGTAACCTCAGTCCACGCAAGCCTCACCATGACCCAGGTTTCTCTCTTGTCCTGCAATTTATAATCCACTGGGAGAAATATCTTCTGCATGGAAATCTACCCTCAGCCAAGTTATTCTGCTTGGGTGACTTCCTTTCCTATACAGACCTCACTTGCATGTAGGAGATGAAATGTACTTGATAATGTTTTCTAATATGTTTTCTTCCCTTTCATCTACCTTATGGGTACAGATTCCAGAAAAAGTCTTCATACCACATCCAACTCACCAGCTTTATTAGAGTTTAGTTCTGGCTAGTATTTGTCCCAGAAGATCTGTCTGGTGTAGGTTTTTCCAGCCAAATATTCTAAAGGAGACTGACAATGGAACAACAAACAATCCTCCAGGCAGGCAGTAGAGCCTGTCACTATTTAAGGCATTATACAAATGAGTTGCACACTCAGAAAAACAGATTTAGCTTCAAAAAGAAAGAAAAAACATACTTGACTCAATAATTCCAATCAAATGCTTTGACTTGCTTTATTCAAAATAATAATATGTATGGACTTAGGCTTACCTAATTTTTCTTTTGTATTTTTCTATTACTTTGAAATCCCGGGTACTTTTACTACTTACCAAATCCCTCTCGTGCCCTCACGCACATTTTCCCATCCTGAAGTTCAATTTACAGCTTCCCCGGTGCACTTTAATAGTGTCCCATCAATGTCTGCAGAGATTCCAGACCCTGGAGGGCAGATGCCAAATAATTCATTTTGGCTCCTGGCTCAGGGTCTTGCGCATAATGGATGCTCAATAAATATTTAAAATCAATTGAGTCAGATCTTATTCACTTCTGGAATATCAAACAGAGCCTAAAATATGAACAGGCATCCAGGCCTGGCTTCATATATCCCTGGTTATTTTGTCGAGTTGGTAGGTTGTTAACTTCTTTAAGGCAAACCTGGCACTTTCCTCAAGAGAACACAGTATACAGGGAAATGTTTCCTGAATCCTGAGTAAGTACAAATTAAATCCAACATCTGACGTAATGAATTGGTGGACTGTGGAAAGCAGCCTGGAGTCGTGTTTTACAGCACATATGGGAAATAGGTACTTGATGCTAACTCCTGCAGTAGAGAGACCGAGGAAGGATTCACTTAAAGTGAGGAAGTATCACTTTCCTAACTTTGATAAGGAAAATTTTCATCCTACATAAGGTTTCTTCCAGTTATAAAAAGCCCCATGAATATTTTACCAAATGATACCAAGAAATGTGGTCCTTCTCCAGCTTTGTAGAAAATGCTCTAGATTTAAAGTGGAGAAACACCTGTGTTCTGCAACAATGGCTCCCAGTCAGGGAGGATTTTGTGCCCAGAAGATATGTGGCAATATCTGGAAGCATTTTTCATTGTCACTGCTTGGGGCAGAGGACAGTTTGCAACTGGCATCTGCTGGGTAGGGGCCAAGGGTGCAGCTCAATGTCCTGCGAACTCCGAGAACCCCACAAGTTTTCTTGTCCCCAGGGTCAATAGCATTGAGGGGGAAAACCCTGTTTTATGTTAAGCTCCACCACTTTCTGCTTCTGTACTGTCGGCCAAGTGACATTGCTCAGTGGTGACATCAGTTACAGGATTCTTTCTTATCTATCTATCTTGTAAGTGTTGTAAAGGCCTAGTATGGTACCTAAAAAATGTGTTTGATGAACTTCAAGTACTATTGTAAATATATGTTGTCAGTATTAAGATACACTTAGGAAAGAGTAAAAGTCAAGTTGGCAAGTCCTAAGTGACCTCAGCCAGACAATCTCAACATGATCAGCCCCCCGAGGTCAGGCTAAGACGTGGCTGCAACACGGAGCTCTAGCCAGTGCCCTAAAAGAAATCCAGCTTGCTGAAAGGATCTCAACTTTATGTCAAAGCAGCCTTAATGCCCAAGATCATTCTAGAACAAATTCAGTTTCTCAGAGAGCATCTAGAAGATATCTGGGAGAGTCCCTAGGGGAGAGAGCTTGTCCCTTAGACGGCTGGCCTCCCTCAGACACCAGGGCAGTGGCCTGTCTGGCCTACCCCGGGGAAATTTCCAACAAGAGCCAGATTTTCTGTCATTCCAATGATAGTTCCTTAAATACAGAAATATTATTAGTAGACTGAAAAAAACACTGCCAAGCCATTCTACCAAAACATATTGACCCCAAACCCTAGGATATGAGTGTCTAGAATTTAGGAATTAAATTCTGACAGGACCAGACCCAGACCAAACTCCTATGGAAACAGATGGCAAAATAGTTCAGGAAAGTAGTTAGTATCAATAGAGGTAAGGTCGATTCTTTTCAGCTGAAGAAGACTTTAGCACAAAAGCAGTCCAGAAATATTTTCTCCTTACTGTGCAGTTCTTAGGGAACAGGAAAAATTCATTTTCTAGAACTATCTTCAGAAATTATAAAATCATTTGATAGGGGAGGGAGGAAACACCTTAAAGTTTAAACATATATTTTATTTATCACAAACCCTTTAAATTTAGGACATTTAGTGGCGTGCCCCAAAGTTCCAAGATTTTTCTTTGAGGTTTTTTGTAGTCTTAGTTCCTAATCAACCTGTATTAATAATCTACAAATTCATAATACGGAGAGGTAAACTCTATGGTTAGACATAGAAAACAAATGTTACAATGATTATAGGAATGAAGAAAGGTGTAGATTCAAAACTGAAAATAATTTAACATGACAATGAACAAAAGAAAGTAAAACGTCAGAGATATGCCACTTTTAAATAAGTCATCTTCAGTGTGAAGTCCAGTTACCACAAGTTTTTCTAATATGTTTGGCCATGAATTTTAAGGCATGAGCATGGCGTTATTCTCCAAATCACAAGAAACTAAGAAATGTTTGTGGTCGTAATACGTTCCTTTGGGCCCTCATTTTTTTTTCTCTCTCTAACAAAACCTTAATTTTAAATGATCTCAGAAAGAAAACTGTTAGTTCTTCCTATATTCTGTGCCTGACAACACACTAAATCTTCACTTACTGAAATGTGCTTATTTCTTTGTCCTTAAATAATCCCTTGATTAGGGGCTTTAAGACCCAGAGTGGAGGGCGGAGCAAGATGGAGGAATAGAATCCTGCAATGATCACCCCTCCACCATGAACCCCAACTCAACAACTCTCCAAGCAAGCAAGAAGCTTCGGAAGAACCCCAACTCGAGGTGAGTGATCACATTACTGGGTCTTAACATTGTATCAAGGGAAGAGGCCCTGAGAAGGGCAGAAGAGACCGTCTTGCATTGCATTCACCAACCTTCCCCAACCCCCAGCAGTGCCTCCCCAGCACACAGCAAGCGAGAGAGAATCTGTGTGCTGGAGGAGAGAGAATGACATGGTTGTGGAGCTTTGAACTGAAACTCAGGGCCACCCCGGCACAGGACAGTGCCCACAGAGGATGCATTTTTACCAACCTAGTCAGAGAGAAATCTTCCACCCAGAAGCCCAAGTTCCGACTAGCCCCACCACCAGCTGACAAAAAGCAGCTAGAAACTGAACTAATTTCACAAGACAGTTGGGGAGCTGCAGTCCTTGGTCAGTTCTCGTGGCTTTGCTGACTGGGAGCCAGTGGACCTGAGATGTGTGTGACCCAGTGCGACCCCAGCTGCAGCAGCCAAGCCAGTGCCCATGTCACCCGCTCCCCCAACTATAGGCAATGCAGCTCAGGAACAGTCCTCTACCTGAGGAAAGGAGAGGGAAGAGCTCAGAGGACTTCGTTTTGCAATTTGGGTACCAGCTCAGTCAAAGTAAAATAAATTACCAAGCAGACTCCTGAGGCCCCTGTGTCCAGGCCTTAGTTCCTAGATGGCATTTCTGAACCTATCCTGAGCCAGAAGGAAACATGACACCTGGAAGGGAAAGAAAAGACCCAGTTCTGGCTGGGTTTATGACCTGCTGACATTAGAGGTAGCCAGGCAAAAGTCACCACAGGCTTGGGGGAGACTAGGCTGGCCTCAGATATAACCTGGGGCTGGTGGCCATGAGGAAGTACCCATGTCACTCCTCCTACAATCACTTTTAACAAAGGAAGGAAGGAATGAATGAAAGAAGGAACGAAGGAAGGAGAAAGCAACCAGAAATCAAATAACAACGTGACAGTAGCAAGCCCTTCTCAATAATAATATTGAATGTGAGAAGACTAAACTCTTCAATCAAAATACATAGAGTGGATGATGAATGGATTTAAAAAAAAAAATAAACAAGAGCCAACTAAATGTTTTCTGCAAGGAACACACTTCACCTGTAGAGACATACAAAGACTGGAAATAAAGGAGTGGAAAAGAATATTCCATAAATATGGAGGTCAAAATGATCGGATAAAATAGATTTCATGAAAATAACTATAAAAAGAGACAAAGTAGGTCATTGTACAATAATAAAGAGGTCAATTCAGCAAGAGAATATAACAACTCTAAATATATATGCACCCAACACTGGAGCACCCAGATATATAAAGCAAATATTATCAGAGCTAAAGAAAGAGATAGACCCCAATACAATAATCCCTGGAGACCTCAGCACTTCACTTTCAGCACTAAAAGGATTGTCCAGGCAGAAAATTAGCAATGAAACAATGGATGTAGTCTGCAGTCTTGCAAAGAGTGAATCTGTTTCCAAAAATGGCCCAAAACAATGTCCCAGAATTGAGTCTCTTTAGCTCTGATTGTCCTAACCTGGGTCAGGCTTATCTGTTATCCAAACACTTTGGCTAGACAGATAGGCCGTTTCGATTGGTCTGTATCTAGGTCTCATGCTCCATCACCGAAATCCAGTCTGGAGCCAACTTCTCGTGAAACATGGAGTCAGGAGAGAGGTGGCACCCCCAATGCCCTATACCCTATATCCATCAAGGTATAGGTAGGATAAGAAAGAGAAGTCGATGCTAGAAGAAAAAACAAATAATGTGTGTACTCTATTTCCAACTAAGCTTATGTGTAGCATCCTAGCTGGCTCAGAGAGAGCTTTGATTTTGGATTGCCAGAAACCCTCAAGATATCGGAGGTGGTGCAAATTCAGGAAGCAGCCAAATATGAATGAAAGCCTGGCTCTGACTTCTATTCCCCATTTGATTTTAAGGCAGGTTATTTAAACCTGCTTTAAAATTGATCCTCAATTTCTTATTTATAACCGAGTGATAAAAATACCTTCCTCGTAGACTTAATAACAGGCCTTATATATGGACATAAATGTCTCTACCCGATGACTGACTCCTAGTGAATGCCAGCAAAGAAAGCTGTGATGAAGATAATGGGGATGGGATACTTAGAGGCGCAGTGCTGCCAAAAGAACCCAGTTAACCTACTGCCGTTTGGCTCTCCCCAGCAGACTCTCGGAGGGGCGTGGTCAGCCAGAAGCACGTATTTCACACCTTGTATGCTGCCTTTTTTTTGATCTGTAACTTCCTTTATAAGGAGCTAAGATTAATTCCACTGATATATATCTAAATGTATATTCTATATTCCACTTTCTAAACTTATATTAATATAATGTTAAATAAAACAAAAGGAACATTTCTCTCTTTCCCACAAAATTAAATATTTCAATTAGCCTCACCCTAGAAAGTCAGAACTTCATTATTATTAAAAAAAAAAAAATGCCAAATTCCTTTGGAAAGTTAGCCAAACACTCAGAAGTTCTATTTATTTCAAACAAGCACATTTTGCCTATGTCATACCCTTGGTATCTAAAATTTTGGCATTCTTCTCAAAATCTTTTTTCTTGGACAGTAGACACAGTCTGTTGGTGGGGCCCGAGGAAGCTGGGTTACCAATAGACACAGGAAAATATTCTCGAAGCCTCCCAGCACCTGCCCACAGTCTAGGAAAGTGCAACATCTACCTTCACCATAGATAACTCGCACTTTTCCTTCCTGAGGATGTGCTGCCTGAACTTCAGGCTCTCAGACACCTGGAACCTCTTGCTCAGACCGTTAGGCAGAAGGCGATGTCTCTCTGCAAATGTTAATGGTGTCTATTTCTAAAGCTTCCCCTCGGTCCTTTCTTTCCCTTTGCTATCACTAGCAAATCCTCAGAAGGCTTCCCAGCACTGTCCCTAATCCAGCTTGCCCTCATCCAATTTTATTCTGCTCTAGAGAATAAATAATAGCTGATTACTGTCACTCTTGTCATACTATGAGAATTCTTTACATCAAAGGAAGAACCTAGTTTTATAATTTTGTCTGGAATTTGAAATTCTTAGCGCATGCTTTTTTAGCATTTGAAATGTCATAAAAGAACTGTTTCAAAAGCAAACAAAAACCCTCAATTCCTTAGGACAGTTTTAAACCTGATTTCCTGACATCGCCTACTAGTAGGTAGATTGGTCACCAGCAGACGACACAAATACCATGACCTATGATGACATTTGTTTCTGTGTTAGGAAAAGTCACAGGGCGCAGTGAATTGTGTTTCCCAAAGTCTGTGGACTCGGAGGAAAACTTCACAGTTTTTACTCCTTGAGATCACTCAAGATACTTTTTCTTCATCCTTGTGTCCAGCAGGTAGGAGGTATGAGATGAAAGTTCAAAACGAAACAAAAAAAAAATCACTTGGACTCAAACAGATGCTTATCACATGTTATCAAGAGATAGGTAAACCCAGCACACATAAAGAAATCTTGGCATGAGACATCCACTTTCTTAAACCTGTCTGTGCAAGGATTGTATAAAAGTAGATTTCTAATATTCTCTTCCAGAAGAAAAACAGAAGTAAATTCTCTTCCAGACTATACTACTAGGTTAACGAAGCCAGAAGGCAAAGACTTTTCTTCAGTGATCATCATAAAAATGAAATTTCTCAGGTTAAATCCAATCAACCTACCAACAAAGGCACCCCCAACCCCACAACAGCTTATTTCCCTGGAAGACAGGAACTTTTATATTAAGATCTTGACTTCTTTTTAAATGATTTCTTTAAAATCAAAATCCTACTTATGAGCCCTGTTTTTAGTTATTTCTCCCACTCCAACTTTACCTTCGAAAGGTAAATAAATACGTTTTGAACGCATCTCCTCTTCAGCTTCATAGTCACGAAACTTTTTACAGTAGAAATGTTTGCTGAATTTGAAGAAAATTGAAGTTCAAGGAGATTAAACCAGACTCACTACGTGTCCGAACCTCTACCCTACTTCCACCTCACTAGTGCTAGAGCCCCTGGGAGGGAGAGGGGACAGGAAGGTAACCCACGGGGGAGCCCTCCCTCCATCCTCCTCCCTCCACGCTATGTGCCAGCTTCTTTGTGAGGCACTGAGATGATGGCAGTGAACAAGACAACCCAAGTCTCCATCCTCGTGGATCTTACAGACAAGAACTCCTGCCATCACAAGGCAGTGTGTTAAATGCCTGAGTCGGGGCACCTGAGAGCCCCCTTAGCCACCCCAGCATCAGCTTTATGGGTGTGGTATATAGGGACCCAATGCGGGGTTAATGCTGGTGTCTCTGCCTTGAGATTATTCCAAAAAAATTTTTAACAAAGTATCCCACATTCATACTGCTCTGGGCCCTGCAAGCTGCACTGCTATCTTTGCCACCTTTCTCACCCAAAATCAGATACAAGCCCTTCTCCCTCTCAGCCCCAGTCTAGTATCTAAAGCTCTCTTTTCCTGAAGCAGGTTCCAATGACTCAGCATGATTCCTTTTCCTCCTTAATGCCACCAATGCATTATTTATTCCTAGGACTCGCCACCCTCTAAATTGGCTGCAGAATGATACTTCTTAGCTGACACCAATGATATCGCTTTTCATTTTGATGGCCTTAGAGATAATTACGAAGGAGAAACCAAACTAATGAACACAGAGATGTTATAAAGTTACTAACAAAGCAAAGGGCAGTCCCTTTATACTCCTGCCCACTTGTTTCATTTCTAGTGGGGAAGTCAAAAACAAAGACAGAAACAAACAAACAAAAAAGAAGAAGAAGGAGAAATCCATGCCCTTGAGTGAAGTAGAAAAAACAAGAGACTCTCCTAGAGTTATTGGCCTTTCTGCAACCCACCAGGCTGGAAGACATTCAGTTCTCTGGGTCCTGACTGTCCAAGGAAAAGAACTCTGGAAGCATTTTTTTCAGAGGCTAAGCCTCCAGCAACAGGCAAGCCAGGGAGGCTGTAGACTCAGTTAATTCTCTTAGCATCTCTACAAGACACCCTACTATGATAGGATTTTGTAGAAGAGAAAACTGCTGCTTTATTAAAAGTGCAAACTTTTCAAGGTCACATAGCTAGTAAGCAGAGGACTCAAATCCAGACTGCCTGACCCCAGTGCCAGAGTAGAAGGGGAAGAGACAGGGTTGGGATCCAGCGCAGAGGCTTGAAAATGGGGTGCAGGTGTTAAAGTAAACCACACTCAGGCAGAAGCTATGTAGAGGGGCTGATAATCACAGATGAGAATCTTCAATAGGCTGGTCAGCCACTTCTGTCGACAACCTTAATGGCTCATTACAGAACCATTTACACTGTGGTTTTAAAATTCCTCCACCCTTGAAATCATCATGACAGTTCTAAGACAACCAAAGCATATACCTGGGAGGGGACCCAATTCTAAGAATTACTACCCAGATTCTTAATAAAAGCCAACCCCTTAGCTTTCAATACGCCTCCCCTCAATTAGTAAGAATCAAAGCACTTCCTCCCAGCGTCACCACCCTCCTTTAAGCCTGCATGCTCTCCCCTCTGAGAGTGTGTTTTTGCTTCCAATAAAAAAAGAAAAGGAAAAAAAGCTGTTGCTTGCTTGGCTTCCCTGGTGTATCCTGAAATCTGTTTCCTGGCCATCACCAAACTTGGCCTAAACCTCCACTCGGAGGCCAATAACACTAGGACCTCCACTCTTGGCCTCCACACTGCACCATCTCCCTAGACCCTAGTCCCGGTGCAGCACCTCCCCGTTATGTTATTCCCCTAAAGATCTTCACTGCCGTGTAAATAAGCAGATGCAAATAGACACTTGTCCCCCAACGCTTCTGGACAGCAGTGTCAGGTCCTAAATATAAACGTCCTCCTGCTGTGGGTGCGAGCCTGGACCTGGGGAGGAGATCGGGGGAACAGGTGAAGGCACAGCCTTTCTCTTCCCAGGGTGGTGCACTGGGGGCTGGGGTGTGGGGAATGGAGACTTTGAGGAAAGGACAGAGGTGGGAGATCACAGCAGAGGAGAAGCTGAAGAGATTGGGTCAGCACAGCAATGACAGCTCACCACGGACTGAGAGGGGCAAGGGTGAGCAGCTTCCCTGAACTAGGAACTGTGAAGAAAGGAAGATTGCTAAATTTAATTTGGGGAGGCCTTCTGAGGGGATACTGCATAACATACTCAGGCCTCTGTTGCCCTTCTCCAGAAAGTTAGGGTTCAAGATACTCTCTTGAACTCTTCTGAAGTTAAGACTTCAGATTCTTTGAAGCAGAATCAACATCCACCAGGCCACCTGAGACACTGGGATTTATTTAAGTTACACAGAGAACAAATCAGCACTTTAGCCCCATCTTTACTGCTTTGGAAATAACAAGAAGCCTCTCAGGTATGATTCATCCTCCCCATGAGTTCTACCGCTGACTATGATGCCAGCAAATAAGGGATACATCTTTTTAGTGAAGAGAAATCTTGAAGAAAAAAAAAAAAAAAGACCAGAAATTAGGCAAACTTTTAAAAAGTATTTCAAGAAGAAAAAAAAAAAAATCTGGTAAAATACAATCAAGCTACCCAGAGAGCAGAAAATAAACCCTATATACAATGATTAGATGTGCTTATTCCAAAGTGTTAAAAATAAGGTTTAATAATGGAGACGCAGCAGGGATTTGTGATTCTAGATGAACATATTAGAGCTTAGAGGACTCTGGGAGCATATGTGGGTATTGCAATAATTAGTTAGCATTTAGTGATCCATTTTGCCAATTTTTCACTTCAGTAAAGTCTTGGATAGAGAGTCAATTAAATTATAGTCATGCAACATATAACATTTTAGTCAACAACAGACCATATATGACTGTGGTCCCATAGTGCTGTATTTTCCCTGTACCTTTTTGTGTCCAGACACACAAACACTAACCACTGTGCTGCAGCATTCAGGGTAGTCACACGTTGCACAGGTGTGTAGCCCCCAGCAACAGGCTGGACCACGTAGCCGGGTCGACTGCAGGCTCCACTGCCTCGGTCTGTGTACACGTGCTGAGGGTCACACAACACTGAGAGCACCTAACAACGCATCTCACAGCTTCACAGAGTGTCACAGCCCCATTATGAAGCAAGGCACGCCCGCATATTCACTCTTTGGGAACTGACTTTCTGACCTACAAAGCTGAGTAGAGAAGAAATGCCAGTGACATCGCATGAGGAGATGAAATTCAGGAAGCCATCTTCACATTAGCCAAGAATAATTCATCTAGTAAACAACCCGGAAAAAAAAAAAGCTAAAAAAGTCAAAAATAAAAATCTTGATGCCAAGCTTTTCCCAAGCTGCCAAAAAGATGATTTCTTTAAAAAACAACAACAAAAAAACACGTTTTCTAGACTGAGCAAAGAAACCATTCATTCCCTGAAACAGCAATGCCAGGCGAGGGGGACACTCACTAATCTTCAGGCCGACACACAGGCCGCTCACAGGAAACCGAGTCTCACTAAGTTTTACCCAGGGCTTCCTTCATTGAGGACAACAGTAAGTGACTCACTATCGTGATGTATTCAGGATCCTAAAGAAAACACAGTCCTGGTTCCCGCATTCTTCTTCTTTTTTTCTTTTCCAAGATAAAAGTCAGTGTCACTTAGTACAACCATAGTACTTAGTACCCCCATGATCTTGAGCAACCCTCGCCTCTGTCTAGTCCCGAGACACTTCTGTCACTCTGAAGGAACACTTACACCACTGACTCAGTCACTCCTCATCCACCCTCTCCCAGCTTCTGGCAACCACTACTCTGTTCTCCGTCTCTATGGATTCACCTATTCTTAGTGTTTCATAGAAATAGAATCACGTGATTTGTGACCTTTTCTGTCTGGCCTCTTTCTTTTTAGTGTAATATTTTCGAGGTCCATCCATATTGCAACATACATCAGAAGGCTGTTCTTTCTCATGGCTGATTAATATCCCACTGGATTGCTCGTGGCACCCTGTCTTGTACAACCATTCATCAGCTGATCGACATGTGAGTTGTTTCCATCTTTGGGGCATTGTGTCTATTGGCTGCTATGAACTGGAGCTTTCATTATTAACAGAAATACTTTATTCCTATAAAGCACTTAATGATCTTCAGTGACTTGCATATTCACTCAACCCTCTAATAATACTGATGCCACTCTCATCTCTCAGGATTATTTCTGAGACACAAAGGATATACATTTCAAAGATCTAATTCCAAGTCACCTATTTACAAAATGGTAGGACCCATTTCACCCCGAGTAGAGAGATCTGTACCCCACGCATGAAGATTTCTAGTACATAACTCTGTCTTAGTTTCATCTGGGACCAATTTTCCTTGGGTGGGTGAAACCATGCCAATTCGTTTCATGCTCCTTGCTCCATTCCAAACTTTGGCTGAAGACTTTCGGCTTCTACGTAGTAAGTTTATGTTTTGTCCATCATTATAATCCAGCGACTGATGTAACGCTCTGCCTAGAAGCACACAGCTGGCACTGGAAAAGATACGGAGGGAGGAAAGGGGGACAGGGGAGAAGAAGGGAGAGAGAGCAAGGAGGAGAAAGAAAAGGAGAGGGAAGAGGAGACACACCAGACAGACTCCCACTGCCACGTCAGGACAAGATTTTCTCTGCTCCTGTGACTTCCTGAGTACTGTGCTCCTAGTCCCCCAGTGGAAACATGAATCAGGGAGGCCTTGGAGAAAGTCCAGGCAGAGGTAAAACCAGCGGGAAAAAGGCTTCCTCAGACCCCTGGTCAAAGTCTCTGACATCGTACTTGGCCTTTTTTTTCTTTGGTTATGAACCAATCACACTATCTAAAAACAAAAACTAATAAAACCAAAAACAGCAATAGTAAAAAAACAGAAAGAAACTTCAAAAAGAGCATTAGTTTCATTATGCTTCTGCCAAGGTTATAGTGCCCAGATCTTTCTGAGTCCTGGGAAATTATGGCTCCAAATACATCATGCTTGTACTGAAGTAGGCTGTGAGCTTATTTATGATCCCATACAAAAAGTCTAGAGTTTCTAGGACACTGGACCAAGTACCAGAAGATGGGTACAGATGTTTCTAGTACCACTAGACCCACCCAGAATCAGAATTTCGGAAGCCTATCCAACTCAGATTCACAATCTTTCCCCATCCCTGTTCATATAGAAAGTGATATTCCTACAGCACGTTGGGTTAAATGGGCAGCTAATCATAGCTGAAGGCAATGGGTCTAGGCCTAAGAGGTATGGGCAAAAAATAGTTTAAACAAAACAAAACAAAAACTCAACCAACAATATACAGCAGACAGTTGGGGGTTGTTACTTATACTGATAACTTAGTGATTGAAAGTTTTTTCCGTTTACCATTGGAACCTGTCACAGTAGCATGTCGTGATCCTCCCAAGGACTTATGTGAAGCAGGTACTAGTAGCCCCATTTTATAGATAAGAAAGCTGAAATAAGCTAAGTGCAAATGTTTTATCTAATTATCCAACTAACAAGTAGCAGATCTACTATCCTTAACCAGGATTTAACCTGATTAAATCCATTATTCTTTACATAATGCTTCTTAAACTTCAGTATGCATGGGAATCATCTGAGAAGCTCTGAGACAATACAGATCCCCCTGGTCAGTCTGGGATCTACGCTCAGGAGTGGCTGCTGAGTTGACCGACTCTACCACAGCTGCCCAGAGAGCTGGAATCTGACTGCAGGCTCTCAATTGCCCATCACTTACCCACTGATCCTCCCGGACCAAATTTTAGTTAGACTTCTCTTCCAGTGGTCTTGAACTCTGGCCTGCCTTTAAGCCTAAGCAAGTACCAAAATTCAGGACACCTGGCCTTGATAGCCCATCTTGGGCTTCGGCTAACTGCCGCAGCAGGTATTTCCTATCAAACCACCATCCTGCAGTTTGTTCAACCCACCTAACTGCCCGATATCCCCCCAGAGTTCCTGCTACCCCTGCTTAATCCTTCCTATCAGGATCTTTTTCCTTTGGGTTTTAAGACATTGGCAGATTCTAGGACTGGAGTGTTCCCCCTACTGCAATAGTCTATTTGAATTAAGTTTCTCCTTGCCTAAGTCTAGGTTTGTTTTTGTCTGAGAGTCCTCAGCCACTGACCAAGCCTCAAACTTCATTAAGGCTTCTCTACAGAGGAAAAGATTTGGCAACACTATTTAAAGTTCTTGTGTGTGCGGCAAACTGGCCGGGGATTTACTCCATGGACAGCCCGGGATGCCACCACAGGCTGATACGTATTTGTCTATAGATCAGTTTAGACCTTTCCGATCTTAGCTTCAGGACTTAACTCTTGCACTTGAACATCTGGCCTGTGGGGCCCTGAGATGAAAGCCTGTCTATGTCCCCAGTATTTTTCAAAACTCAAAGACGGTACAGTCTGCTGTGAAATATTTCCTTCCCAAAAGGCACTCAGCATCCCTTCATCCTCAGGAAATATTTTGCTGAGTTGCCAGGCAATCTGCTGTCAAAGAAATATTGAAAACTGACTTTTTTCCTCTAAGGAGCTGCCTCTCTTGGTTTTTGCAACTACCCTTGGTTTTTGAGACATGCACTTTTCATAAACTGTGACTAAGCAAAGTCTAAACATCCTGATCTCCCCCAGCCCCTTCTTCCCGCTGAACACTTGGCCTTTGCTGTGCAGAGCTCTTGCCAAGACATCACCCAGGCTCTTAAGATGTAAATTTTATGGGAAGAGGGGAGCGCCAAAGAACAAAATTAAAAGAACTCTTCTCTAAATGTGAAATGTTAACTTCCCATCACAGTTAGAAAGCTCAGGCTAGTCCTAGTCTAGTCCTTAAAATGATTACATTAGATGGTTGTTTCTGTTAAAAGTTTTACAATGATGCCTCATTATAAAGTTCTGTGATAATGCCAAACTTAAGGCAAGAAAAGAAAAAAAACAAATTCTTATTATTTTCCTGAAATTTATGACTATCACAGGAATGCTGCTCTCAAAGATGGAAGGCACTAGCAGCACAGTCCTGAAGGAACTCTACAGCGCAGCTTTCTGTAGGCAATGCTGTCTTGTCTTTATGACTCCCTTTGGGAGTCAAAGAGGGGACGCCCTGCTTAGGCAGCATATGTTAACAGGAGCCAAAACAAAAGACCTGAATCTAAGTCCCAGCTCATAACTGTCTAAGGCAAGTGTGGTCTTAGGCAAATTGCTGTATCACTACAAGCCTCAATGTCTTCATCTATAAAAGCACAGATAACATACCACTGGCCTACATCATTTGGTTGACAAAGTGAGGGAGTATTTTAAAATAGTAAAGTTTCTCTAAGGAAAGAATTCTCTTATCCTTCTCATATATCCCCAAGTCTTCACCAATGCTTTTGTAAAAGGGTGACTATACAAGAGAATGTTGGTACATTAACAAATTTCAAGGTGAATAATATATACAAATCCAAGGCATGTCTTAGATAATATATACCATATATTTAAGAACAGTACTTATTTGTCTAAGACCTCATTTAAATTCTTTTGGGTGTTAAGTATTCGATTTACACAACTCAGTGTAATTGGTTGTACATAAAGGCCTAGACTGCCTCTCTGATGGCCAGACACTTGCAATGGTTTTCCAAACAAATCTTATCATATATCTCAAATGTATTTGCATTTCTGCTGTTGGACCCCCAATGAAGAATTGTTTATTCTGTTTATCACCATTTCATGGAGAAGAAAACAGAAGCACAAAACAAATCAATGAAAAAGAGTTTTTAAATATCTGCTGTATTTCTCTAGCTTGGGGCCTGCAAAAGAAGATGTAGGCCAAGTCTCCCCATTATGTGAATTTACCTGGAGCAGTAAGGGAAGACATGGTGGAGAGTTGGTACTCAGAGCTGAGGCTTAAAAAACTGTCACCACAAAAATTCCAAAACAGAGCTGAGAGCCAAGACCCAGTGTACCTGAGCCATTTCCACTGGATCACTCTCACCGTAGGTCGTGCCTTGTTAGAACTGCTCATGCTCCAGGTTCACGCTAGACTTCTGAGTCAGAAACACTGGGGGTGCAGCCCTCCAGGCGACTCTCAAGACGCTCATGTTTGAGAACTGCTCCTGACTTCGTGGTTTGGTGGAGAAAGCATGACGTCCCTGGTTTTAAGATTCTGTGCTTTGTGCCTGAAAGAGTCCTGCATCCAGTGCCAAAGCTCCCTTTGACACTTTCAATAATTTTTATCACAGGAAAAAATATAATCATGTGTTTTATAAAAAGAGGAAAAAATGTAAGCAATCCAGGACACACAAATAGAAGGCACCTGTGACCCCACAATCGAGAATATTCAGTGAGGACCACCACATAAGGCACCTGTGACCCCACAATCCCAAATAACCAGTGAGGACCACCACATAAGGCACCTGTGACCCCACAATCCCAAATAACCAGTGAGGACCACCACACAAGGCACCTGTGACCCCACAATCCAGAATATCCAGTGAGGACCACCACTTAAGGCACCTGTGATCCCACAATCCAGTATAACCAGCGAGGACCACCACATAAGGCACCTGTGACCCCACAATCCAGAATATCCAGTGAGGGCCACCACTTACGGCACTTGTGATCCCACGATCCAGAATATCCAGTGAGGACCACCTGTTAGATAGTTGTCTCAGAAAGCCCCTTCCCCCCAAAGACTCTTCCTACTCTTAAAGTTACAACTCCTCCCCCAAGCACAGGGAGTGGCTTACCTCATCACTCTGTTCCAATTACCTGCTGCCCGCCCCTAACAACTTTTTCCCTGGAGGAATAACTCCTTATTGGTTATCCCACCATCCCAGAACCATTCTGAGACTTCCCTACGTAAGGGTATGTTTCTCCTCCTCTCTCTCCCTCTACCCCCTCGCTCTTATCTGCTCTCTTTTCTTCCCCACTCTCTCCTCATGTCTCTCCCCCCTTTTCTCTCCTCTTTTCTTTTCTCTTATCTCTCCTCCTTTCTCTCCCTCTCTCTCCTCTTTTCTTTCCTCCTTGGTGCTGCTTTGCAGCCTCCCTCCCCCACCAATAAAGAACTTTCATATGAGCCTTGATGGTCTGTGAGATCTCTGCTGGTCAAAGTGCCTTTTTTTTACCACCACATAAGGCACCTGTGACCCCACAATCCAAAATAACCAGGTAGGACCACCACATGGCACAACTCTGGGCAGTGCTTCAGACCAAATATCGTGAATTATGCAATATGGTGGTCTTCACTACTATTCCTATTTTTGTGACTATCTTCCCAACATATCCTCCAAAAGAATCAATGGCACAAACCGTTTTAGGACTTGCTTTTCTTTGTTGAAGTTTATACCTTTGAATTCCTTGCCTGTAAATATTTCTAATACATCATCTTATTTTTAATGACAGAATGGTGATCCTTTTAATGGATTTACCACAAGTTATTAAATCCCACATTGTCTGATTATTTTGGTTATTTACAATTTGGGACCCTCATAAATATTTTAACAAACAAGTTACACCTGTTTCTTTGTGCACACTTGGGGTAAATTCTAAACAGAGAAGTTCAGCTATGATTTAATAAAAATAAATAAATAAATAAAAATAAAACACAGGGCCCCTGTTAAGAGAGGATTACAGAAAACCAATAAATAATTTTTATATGAAAAAAAGAAGGTTTGGTCTTTATTTGCATTTTCTTTATGTGTTGTAATTCTATTCTTCCTAGTAGCAAGGACTGGTCTCTACATTTTGGAATCAGAGTTACTGATTTACGTTATGATAACGTAATGTAACCAGACAGATATGTCAAGCTATTTCTGTATTAATCACTACAGAATCTAGTGATTCTTCAACAAAGAATCAGTAAGAAAATGTGTGGATTTGTCCACATGCTACCATATTAAAAAGAACTGAGATGCCAGCACCGAGACAGAGTATTCCTTCCAGATAGAGAAGTCAGCATTAACAGCAGTTACCCATTTGCACTCTGGAATCAGAACTACTTCCTTATAGCTTTGCAGAAAGCTCATTTGCCAAGTTGAGTTGTCAGCTGAATGACACAGAAGAATTTCTCCCACCTTTGACCACTGAATTTCTTCTATACTACTTTCCAGTGTCTAGAATCCTTCAGTAGCCCTTTTTCCCCGTCCACCTGTGTCTAAGTGGACCTTTGATCAATTTGTGTAGTGTGGAAGCAAAGCCACTCTGGAGTCCTGTGTGCTTAGCACTGGTTGAGATGTACTGTAGCCTTCCAAGGACGCAGGTTCCTAATGGAAGGCAGGGCAGGCACTCCCTAACCCTGCAGCACCGTGGTTACAAGCTCCGTGTTCACATTAGACAGGCAGGGGCAGCTCCCCAAGCACAGCCAGGCCCCTCCGTGGAGCACTGCAGTCATTTGGCTAAAAGCTGCAGAGCCCTCTCCAACGCACCAGCTGGGCAGAGGAAATGAATCACACCTCCAACCTGAGCACGCTCACCTCTCTGGCTGCCACATCTCTCTGTGCAGGCTGGTCCCTGCATCCCTAACAGGTCTTCCTGGGGCCATTAACCAGCTTGCATGTGCTGAGTGTTTCATTGTTCCAGATTATCATGAGGTCTGCTGTGTTGCTGTTCTCTCCAGTTTCCAGTAGACACTGTAATTTACAGAGGGAAGCAACGAGGTCTGAGGGGAAAGGTGGCAGAGAAGTAGAGCAGAGGTGGAAATCACTGAGGTCTTGGCTCCACGTCCCCTTTCTCCACTGATTCCTTATAAAATGGGGACAGTGGCAGCCGTTCTCATCTCTCTCATTTGCGGGCTAGAAGGCTGGCCTAGCAGTTCCCCTCATTTATGAGCTGCCTCTGTACCCCACGACCACCTTTATTCCTTAGGGGAAGCCCTGAGGGAGCAGGAGGTTCATTATGCGAGAATTCAGAGAGATACGAGGGCCTTATTTTTCCCACTTTTCCCTCTGCACCACCCCCTCCTTCCACTCCCACGGGAACACTTTTGCCCTTCAATCTTCCTTCAAGGTCACATCAAGTCTAGACCCTATCGCCATCCTATGCCTTCACCACCAAGCTCTTTCTGACCACCCTGTCGGCAGTGGCTCTCCCTGCCCTCATCTGCTATAGCAGTGTTGTCCCTACCATTCCTATGGGGCTCCCACTTGCTTGTGTTATCGAGTTATCATTTACCATTTTTGTGTCTGTGCCTTGGCTCCACCACTAAGTTGTAAACTCCTTAAAGTCAGAGATCATGAAGTCTGCTTGTGTGCTTGTGTGCGTGCCCTACCGGGCCTTCCCATCGTGGAATCATCCTAAGAAGATAATCACAGGCATTTATGACGAATCAGTGACAACCGCTCCGTCAATGGCACTAACCAGTCCAAATGATGATTTTCTCCAGCGCCTCCTTCCTCACTCTCATCACATCACCTACTTCCTCCTGCCCCACATCCTTGGTCCTCTCTGAAAGGCAGCCCTGTGTTCTTGTCCTCCAAACACTCTGGAGATTTCAGCACTAGGGGGAGGAAAAGGGGGGGCTAAAATATCCCCTGGGTTGTACTTGTTTGCCGAATTCCAAACTGCTTCTAATTTCCTCAGAAACAATCACAGCATTCTCAAAAACTCCTAAAATCAACAAACACTATGTTCTAGGGAAATGCTAAACTGAAATTAATAAAGATGGTGGGATTCATGACAAGTGGGAAATCACTGACCATGATGAAGGCCCCTGGGTGACAGCGATGACACTGGTGCCAATAGCACCAGGGCCCAGTGGCAGACAGGGGACGGCAAGGGGCGGGCCTGGCTAGAGTGGGCTTCCCTGCTGCCTCCAGTGACACACCCAAAGGTGCTGGGTCCCCACCTCCTCCTGATGCTTGATACTTATTTACCAATAGACAAAGCCTTTTGTTCTTCAAAAGAGATCATGTTTAAAATGCACATACCCCACTATTTAAATTTACAATAAGAAACAAATAGGTTGCATCGGATTATTTACGTAATGCAACCTTCCTAGGAGGACAATAAGAAGAGCCCTCCTGAGTGAGGAAAGAGAATAGAAAAAGAGCAAAAGTCTCTCTTTGAGGCCAAAAATGAATTTTATTCCTTTCCTTTAGTCCTGATTATATCTGCTCTGGAATCATAACAAATAAATAAATCAAAAATAGCAAATTACTCTTAAATGAGTCATTATGAAAGTTTTGAGATACACAAAAATCAAGAAACGTAAAATCTGAATGGGCAGAAACCAAGGAAGCCCAACCCACAACACTGATGGGCTGAGCAAGCTGAACCTCGCATGGTGAGCCAGGAAGGGCTCCCCACTGTGTTTCTTGGAAGTAAAATAATGGACCATAACGTAGTCTGTCTCAAGGCTTTCCCAGTGACCTGCATAGAGTGTGTGTAGTCAGCAAAATACCTTCATGCCTGCTGCCTAATTTGTTTCCCAGGACAAGCCTGTGAAGGAGACATAATTCCCAACTAACTGGTGAAGAAAACAAGTCTCTTGGAGACAAAGTGAAGACCTTGAGGTATCACAGAGTGAAGTACAGAATCAGGTCTCAAAGGCTGGCCATGTGCACATTTATTCAACAAATAATTATAAAGCACCTACTATCGGGCAGATTTGTGCTAGGGGCGCAGGATAAAATGATGTGCAAAACCCAGCACAGACTCTGCCCATAAGGACCTGGTCATCTAACAAGGAAGACAAGTACTAATTAACCAGCAACATAAATAAATGCAGCATTACAGGAAGACTTGTACCATTACTCCATAACAAGGACAACTTTGCCGGGAAGAGTAAGCTAAAAGGAGAGTGTTTCCGCAGGGGAGAGGCAGGATGAGAGTTTTCCAGACAGAGGGAGCTAGCACAAGCAAAGACCCCAAAGCAAGAGCCAACACATGCATTCCAGAAATTCTAAGGTCAGCCCAGCAGCAGGGAGAGCAAAGAAGGGGAAGGCACAGATGCAGTCTGGGGAGGCAGGCGGGGTCCAGATTGTGCAGGGCTTTATTTGCAATGACATGAACTTCAGAGTTCCTGCCAAGAACAACTGATGTCGCTAACATGTTTTAAGCAAGGGGGCAATCCTGAGAAGTTTCCAGGGCTGAAGAGCATCGTCGTGGACAGAGGTATCATGTTCCCGCTCCCTAAATACTTCACATCAAACTGAACATCTACAGGGGGAGCCACCACCCTGCCACTTGGCCCAGCTGTCCAAATCTGAGGGCTCTGCAGGACACAGGCCGTGACCCCTCCTGTTTCCATCTGATCAAACACCTCTAGAGAGCCTCATGGAAGGCACCATGCAGGGCAGCACTGCAGACGACAATGTCTCAGGAAGCCCAAAGCCCGGAGGAGAAGAGGCACTGTGGAGACAGACCTCCCCAACAGGTGGAGAGTGACAGCCGCCTCGTGGTCAAGGTGAAGGGAAGACCCACAGGACAGAGCTGCAGTCCTGCCTCAAAAATCTGGACACTTGGATTCCAATGTTTTCTGACACTACAGCAGGGAATTCAGAGGCCTTTCTAATTCATTCTGCCTTCAACAATCCATTTACTCTTTGAACATCTACAGGCTTTATCTCTGCATCCCCAGGAACACGTACAATGAATAACTTGGTTCTCTATTCTCTAATATATAAATAGGTATTTGTATAGACATGTATCTGCATGTGTACATACATGAGGGATTCCTGAAAGGGCCCAGCCACAAGCTACGAATAATATAGACACCATGGCTGGATACTTTCCAGACAGCCCTTGTATGCACATATGTAATTGTATGTGTAATTACAATCTGTTATCTCACATATAAAATATTCTTGTGTCATGAATTATCTTTTTGCCTTTTTTCTCTGAATTCCGAGACAGCCGCTATTTGCCTGACATCGTTGATTTGATGTTCAGTAAAGTCTGTTCTTCTCATTTCTGCCTCTGATGAAAACTTTCACATTCTACATCGTTTTAATTTTTTTTCATGCTTTTTTATTATATCAGTTGCCCCAATTCCATCTCTGGGTGTTCTCTCTTTATGGGCCTCTGCTTCTGTTTCATAGATACCGCATCTTCTAGCTTTTTATTGAGGCAGCTAAATCGTTATTAAATCATCCCTGTGGCCCTACAGTAAATAAGTCTGCTCTTCCTCGGAATTTTCAGGATGATGCCTCTTCCCACTTGTTTTGCGGAAAGTTTTGTCCCATAGGAAACACGTTATTATTGGGTTTTATTTAGTTTTTATTAAAACTCGATTGTGGAGAGATCTATCCAGGCTTTCATTTGCCAAGAGACAAGGAGATTAGAGTGCCCTTGACCCAGCTCCCTGTTTCATTTAGTCCTTGTTTAAAACCCCTGCTCAAAACCACGGGCTCCTTTGTACGATTCAGAAAATAGTTTTCTGTCTTGAATGGACCTTCCCAAAGAGCAACTCTTCCAGACTTCTGTGACATCTTCCTGAGCTCTGACTGGCTAATTCTCTAGCACGCTGAGCAGATGGAGTAATAAAGACTTCTGTCAATGCACATGGTCAGCACCTACAGGGATGTTACAGGGATACAGGAAACTCCAGCTAGTCTTCAGCTGCTTCCTGCCCACTGGAAGTTCTAACATCAGAATGGCGATAAGAATGTTCTAGAAGACTGTATTGTGGTAGCACTAAACTCACATTGACCTGGCAGTGATAGGGAAGATATATCACTAACATTCTGGTTGATAGAACGCTTTCATTTCACATGCAGTGGCCCGGATGGAGTGGTTTTAGGAAGCCCAGTCTTAGTTCATTTCTAAGCACAAGTGGGCTGTTAATTGTGTTTTTCATCCCAATTCTTCAGCCATGTACTTTGTAAAAAATTATCTCAAATTCTGGCAATAGGTTAACAATCAGTCGTCTTCCCCATGTTTTTCCAGGGTACCTTATTCAGAAGCTGAGTGAGGTTTTGTAGAAACCACTGTAAATGCCATTCGACACACATTTTTATAGAGGCTTCTTTTCTTTCTTGGTCAAGATTCAACTGCAAGAATTGTCTCCAAAACTAAGAAGACGACAGGAAGGAAATATGACGGCTAGAAAACTCCGGTCTGCTCCTCCTGGCTCTGCACGCTGACATCTGTCTGTTGAATGGAGAACCTGTAAGTGAAAGGAGAAGGACGGTGCAGGTTCACCGTGCACGGGGCGTGACTCCGCCCCCTGCATCTCAGGCTGCCCTTTCACTGCCTGCAGACAAAACGCCCCCCACACAGGTCACATGAAGCATGTTTACTACTTACAAGCAACAACGGACAACAGAAGCCTAAAATTCACCATGAGCTGGTCCCCTAAGACTCAGCACAGCTGCCCGGGACAAATAGAGTCTTGTCTGAGTGAGCCTCACTTCCCTGCAGCTGAGGAGTCCCAGAAGGCTTGGACCAAGCCCAACCTGAGTTGTATACCCAGCAGTGACATCAGTCACTGGGCTAAAGTGCTAACGGACATCCTACTCTGGATGGAGGGGCTGGTACAGGCGGTCTGGCTAGTCACTCCCTATCTCGGGATATTGCATCCCCAGTGCATTCTACAGCTATCCCTGAGAACTACACACCAGAAAATAGGGAGATCCGGGTTGGGCCCCGGCTACCTAGACAACGTTCCTACAGTAAGAACTTTAACCTGTCAACATTGACACAGCCTGAGAGAATCCGGGCCTGAGAACGTAGTGACAATTAAACCAAAAATAAAGACAAACATAAATGTGTAGGCTCAGTGAGGAGCGAAACCTCCGGAGTCTGGGTCTAGCTCTGTTCTCACCTGCCTGTGTGAATAAGGGGAAATTAACCCTTAGGGGCGCTCATCCTTTTATAAAGGGCACTGCTCTACGTCAGTGATTCTCAACGAGGACAGATAATAACTGATAGAATGGTGCCACATCCATGAACGGTGTGAAGGCAGATAACAGGCTGAGAACCCCGAAATTCCTGCCCAACATGGCAGCCAAGTCTAAAATCCCATGGTTTTATGAAAAACTGAAATTGACAAATGAGTAATAGAGTACTGAGTGATATTTGGTACCACATTTTGAAGGCCCATAACTTCCCCTGAACTGCCAGGAAATGCTTTTGCCAGGATTTCTGAAGTGGCTTAGCCCAAGATTACTTTAAGGCTAGGGTATGTGTTCCAAAGTTCTAACGTTCCTTAGATTGCCAAACCAGCTGTGCTGGATTCAAACAATGACAAACAATAAATGTGAAATCCATTAAACCAAACCAAGCAGAAAGTAGCTTAGACACATGTACATTGTACAAAACAGATTATTTTTTTCTGTCTTTTCAGTAGAATGGGGAAGGGAAGAGAAACCTGGATCACTTGGATTTCAACACGAGAAGGGAAAATGACGCCCTCTAGTGGTGATGTTACCACATCCCTTTCATCTTAATCCTTCGCCCAGACTTTTCCAGGTATCCAGGGCTTCCTACCAGTCCCATTTCTTCCCTCCACTACAGCCCCCCAACCTCACCCCCCACACAGAGGCACACGGCTGCTCATTTTGGTAGTCTTTCAGGTCTTCACTTTATATAGCCATACATACACTGTGTCTATTTATTTGTAATTGTAGCTACTCTTTATTGAGTGCCTGCTATATAGAAGCAGAATTTAACATTTTTTATATATTATTTAATTCTCACAGCATCCCTGAAACATATTTAATATTGTTCCCATTTAGCAAGAAGAAACTGAAACACAGAGGGAAGAAAATTTGTTCAAGGACCCACAACCACTGTTTAAAAAATAATAACAGGGGCCGAGCACAAGCCAAAACAACTCCCCTTACGACCTACAGGAGGAGGCTGTAGGCTGAGCCTGACTCCTAACAGGTGACTACAGCACCGGCACACCAGGAGTCCTATACCTCTGCCAGTCCGGACTCTGGAACATCTCTGTACCACCCCCATCCTCCCTTCCATACTGAATTTCTGGATTTAAGTCTCCTTCAAGTGCACAACTTCTGGTACCCAAATCATTTCCAAATCCCTACTGTCTGGGAAATAACGTTTGGCGTTTTTTAGCCTGTGCAGTTCAACAGAATACACAAAGAAGAGTTTGAAATAGGTGTTGAGAGACCTAACCTACCATTTCCACCCTATCATCTTTAACAGAATAGAACTGCCTCTATAAAGGGATTTCTGAAAGTATATTACATTTAAGTAAAGGATCCTCTTAGTCATCCAGCAAACAGCTCCATAGATAAAATCACATACTCTGTCCATTGCTAAAGAACCAGCTTTGTCCTGAGAATTTTCAAATATCCCACTTGTGACAATGAGGGACTTCAAAGCTTTCAGTCTATCCGTTAAAGCCATCAGTAGAGCAGGGAGTTACGGGCCAGCACACTTGCAGTCCCAAACTCCGAGAGTATCTTTCACAACACCAAGAGGAGACAGACGGTGCTAAATTGGCCCTCAGCGGGTTGTAAGAGTTAAAGTAATTCCCGAGAGCTGTAATTTACTGGCCTCTCACCACTTGGATGTGGCCCTACACTTGGCATTTCCGTTCAGCATGCTGGAGACTTGGCAGGGACAGCAGCATCCGAATCCAAACCAGGCAAAATGAAACACTTCCCTCTCCTGGTTCTCAGGCCAAAAAAGAGTGTGCAATGACTCCTTTCTTCCAAAATCACCTTTATTTTAATCAGTCTGTACTTGCCTGACTTTGTATCAGATGGGCTGCAAACTAGACGTGACAAGCAAAGCAACTAAACACTTAGTTGAATTAAAGAATGAATTTCTTTTTTAATAAAAAGAAAAATACCTTTTAATACCTTCCATGGGTCAGACACTATGTAGAAAACCTCTCTGATCCTTACACCAAATCTGTAAAATAATTATCACCCTCTCAATTTTGCCACTGGGGAAACTGAGGCTCAGAAATTAAATAATCTGCGTCAGGCATGCCAGTGCTATGTGTGAACCTGGGGTTCAGACCTAGATCTCTGATTCTACAGTCTCTGTGGTTCCCATTACATGGGTATTTCTTGGCCCTTTTTTACCATGTCTCAAAGGAAAAAAAAAATTTTTTTTGCCTAACATTTCTTTGTGTACCTTATGTTACAAAAATAATAGGCACTTTTTTCATTTTCCCAGTATGAGTTACTGCATTTCATTTTCAAATACACAATTATTATATTGTCACACTTATCTTTCAAATTACACATGCAGCCCAAGTCCTCCAGGGCTTATAATAATACACTGTTTTCCTCACCACCACTATTGCATTGTGAAGGATTAAAATGCTGTCAACTGAGGAAAAATACTTGGAAAATCAGTTGTGGCAATTTCTAAACAAAGTCATGAATTTTAAAAAGAATCGCCTTAGAATAAGATACTCCAAATTGAAGTGTGGATCTCTTGGAAGTTGGCGTCTTCATTTATATTCTTCTTATATTCCATATACCTTAAAGAGTTGTGGATCTGATTTAGAAAGCATATGCTATACAAAACACTTCATAAGCTAAAACAGTGAACAAAGGAAGGTACAGTATTGCTTTTGGATAAAAAGATACCTAGTGCAAAATTGATCCCTGTAACCTGAAGAAGCCAACACTCACATTTAAAAAGCAGCTGCCTTTTTCTGTGGATAAATGTGAGCATAGGAGTCTAAAAATGATTGGCGCCAAAAAAGCTACACATAGGATCCCAGAGGGCCGGCCTAGTGAAAGAGCAGAGGGCACGCTTAGGAGTTAGAAATCCTATATTTGAACCCAATTCTTCCACATCGTGGGCAACAACTTGCTTGCTCTGAACCTCGTTTCTTGATTTTGAAAATTAAAGTGCTTCTCCATCAGAGAGTAACGGTGAGAATCACGCGAGATGGAGCATATGGGAGCTGTCTGTATACACACAGTATGTATTAATCATTGCATTGCGTTCGATATAGCGTCATCCCTGAACTGACTTGCATCAAAGTTATCTTTTGATGAAATTTTTTTATTTGAAAAACAAGGGTTATATAACCGTGTTGTTCCGAAGAAAGAAAAAACACACAACTCATCTGAGAAAGTACATAATGATACTTGATGAAGCAGCAAGAGCTGACTCTGTGCAGCGCCACCTAGTGGACTGTAAAGCAAGTGCACACTCAACCTCTACAACCAGTGTGGTGATGGTTTCCTCCAAGTTCCTGAGACAGTTACACAATTCTACGCTACCTCTTAAAATGTATACTACACATTGAGTTATATTGAAATGAGTAATCTGACTTTAGTTATCCATTTAATGCCTGTTAAAAATGTAAAAATAATTCACTGACTCCGTTTAAAAATGTGTAAAGAAAGTAGCAGACCCTACATTCCTAGAATATGGAAAGAGCTTGCTGCTAAAATTGTGGGGAAATACTCTTTCTATGCATAAATCTAAGAATATTTGTAGGAAAGTTAATATTAATAGTGGCCACAGTATATTAGCCATTTTTTCTCAAGGAATGGCAAAATTATGCACCGATTCCAAATATCAAAAGACAAAATGGATTTTAGAAAGTGACAAAAATACAAAGAAAATGCATAATATGTCAGGAGGTGACAGGCAGTGATGCAAAATAATCTGAATAAGGATGAGGTGCCAAGGCTAAAATCACACAGACTCACACATGCACTTACACACGCACACATCCTAGGAACTTCAAGTTGTTTGATGTACTTCTTCTAGGCCAGCAAATACACAAATGAGAGTCAGTTTTATCTGCATTAATGTAGCTCTTAAGAGGTGGTGGGGTAAAGAAATGGATGTCCCTGATAGTCCTGGGAGATTTTCCAGTCCTATCAGGACTCGTTCTTTCTTTTTAAAAAGATAACAGATTTATATAGTCCCTGGAAAATTACCATGTAGAACCCTAGAGAACAGATCCCCACCAAATCACATTTCATAGCTAACATGAAAATTTAAAGATTTTGTTTTTATTCTCAACTTATAATGTTTACATCTGAAATATGTCAGATATATAGAAAAGCATAAAGAATAATAGAAACATAATCCCACGTGACCAAATGTTAGCACTTTGCCCAGTGTACTTCAAATACGAATTTTTGGTTGTGTTTTAATGAATCAAATATTGCAGAAATTATTGAAGTCCTCCATTAACTCTTCCCCATACCACTTCCTTTCTGGCTACCCAGAGGTAATCACAATCTTGAGAATGGTGGGATTCCTCCAATGCTCAGTAAATTTAAAAGAATAGAAATTATTCCATGCATCTCCTCACACCATCATGGAATAAAAGTTGAACTCAGTAACAACAGGAATCTGCATACTCATACAAAAGCATGGAAGCTAAAGAACCTTATGCTGAATGACAGATGGTTAGAGATCAAGAAGGAAATTACCAAATTTTTAGAACAAAACAATAATGAAGACATGAGTTGCCAACCTCTGGGATACCGCAAAGGCAGTCCTAAGAGAAAAATTTATAGCTCTGCAAGCCTTCCTCAAAAGAAGAGAAAGAGAGGAAGTTAACAACTTAATGGGACATCTCAACCAACTGGAAAAGGAAGAACATTCCAATCCCAAATCCAGCAGAAGAAAAGAAATAAACAAAATTAGAGCAGATTTAAGTGAAATTGAAAACAAAAGCATTATATAACAGGTCAATAAATCAAAAAGTTGTTTTTTTGAAAAGGTCAATAAAATAGATAAACCTTTGGCCAGCCTAACAGAGAAAAAAAGAATAAAATCTCTAATTTCATCAATCAGAAACGGTAAAGATGAAATAACAAGAGACCCCTTAGAAATCAAAAAAATCCTTAATGAATATTACAAGAAACTTTATTCCCCAAAATACGAAAATCTGAAGGAAATTGACCAATACTTGGAAGCATGCCACCTCCCAAGACTTAGCCAGAAGGAAGTGGAAATGTTGAACAGGCCTATATCAAGTTCTGAAATAGCATCAACTATACAAAATCTCCCTAAAAAGAAAAGCCCAGGACCAGACGGCTTCACATCAGAATTCT
>NW_003852490.1:1366958-1410964 GCF_000181295.1 Otolemur garnettii
TTACCTCCTTCATGTTTACATGGATGGAACTGGAAAATGTTCTTCTTAGCAAAGTATCACAGGAATGGAAGAAAAAGTATCCAATGTACACAGCCATACCATGAAACTAATGTATAGCTTTCATATGAAAGCTATAACCTAATTATAGCCTAAGAATATGGGGACAGAGTAGGGAGAGGGGAGGGGAGGGGGAGTGGTGGGATCACCTCTATGGTTTATCTTACAAGGGTACAAATGAATCTTTCTAAAAGTAGAATAGAAACTTCTTAACACAATAACCAAGAAAATGACATAAAGGCTATGTTAACCAGTTTGATGAAAATATTTCAAATTGTATATGAAAACACCACACTGCACCCCATGATTGTACTAGTGTACACAGCTGTCACTTAATAAAAGAACAAAATGAAAGAAAAAAGAATTCATTACAACAAAATTTTAACTCCATTTAGTAAGTCATATTGTTGTTAGCATTAACATTTATGAAATAGTGTAAAAAGTGATGAGAATAGTCAAAGGTAGAATGTGTTGCCTTTTTGTTTTATTTTAGAGCCTAAGCAGTCCTAATTAAAATCTTTCCATATATCTTAGTATAAAAAAAATCAACTTTTAAAAACTAAAACGAATCAGTGTCTGTTTGAAGAATACTATTTTTTCACACTGGAATGATTTTTTTTCCCTCCAAACTCAATAATCTCAGCCAAGAGAACTCAATATTTCTTAATTTCTTTTGTCCCAACAGCTTTCTTTGCAATGTTTCTCCCATCCCTCAAGTGATATCCATTATCCAGAATGTTCGGAATCATATTAGCAGTTTCCGTTATCAACCAATGGGATTTCTGAAAATGATGGCAGTGTTTCAAATCAGTCTGTGGTCTTTTACGGATACTCACTGGTAATTCAACATCATTAAACATTTGGTCTGCTATTTTCTAGCTTTGGGGCTATACCTCCTGAAAACTCTATTATTTTAGAGCTATTTTCATCAGCTTTGCTGTTTTACTAAATAAATCACAAAATTGCCCTTCACTGATTTCCTTTTTGAGATAACTTCCTAAGTGATAGAATAAACTTATAAAAGGTTTGTGTTGCCTTTTGGTTCAAAATTTTATATCATAAACCAAGTGAGAATTCTAGAATTAGATCTTCCCAGCAGAGATATGAAATATGTAATGAATCCAAATGGAAATACATTCTGTTTAGAGGTGCTGACCATTTGCTTTGGCCTTCCTTGAGGATTGGGGTTTTGCCTACTATCAAATTGCTTGTGTATTTATATGTAATAATACCAAGAAGGGGTATCTTTAACTGCAGGCCTTTATGAAGACAAAAGTAACACGCAGTATGATTGAATTCTCATCTGCCAGTGAAAATTATATGCAATTCACTATGAGTAGTTATACATATGTAGCAATGTATAGAGATCAGCAACTGGTGATAAACTTGGAGCTAAGGAAACAGACGTGGTGGTCTTTATTCACATCTGTTTCAACCTCTGTGTGGCTCTCCATCATTGCTCCTTCCCTGAATGTTGCAGCTTGCTTGCTTGGCCATGCTATCTTGCTCTCTCCCTCCCTCCACACCCAGAGCGTGCTTTCTGCATAGTAGCTTCATGTTAGCTCTGAGAGACATCTAAGCACTGTACCATTGGAGGAGCAGTGGAAACATTGCCTTCTGCTGGTAATGTGCCTGCAAGTGGATTCTGCATTTGCATTGTACCGTGATACTTTCCAGGCAATATCAATACCTACTCTTCTATCATGACAGTAATTTAGCAATGTCAAGGGATTGTTATTGAAGTACTCTGTGCCCATCATTGGACTGTGGATGTCCTCTGACAGTCATAGGGGAGACTATCAGAAGTCAGTTGATCTATGTCCTGAGCTTTTGGGCCTAAAATAGCCTGAATCTTGGCCTTGAAATTGAGCTGAATATTTTAATACTAACAAAAGACTATCTTTATGGCCCTCTCTAGTTACTAAGACTAAGCAGTCATAAGAAATGGAGATTTGCCAACTCAACTGGTAGAAAAAGAAGCAGACGATTTGTTTGAATTCTATCTACCTTTCCATTCTACCTCTTTCACAAACCCTGAGTCTCTCATCCTACTGACGTGTTCCTTCTTTGAGCTCTTACTGCGTTTAATCTCTACCCATGTTCCCACTTGGCTATCCACTGAGCCGCATACTCTGCTATTATCCCATGCTTTAGTCTTGATTCTGCAATCCTTCTCTGAGAACAAGTGCTCCCCAACGTTAGTGGGTCCTTCTCATCATTGACCCTATATCTAGGCACCTGTCACATTCTCACTAGATACTTAACAACAAAGCGCTCATTGTTCACTGCCTACTAAGAACTTAGAGAGTTTGAGATATCCTTTGTATCCTACAGAACCAAAGTCTGCCCAACAGAGCCACCATCCAGCATTTCTGTGGTCAATGGCTAGGTCCAGGTGGAATAGATACAGGACAGGACGGAAGTTGGAGAGTAACCAGCACATGTGCCTGGCCCCACTGCTAGTTATGGTAACCCTGGCCTGCAGTTGTCTCCCCAGGTGATAGCTGTATTATGTGCAGAGCAAACTTGCATGTTACCAGCATCAGAGCACATCTTGTTGTACTATCTCTGCCAATTCCCCATGAAAATGCCAACATTTTGCATCATCTCTGAATTTCCTCTAGGCAGCCTATCCATGAGACCTAATCAGAAGCCTACATCATGGTGAATGAGCACCCATTGTTCCGATTTTCAGGTGAAGAAAGTCTGACCCTCAGCCGTTTTCTTTCTTGTTTATATTATTTTGCAGCTTCTTAAAAAGAATTCAGTTGTGGAGCCTATTGTGGCAAAGCCACTAATAGACCTGTGACCCTCACAGAGAGGACAAAAGGCTTGTGTGGCCTGCTGTGCCAATGAAGCAGGAAATTAATTTCTCTTCCTTCTGAAATCACCAGTTTCTACATAGACATCTATGACTGGGGGTGTACTATTCTGCAGACCACTTGGGGTCACATTCTTGCTCTCTAGGGAGTACATTTCCTCTTAAAATTGAGTGCTTCAGAAAAACAGCAGATGGGAGTAAACAAAAATAAATAAATAAAATAAAAGCAACATTTGCACCCAGAAAAGGAGATTAGCTAAACAATCAAGAAAAGACCTAGGGTGCTGTAGTTTGTCTTCTGAGTTGGAGCTGGCCATGTGAGCGTCCCCACAATGCTCTCCCACATCCATGCTTCTCCTCCTTTATGATTTAACTTGACTAATGAAACGTTATCTCAGGGCTAGGCAACTAAAGAGATACCAATAACCACCAGCACAGATTCCTGAAACACCATTTTCACCTCGCTGTGCCTCTGGTCAACACCCACCAGAGCTTCTTTAGTTAGTCACGGGATAAAGTATAACTTCTGTTGTGTAACATCAAACAGTTGCTGAAACTACCAGAGGTGAAATTCCAAATATTATTTGCCACATTGTCTCTTGAGTAATCTCTTCATTTCAATTAATAGCACCCTGCCCAAAAGAAATGCCTAAAACCGGGTGGTGCCTGTGGCTCAAGGAGTAGGGCGCCAGCCCCATATACCAGAGGTGGTGGGTTCAAACCCAGCCCTGGCCAAAAAAAAAGAAAGAAAGAAATGCCTAAAATCTTCATTTCCTTTAAGCCTTGCTTACCTTGTTTCTGTAAGGTAACACTTAGATTGTACCCTAAATTGTAGCCTTCCTTCCATCTCAAATTCTAGACCTGACAGAGAACGTAGATTCTGGAAGGGGTAGTTTTATTGATGAGGATATGGAGAGCTAGAACAGAGAAGGGATTTGTGAAGAATCTCACCTGTAGGCAGTCACAACAGGCACTCAGTCTAGGTCTCCAAGGTCTTTCTACCCTACCATATGTTGATAGAAAAAAATCAAAGTCTTCTTCTAAACTATTTAAAGGGGTTTATTCTATTCTAATATGAGTGACTATGACCTGAGAGATGGTCTCAAGAACTTCTGAGAAAATGTACCTAAGGTGGTCAGGTTATAGTTTGGTTTTATACATTCCAGACACAAATAACAAATAAAATCATAGATTAATAGATGAAAGGTGTACATTGGTTTGGCTTGAAAGTATCTCAAAATAGAGGCTTGTAAGTCACAGGTGGGTGTTAGGGAACTTTAGTTGGCAATTGATTGAAAGAGTTAAGCTTTGTCTAAGACTTGGAGTCAGTAGAAAGGAATGCTTGAGTCAAGATAAGGGGGGGTCTATGTATGTATGTATGTATGTATCTATCTATCTTCTACCTGATGTTATAACAGAATGAAGTTGAAAAGTAAACCACATTATACCAAATTGATTCTCATCCCCTGCATTTACCAGGACCCCCACTGGGACATTGTCTCCATCCCCTGGTCCCTCTCTTACTCCCTGGATTTGGCAACAGATTTGACTTACTCCCCTTGGCACACCCTTGAATCTGGTCTTACACTCACAATTTCCTATTATTCCAAATAACTCTCCTGCATAGTTAATGGTAGACTCAGAGACTCAACCTCAGGCCTGCTTCATTTGCCTTAACCGGGTATTCCAGGATCGTTTCAGGGCTGGGGTAAAGAAGAGGGTGGGGGAAAGTTTTGTGTGTTTTCCTACATAACACTATAGCAGAAATACTTACTAGTTCTAACCCCAAACCAAGTACCATTATTTAGCAAGATCCCCCTTTAATGAATCTATAGCTCCTTCGATCTATGATGCCCTTCAACAATCTAACATATATTTATCATCAAAATGTAAATTCCAGCGTAACAATTATACCCATCACTTACTTATTCAGTCTTCAAACAGTGCTTGGTAAAGATATAAAGTAACTCATGAATCTCACACAACTGTACAGCCCCTGAGACATATGGTCCACAGATTTAGAGTGATGTCACTCCTTTGACAACTACTAGACAAAGCTGAGGACAGCCTTGGGTTGCTGTATTATTCATTTAGAAGTAAACCATGTAAGGAGACTATCTCACTTGTATTTTCCAGTTTTCCCTAGAACTTGCAGTAGCAATGGTCATATCATAGGCATTAATTAGATAATGTTAAATGTTACATGAACTCACATAATTTTATTTTATTTTTATGCACCTATCCATGGTTTCTTCTCCCCAGTTAGATTGTTCATTATTGGGTTAAGGGGCTATTTTGTTCACTACAGGCTTCGAAACATCAGGCATTATTAAGTAGTGGCTCCTCAAATGTTTGAGCATTTTTCAAATTATATTCTGTAACAAACCTTTCTGGGAGATGTTATTAGGGTTTTGGATGAAATAATGTATTCAGTAGCAAAATAAGTTGGCAAAATAAATCTCTGTCTTAAAGATTTACAATGCACATTAGCATATTAAAGACTTTGAGAAGTCCTGCCGTGAAGATATAAAGTTTTCTTTGTGCAACCAATTTTTCTCAAATTTGAATATAATCCTCCCTTTTCTGTGGTCTATCCCTTAGTTTCTTACAGAAGAATGTTCCATGATTTATCTATCAATTTGAAAATACAATCCTTCAAAGCTGTGTCTCTATACACAAATATGATATTCACATAGTGATACAGTAGAAAGAGAGTGTTTAGGTATCAAAAGTACCAGGTCCCAGCCCTCATTTCCTAACATGACTGGGGCAAATCGCTTCATGACAGGCCATTTTGGGTAGGTCTCTTGCCAAGGAAAATTGCTGAAAAGTGAGAAAACTAGTAGAGTCTTTCTTTTCTATTTTATAAAGTTAACTTCAATATCCCCAACCATGGAGCTTTGGAATGTGAATTCCTCGCTTTCTTAACTTCCACTGTGACTTACAGTGTCATTGACTGACATTTGAAAAGTCACATTAACATTGCAGTAAGAGAGGAGCTACCATGGAAAGAACATGAGCCAAGTGATGTTGACCGAACGCGCCACCATGGGCAAGATGCTTTTCAATAACCATTCATTCTCCTCTCCTTGCCCAGCCTTCCTCAGCCTTATGAGTAAATTCTGGCCAATAGGATGCAAAGAGTGTTATGTAACATGTAGGAATTTTAGTTGGCATGCACCTATACTCTCACCTCTTTTCTTCCTTGTATATCCCTCTGTCCTTGAGATGTGGATATGAAGGCTGGAGTTCATGTGGACAAAGTCCATGCCCTAGGGAGGGCACCAGAAAGCAGGAAGGAGCTCAGGACTTCATGGGCAGAGCTACCAAAGCAACTCTGAACTACCAACCTGGACTATCCCATGATAGAAAAAGTGCTATCTTGCTTAAGTCTCTAGTATTTGGGGATTTTTTTGTTATTTGTAGCTGAACCTCATCTTAAACAATAAGGAATTATGTACCTGGAAGTAATAAATGTAGAATAAATGGCATTGACTTAGTGCCAACTACTGGGTGAGAGTGAAAAGGACACAGGTGAGCAGCATGGAGAGCTACTTACTATTTTTGCTCTAAAATGGCAAAACAGATGATCATTTTGTCCTTTGCTTTACCTTAGGAGACCCCATGCTGATCAAAGCCGAAGCATTCAAAGAAATAGTAGGAAGTAAAACAAGAATATTGTATTTTTGTGCCTCTTGATGATGAAAGAGATGGTCTCCAAGCTGAACTGGGAAGCTGGAAGATCTATAACAGATGTGCTTTCTGCCTGTGTAATTTAGAGCCTTGCAGGATTGAAAAGGCAACTACTTTTATATCCCAGACTGAAACAATGATAAGCAAACTTCAAAGCTACAGCCTTAACAGGAGATGACTCTATGCCCTGCCACAGAGTCAGGTAAAGGTTATACAATCCCACTGTTAAGAATGTCTGCTCACCCAAACCCAGGGCTTCACACAGCCTCCAGAAAGGCAGCATGAGATGGAGAGGGAGGAGAAGGTCAAAGCACAGACTAGCAGGTGAGAAGGTAGAGTCTTCCCTGAAACTATGAAAATCTAGGAAAAATTCTTCCAGATTTTGGCCAGTGTTTTTCAACTTTTTTTTTTTTTTTTATCTCACAGCACACTTGAACCTACAGTTAAACTTCCACAGTACACTTATATTATGTTGATTAAAAAAAAAGTGAAGAAAGGAATATGTTTACAGTGCTTGGAACTTCTTTGAAAATAATTTAATTAATGAACTTTAAAATTTTTCATGGCACACCTAAGATCTTCTCACAGCACTCCATTTGAAAATCACTAGCCTGGGAAAAGAATGTATGACTCGGACCTCAAAAGCAAATATGGCAAAAACCAAAATAGACAAATGGGACTTGATTAAAGTAAAAAGGAACTCAACTCAATAGGAAAAAAAATCATTAAAAAGTGGGCAAATGACATGAATGGACATTTTTTCAAAAGAAGACATATGGCCAACTAACATATAAAAAAATGCTCAACATCACTGATCATCAAAGAAATGCAAACGAAACCCACAGTGATATACCCAGTCACTAGTCACAGTGCTCATTACCAAAATGTCAGTAGATGTTGATGAGGATGTGGAGACAAGAGACTGCTTAACACGGTTGATGGGAATGTAAATTAGTACAGCTCTAAGAGATTTCTCAAAGAACCCAAAATAGAACTACCATTCTACTCAGCAGCAACCCCACAACTGGATATCTACCCAAGGGAAAGGAAATCATTACATCAAAAAGATGCCTGCACTTGTATTTTTGTCACAACACAATTCACAATGGCAAAGAGGTGGAATCAACCTAAGTGTCCATCAACTACCAACCAGATTAAGAAAATCTGGTGTGTGTATATAGATAGATAGATAGATAGATACCGTAGAATATTACTCACCCGTAAAGAGAATGAAATCATGTTTTTTGCAGCACCTGGGTAGAACTAAAGGCCATTATCTTAAGTGAAATAACTCAGAAACAATCACGTGTTCTCACTTATAACAGGAGCTAATAGTGAGTATATTTGCAATACAAGTCTGTCAATGTAACAAATATACACATGCACCCCCTAAATCTGTTTTTAAAAACATTTACAGTCTTTAACCTTGAACTTAGGTCTGGAGAAGACCTTGGCTGTGGCTACTTGCACTACCTAGAAATTTACTAAATTTGCATGAGAATTTTATAGTCAAAGAAACCACAAGCCAGCCAAACACTTCAAGAAACACCTCACCCAAGAGATATACAGATGACAAATAAGCACAGGAATAGATGTCCCACATCACATGTCAAAATGCAAATTAAAGCAACGAGATGCCACCTCATCCTCACGTCTGGTGAAAATCTGGAACACTGACAACCAGACACTGCTGAGGGTGTAGAACCTCAGGAATGCTCACTCATCGTTGGTAGGAATGCCAACTTGTACAGCCACTTTGGAAGACTTCTTGGCAATTTCTTAGAAACTAAACATACACTTACCATCGGATCTAGTGATTGTGCTCCTTACCCAAAGGAGTCAGAAATTTATGTCCACACAGAACCTGCACACAGATGTTTATAACAGTCTCGCTCATAACTGCCAACACTTGGAAGCAACCAAGATGTCATTTAGTAGGCGAATAAACAAATTATGATATATCCAGACAATGGAAAATTAGCAACAAAAAGAAATGAGCTATAAAGCTATGAAAGAAATGGAGGAATCCCAAATGCACAAGCTGACAATTCATTGTTAATCTTGAAAAGGGCCATTTTGGTATCATAGGAGGAAGGAGAAGCAAAAGGTCGATGAGAATGAAAAAGAAGAAGAATTATAACTTCATGGATAAAGCATCAGAAAAAGAATATGAAGAGCTTTGAAATAAAAAAAAAAGTTACTAAGTGCCCTGTCTTGTGCCACCTTCTAGGTATTCTTGTTTTTCATTGTCATTGAGTTATTACATAACTCTTTCAAGATATAAGAAACTGATAGCAGAACAAAGGACTCTGATCTAAAGAGATGCAAGTGACGTTTTTTCAGTAGACATACAATGGATATGCCATGGTGGAAAAGATTTTGCCAAGCATGATACTTTTTGTCCTATGGATATTGACAAGTTTTGTCTCTATTAGCAAATTTTTTTCAGCAGCTCCAATTAACTATATATGTGTTTGTTCCTTGAATTCTCTTTTGAACTAATTTTCCTATATACTGGTTTCCTTATTAATCAACAAATGAAATAAAAACCTGCGATATATATTTACTTTATATTTGTATACAACACATGACTTTATCTTTTTGGAAGTCAGCCTTAATACTCTTCTTTGTCACCCATGTTTTTGGAATGACAGAAAATTCAATTTTAAAAGAGCATCCCATACCAGCACTAAAAACAACCGAGTTGACCGCCAGCAGATCAGAAATCAGAGGAATCCTTGAAGATGGGAAGGACTTAGAATCAGAATGCAAAAAAAAAAAAAAAATCTACTGCAGAGGGACCTACAATCCTTCCCAAAAGAGCCTGAGAAACCCCAAGGTCAGGTTCAACAAATACCAAGAATGGCATCAACCTTGCAGAAATTAATCCTCCAAGACTCTTTCCTTTGCCAAAGGATGAGAGGAAGCCCACCACAGCAAAGTACATTTACCCTCAGGATAAAATACAGAAAACACCTTTGAAAAATAAGCAAACCTACTTGGGGGAAAGAGAAGGGCTTCTAGCAAAGATAGTGGGAAGCTGAAAGAGCAGACAGCCTGCGGGAACACTCCACAACACAAAAGGAAGGAAAGGGAAAGGCTAAGCCCCAGGAGAAACTGCACCTCAGCAGTCCGAATCTGGAACAAAATCTCCCAAACTGGCAAATGAAGTAGCTTCCAGCTGACTTCCCACAGGCTGCCAACTCAATAGCCACCATTTTCCATCAGGGAGAGACTTGTGCATCCTCTTTGCTGGGGCTTCTCTCATTCACAATGATGGCACAAAGGGCACTGATATATTCTGGGATTATATTGATAAATTCCTTTTTACCTGGGTCAGTAAACTTGAACTCAGTTTTCAAAACTGCATCATCATCTATGATCTTATCTAAGAGTTATGTTTGTTCTAACTTTCCCAGTTTGAAAAGCACTTTTCTTGTTGTAAGAAATGAAAATAAAACAGGACTTGAGCAGGTGTACCTTCCTCTGTGAGCTGTTCACCGTAACATCCTCTCTCGGAGGAGGCCATCCCTTCCGCATGTATGCTCTGAGAAGGGAGCATGGTAACCACTCACCCTAAAACAGGGGGCAATGTTTGGTTGCACAGTGTACAAACTGCACAAATATGCAAATATGTGGCAGCCTGCAACCCTTTTAAGTTCTAGTCCAATGTCAGATTGTTTCACCGTCAAGCAACATACCTAGACCTGAAAATAACAGCACACAGCGCACTGAATGGAATATTTCGTGACATTCAACATAGTCATCTGTTTCGGCAGAAAGCATATCCACTGTCATATGATACCTTACTCATCTTTCCCTACATCTGAGTCCTCCCTGGAAGATGATTACATCTTAGCTACAGACTTCAGTGCTTTAACTATTAACAGAGGGCTTTGGAGCACTATACTAGAGATGTTTTAAGATACTGATTAAAGGCATTTCTTATGGCCCTCCAAACATACTGTCTTGATGTGTTCCATCACATGGAAGTGACATCAGGGTCTTTTGATTTCATAACAAACTTACACAAGTATGAGGCAAAGCAAAACTCTACTGAGTAATGAGATCACAGAGGAAACTGATGCAGAATAAAGGGCTTTGTGAGGATACTGTGCACCCCAAATCACTTTGCCTGGCTCCTGCTATGGAGCTTTGGAACAAGGGTGTGCAAAGGAAGAGTGAGGCAGAGGATGCGGGGAAAGAGGAATTTGTCAGCAATCTTCTATATGAAGCTTCAGACTTAATTGAAATGGAAATTTGAGGATTGAAAACCCCTTGAGCATTTTTGGGACAAGAGAAAGGACATTGAAGAACATTTAAATCATCTTTCTCTTGCAAAAGAAATCAGAGTTGGGACATTTTTATGCCATGTAATAGAAAGACAGGATTCAACCTTGCAGAAGAATAGGTGATTTTAAATTTGAAAATAGAGTTTGGGAATTAATAGTATCATTAACATTTAAAAATGCTGTTCTGAGCACATGCAGTAGAAAATTATAATACCACGAAGCTTCTGTATTTAACAGCTCACTGCTTCTATATACCCTGCTCTCATTTAGAGCAAACACATAAAATTGAAGAAGGTGCACATTTGCCCTTCTTTTCAACATGATAGATACAAATACTAGGCTTTCTTGAACAGTCTCAATACTATCTTAGTGATAACTCTGGTCCTCTGTCTGTTTTCTTCCTATTGTACTTCCTTCTATCTCTTCTAAAACAAAGACCCCAACAGGACATAACTCTTAAATCTTGTAATGCAAGTGAAATTAAAAAGAACTCATCAATGTGTGATTTTATTCATCTATTTCGGCTTTGCATTTTCATCAACAGGAGAATTACTGAGGCAGAGGAGGAGGCTCATCTCACTAAATTTGTCTCTTTGTGGCATTAAGGACACACTTGATCTAAAGGCAAAAATACCTGAATTAAATCTTGGCTCTATCACTTTAATAGCTGTGTGGCTTTGAGCAAGAACTTCTTGGAGTTTTGGTTCCCTCATTAATAACTCTATTCCAGACCCTTTCTAGAGTGTCAAGTACATAAATCCAACTGTCTTTTCTGACATCTCCACTTTAACAACCTCCAAAGTACTTCAGTCCTATAAGAATCTAACCTGCGATCTTCTACCATGAACTCGATTCTCTTCCATTTTTCCTCCTCCATCCACCTGAGCTAGCCAGAAATCTAAAACTCATTCCTGATTGCCCTCTCTGTTTGTGTCCAATCTGCTACCAAGTTCTGTTACGTTTTTACTTTTCCTTTCTGCCTGTCTCTCTCTATCCCTACCATCAGCACCACCTCCACTCAAGCTACCTCACTCTTATCCTACTATGAGAACTTCCTCATTCGGCTCTATTTCCATTTACTCTTGGTTCTCAAATTATTCCTATTTTCTCATCTAATTGGTATTCTTTTTTAATCTGATCATATCATCCCTCTACCTACAATATATCAGTGACATAGTCCAGTTATTTGGAAATCCATTAATGTTCTCTGACTCTTGAACAGTCCTTCTTTTGGTTCCTTGAATGTGCCATGATCCCCTACACCATAGTACCCTTGTCCCTGCAATCCCTTGCCTGCCACACTGCCTATCCTCTGGGTATGGCCTGTTCTTCCATCAGACCTCATCTCTGGCTTCATTCATTCAGATAAGCTTTCCGTCATCACCCATACTATGTCAGTTCTCCTTATAAAAAGTTTTCATATCATTATTACATGTTTACAATTGTAACTTTTTATTTTATGATTATTTAAATATTGCCTTCTTTCTCATTATGCTAGAAGGGCCAAAACCAAATCTTACTTTTCTCACAAGGCATATGCACAACAAAAATGTGTTGAATAATTGAATGGATCAATGAATGTAAATAAACTAACAAAGGTATAACATTAAGTACTCTTCTGACACTGAAATCCTATGTGTCTACCATTTAAGTTCTTTTTGTAGTCACTAGCTGTATTAAAAGGAAGCCAAGTTGTGTAAGTCCAACATCAGATTTCATTCCTAACATAAACAAATGGGTCTTGAAAAAACTCCTGGTGTATTTAAAATTCTTGGTAGGTAGGAAAGCAAACTATGTATCCAGACACTTAAGGAAAGGTATATAGGAAGGGGAGTCTTGATGGAGAGGGTGAAAACAGGAAAGAAAGAATGGCCCAGACAACTGCTGACAAAGGGAATGACAAAGGGAGTGGGGACCCACACAAGAAGGAGAAAAAAGGATAGGACATTAGGAGATAATAGAGCTAAGTCATTTATCACCATGAACCACGCCCCTACTGCAGACTCTGATTGAACAGGTGCCTTGTAAAATAGTTTAGGTCTAAAAGTTGAATTTTTTTTTTTTTTTTGCTTGGGGCAGCAGTTTTACCACAGTGCTTTCATTCTGGGCAACCCAAAAATATTAGAGCAATGATTGTCTCCCACCAGCAATGTGCTATTTTGTTGGCTGTGTTTGTGGCAAAACACTTTGATCCTGGCTGTAAATGAGAGTTTCTTGATTACTGCCTGAAAACCCTCACTATAGGCTTTGTGAACAAATTCTGGGAAAGGGGAGCATTAGAGGAACTCCCAAGAGAAACTAACACACACACATAAATAAATAAATTCCATGGGAGCCTCTAAAGCACAACACAAGGATGATGTCTTACACTCAACTAAAGATGATGTCTTTTCACTCGATTAAAAAGAAGTGTGATGCATATGTCAGTCACCCTCGTTAGAAATAAGCCCCTTTTGTGGAAAACCCTCTTTTACAATGTTGCATCCAGATAGGCAAAATTTCAAAGAGCTCTATAAAGTACTCAAATCTCCACCCAAATTTTTAGATCTCAAAGCCTCCAAATATTTCAGAGGATAACTGTTAATTTTCCCTCCTTGGTGACTAGCACCATGAAAGCACGAGAATGTGTACCCTTCCCACTCCTCTTAAACCTCTTAGCCTTTCTCAAAGTTCCCAGCCAGCACGACAGCTGTTCCTCTGGCCCTCATGGCTCCTGGCTGCCCACCAAGATGTGTTGTTTTCAGAGGTTTTAGAAGCTAAGCTCTTGCTTAACCTTAACTAGATCTTCCTAAAAACAACTCCTGAAAGAAACTTGTTGAGATCTCTTAGAATTGAATTAAGTGTGCCAGTCTCTGAAATATCATTTAGCTCACACACTCTCAAAGTGTTGCATTCTCAGAGGGAAGACACAGGTGAGCTGAGGGAAGACTGGGCCGACCTTCCCTCAAAACTAGGCCCTTTCCACAAGCAAAGGGGCCTTTCCTAGCAGTTCAGAAAAGAACCTGTAATTCTCTCCTGGAAAATCCAAACTCAGGTATTTGGGGACCTTATCTCCAAATCTTTCCTATATGCCTTTTCAATAAGACACTGGAGCACATTTGAGAATTAAGATCAGGAAAAGAGGGTAGCGTCTGTGGCTCAAAAGGGTAAGGCGCTAACCCTATATGCCAGAGGTGGTGGGTTCAAACCCAGCCCTCAGCCAAAAAAAAAAAAGAGGTCAGGAAAAGACATCAGTTTTCTTCTATTGCCATTCAAGGTAGCCTCTCAAAATGTACAAGACATTCAATTATTTTTTAAGGAATCAAAGATTTTAAAAAATCATTCCTCCCCAACTATATAACACAAAGTTCATATTATCTTTGTAAAATGGTTAAGCAGAGGAAATAAAAAAATATGTAAGTTACTTTTAGTACCCAGATGAATGTCTGGGAAGTTATTGTGTTTAGACTTTAATATCTAACCAATTTTCATCCCTGGGATAAATTTTAAAAAAAAAATGTTGACATCAAAGTGGATGTTTGTAATACAAAATTGCCTTTGTCCTCAAGGGACCCATCAAACATTTCCATTGATTGAGAATACATGTCTATACGTTAGGTTTATGACAACTGTAAAAATTGCTCAATAAAAAAACCAATTACAAAATAATATTGACCATGCAAAGTAAAGCAGTACCTTGTAAGATTGGTCATTAATCCAAGTTTTGCATCCAGTCCTAGAAGGAGAAAATATTTCTTTAACACAAAAGCTTCTATTATCATGAAAACATTTCATGGACCATGAAAACACAGAAAAATGGAGGAAAGACAGAAAAAAGTGCCTTAATCTAACAATAGATGCCAAAATAATGCTGAGAAGCAAGCCATCATTCCTGATTTATCTTTCTGTACGTTCAAAAACCATCTGAAAATCTTTTGACTTATGTGAAAATCTTCCCCCCAAATGGAAATAACACCGTAGTAATGTAGTATTGTCTCAGGATACTACCTTTATAACTTTTCATTATATGAAATGCATTTGTGAGCATCAAACCTAGCTTAGGGTGTATTTCATACAATCGTGGTTCCTTGGTTCCTTAAGATTGCATTGAGAAATAAGAAGTAACTCACTATGTGGGTTTTTTTTTTTTTTTCACTTTTTTTCCTAGTGGCAAACAATCTCATTGATAAGCACATTAACTGGCTGTTGCATCTAAACAGAAAAGCTTTAATTATCTCATTCTCCATGTTTCTACTCTGAATTTCCCCAAAGCAGGATGCCTCAAAAAGCCTCAGCACATGTAAATATAATTCTTTTGTGGTGCTTTCTACAGCAGCAGCAAAATCCAGGCTCTGAAAAACTAAAAGGCTGTACCTACCCACTGCATCAAAGTGTACATGTAGAGAGTGTATCCAGTACTAAAATCTGCCCTAATGTCTCTGGTCAGGCACATCCCGGTAGTAGGGTTACCTGGTTGGTCACATCCAGTTGGGAGGGTAGCCTGTTGCCTCCATGGCCTCGGGTAATGGAGAGGGAGCTCGGGTCCTAGCTAAAAGCAATGCCACGTTGTCCTTTTTTTCCATTGCTGCCATACAAAAGATAGTTTGTTCTAAGTCAAAACATGAAAACTATCTTGCCCCAAATCAAAATTCACATCTGCCTCGTCATCTTCTTCCCCTTTGACCCCACCTCTTCTTGACTGTTTTGCAAAATTCGCAAACTATTGAAGCCTGAGTGTCATGTCACATGCCATGATTCTTTGGGGTGAATTTTTCTCTATACATGGCATAATGGTTGTGTCTTTTCTTGATGTTCGGACACCTGCAGATCAGTAGGCCATGTGAAAGCTTGGGGTTCTGGGGATTTACGCGTGACTCTAATAGAGTGAGTACAGCCAGGCAGCCCACTTCCCCTCTGTCCTTCCTCCATGGCTACACACCTTCACTTTGCTAGAACACACGCAGTGTACTGTATTATGCATCTACTATAATATGTACACTAACAGCAGTCAGGCATAAGCAGACTCACTGTGTCACGTCTAGCGCAGGCCCGACACAGGGACAGCAAACCTCTGGCAGCCGTCCCCCGGCTCCTGTGGACCAACCTCGGGGAGGTGCTCTGTCCTGTGAGCTGGATGCACGAAGGTGCTCAGAGCTGCTTTGTGGCTAGATAATGAGAGAATACTGCCCTCCTCACTTTCGTGTGGAAAACTGAAGAAAAGACTCCAGAGCTTGAGACTGCCCGCATTTCAAAGCCATGTTTACTCAAAAGGCTGACTAGACTTCTACCAGATTTACTCTAAAGCCAAAAAAATTTGGTATTGCCACTTCTTGTGGATCTATTTGGACTGCGGCTCTTTAAGGGACCCAAATTTTACAGTTTGAAACAGTCACCACAGATGACCCCTTCTAACTGTCATTTTTCTTTCTTTCCTTTTTTTGAGACAGAGTCTCACTTGTCACCCTTGTTAGAGTCCCATGACATCACAGCTCACAGCAACCTCAAACTCTTGGGCTCAAGCAAGTCTCTTCCCTTAGCCTCCCTAGTAGCTCTGACTATAGGTACCCAACACAATGACCAGCTTTTTGTTTTGTTTTGTTTTCTTATTTGTTTGTTTGTTTAGCAGGCCTGTGCTAGATTTGAACCCAACATCCCTGGTGCATATCTCTGGTGCCCTAACCATTGCGCTACGGGCACCCAGCCTGGTATTTTTCTTAACTTTAAAAACACAATTGCAAACTGCTGCTGTTTACGCACACCCTGATCAGTCTCAATTAAAACGTTTCTAACGCTGTTCCTAATCTCTAAAGCCAGTGGACAGGCTGTGGCAGCAGAAAGGGCCCTTGTGGAGGGTGTTTGTGCTAAGGGTTTCCTTCACAAGGGACAAAGCTGAATGCAGAAGTCTCAGGATGAGGGTGTTGAAGTCAAATTTTTCTAATCACCAGGAAGAATTTCAGCCTTCTACTTAAAAGCAAAATGTTTCTTCCCAGGAGTTACTGGCACAGGTGGAGAGGGGATTTGGTTTTGTGGCATTTATTTTTGAATTTCTTAAAATCTAGCAAACTTCTGATGAGTAAAAATAGCCCTGGTTAGTGTAGCAATCATCCACAGAAAATGTTACCAAATAGCAAAGACACTGGGGGAGAAAGGACAGTTCAGCAGCAATAGCGTTCACCCCCTCATGGCAAAAAATGCCAACTTGAACACTGCACCGACTATAAGGAAACCACAGGCAGCTGTCACCTGCAGAGGGGTGGGAGGACATCAGTGTTCCTGGGCAATGCCAGCTAAAGATGAGCTCTGTGCAAACAATATCCTGCTTGGGACAGGGAAACTGCAGGCCCTGCCCCAGAGTCAGAAGACCCAACTGAGGTCTCTGATAAACAAGGAGAAACTGGCCCCAGGTCACCACAATACAGATGAGTTCAGGTTACCCTTGACATTCATTATCCACAAGACCCACTGGTTACCGTAGTGACGCATTAGCATACTAACAGAAACACCCACCAGAGCCATGACAGTTTACCAAAGCCACAGCAACCCCCAGAAGTTACCCTACATAATTTGGGAAGACAAGGGACCCTCAGCTCTGGGAACTCCCCACCACTTTCTGAGAAATCTTATGAATAACCTTCCTTCTGCTTAATGTAAAATTAAATAGAAGGTTTAAAATAAGACCCCGAAAACTCACACACTCTCTGTTGCTCTGAGACACAGCCCCGCCCTGGCTGTGGGATGGCCTCCTCTTTCTTCTTTTCCCGCTTGTACAAACTTGCCCTGGCTTTACTCTGTTGGCGCACTCTGGAACTCTTTCCTGCATGAAGCCAAGAATCCATCTGACTCGGGCTGAACCCCGGTTTGGGGTCCACTTCCCTGCATCCTATTTGTTCAGCCAGTTGCCCTTTTGTCGTGGCAATTTCTCTCTAAGAGAGATGCTATGGGTTAGGAAATCACAGAAGCAAACCAAGGCACCAAATCCTGGCCCCCTTTATAACTCCCTGACGTGCTCACCTCCATGTAAGAAAACATATGAACCTCAGAATTACAAGCAATCACCCATAAATGTAAGGCACGTACTTCACTTTGTTCTTTCCCTCTTTTGCTCCTCTGGTAGGAGTGGACAACAGTTTATGTCAGCGTACTTGTGTTCATGTGTGTGGTGTATGACTATGAAGCAGGTGATTGCTGCTTTGAGTAATTCAAAGGTCACATTTACATTTAAGCTTTTTTTCCCCTCCAACTTCAGTGGGAAAATTAGGCATATGAGTTCCTATATGTCCTGATGATGATTCCTGCCTCTTCACACAATTCAAAATGTACTTGGAAGTTACCAGCTTTACATTCATAGCCCAGCAGAGGTGAGAGAACAGAGAGAGAAAAAGAAAAAAAAGATGCACAATCCTAGGTGTTACCAAGGACTGAGTATGGACTAGTATTTTATTTATTTATTTATTTATTTTTTTGAGACAGACTCTTACTTTGTCATCCTCTGTAGAGTACTGTGGCATTACAGCTCACAGCAACCTCAGGCTCTTGGACTCAAGTGATCCTCTTGCTTCAGCCTCCCAAGTAGCTGGGACTATAGGCCCCCACCATAACACCTGGCTATTTTTAGAGATGGGCTCTCGCTCTGGTTCAAGCTGAGCTCAAACCTGTGAGCTCAGGCAATCCACCCACCTCAACCTCCCAGAGTGCTAGGGTTACAGGTGTGAGCCACTGCACCTAACCTTGGACTAGTATCTTCCTAACACTCAAATTCTAAGAAAACTACTAGATGGTTCCATAATCTTTTGTTATTTCTCTTAGCTATCATCTCAAACTGTTTACATGGATGAGTCCTAAATTACTAATCAGCATTTGCCCTGAACAAATACTTTCTACATAAGACTAGCTAGTAAGTAAGGCAAATGATAGTTTCTTAAGCCCTGTTGTGTCCCAGAAAAAAGCTAAACACTTTAAAAAGACTTCTCTACCATTTAATTCCTTAGCAATCCTTTAGATAACAGCCACTGTGGTCTCCATTTTGTAGTAAGGAAACTATGGTTTAGAGAGAGTTTATATAGAAACTTGGTCAAAGTCACAGGGCTGGAAGGTGTCAGAGCTTTCAGTTGAGCAGTCTGGGCACTACTTCCGCTTTTAACCATCATCTGATCATGGAATAATGGAAGGGTCTTGGGAATAATCCCACTTGTGAGACAACCAGAAAAGAGCAAATGAGTACAGCAAAATTAAGGTTATTTCATCTTTTTCTCTTAGCCAATCATTAAATGTGTTATCACTTTCTTACTGGACACATTCTCTCAGAATCTTTGTAGATCCTACAGATCAAGGGTCAACTAAGAAATGAAAAGGGGTGCTAATGATTGAACACTATTTCTTTAATTCAGATTCCAGGCACATCTTACAAATGAGCAAAAGACCTAGAACATAGGTACTGTGAAGGGTTTCCACAAAATCACAATTTTAATATTAGAATGGATTTTATAAATTATCTGGTACATCTTTCTTCCTAATGAAAGAATCAACTGGTACAACTTCCCACCCATAATAAGAATCCCATAGACCCCAGCCCAGCTGCACTGGGACATTACCAGCTAGTCTACCCTTACCCAGAAGGGGAATCGGCTGAACAGGAAAGTAGACCCCAAACTGGGGTTCAGCCTGAGGTCAAATGGACTCTTGGCTTCATGCAGGAAAGAATTCAAGACTGCTCTCACAGAGTAAAGAAAAACCAAATTTATTAAAGTAGGAAAAGAAAAGAAAAAGGAGGCTGTTGCATAGACAGGGCAGTGGCTCTCTCTCAGCGCAATACACAGTAGGAGGCAACAGCATTCCACTGTTAGAAAATTTATCATAATAGTTATAATGAATAACTATTCACTATTACAATGATTATAATAGTGGTCCTTATACAGAGTTGAATTTGCTTTGTTGTGACTTTTACCTTCTCATCATAAGATGAGAAACAGCCTCAACCCCTGTCCCCTTAGCTATAAAAGTTACTTAATGATCTAAGTAGTTATCGGTCAGTCACGCCAGCCAGTCCTCCCCTGGTTCTGATACGGTGAAGGCCACCGTGACCGTGGCCAGAAGAAGAAATACCAGATGTATAGCTTGGAAAAGTAACAAATACTGAGTCCTTCAGTATTTGTAGAGATCAGAGGGCTGGATGATGCATAGCTAAAGATAACTTTGGGGGAGGGTATGTGAAACTCCGACCTTGTGAAACTCTTCTCAAAGTAAGACAGGCTTTGCGAAAGATCTCCCTGTCCTCCTGGATTCTGAATCTTGGTGATAAAGGACAACTGTGACCCACATGAACGTTTGGCTCATGTTCCTGGCTCCAGCACCCCGGTTACATCATCTTGTTTTACTGTTGTGGGCCATGAAGTTTATTCTTTTCTCCACCTAACAAACTAAATGTCTACCTTATCTCATTGTTTTTTTTTCTAGAATACTCCACCACTTTATTTTTTATTTCAGCATATTATGAAAATACATACTTTTTGATTACCTAATTTACTTTGAATATTTCCTCATTACAGTTGGTTTCCAAAATGCTTTGTAACTTAATTCCCTCTTTCTATGCCCTCACTTTACTTCATCAATGGTCTTCCTAAAATGTAGCACTCCGCACTAATAGTCCACATGAGTTAAAACAGGATAAATAAAGTGTTTACCTTCTGTGTTCTAAGAGTGGATTACTTAAAAAAGCAGGAACTCTTCCCAGTCACATTCAGTCCTGTTCCTGTCATCAGTTGTGTCGAATGAGAATGTCTAAATTCTGTACAGCAAATGCTTGACGAACAAGAGCTTTTCATTATAAAGATGATGAGGAAAACTACTCAATTCCTGGAAGGGGCCACTGTCTGGGTGGAGTTTGCACGACCTCCCCACGTCCCCACGTCCCCACGTCCTCACGTCCTCACATCCTCCCCACGTCCGCACATCCTCCCCACATCCACACGTCCTCCCTACATCTGCACAGGTTTCTCTGTTTCTTCCCACATCCCAAAGATGGACACGTCAGATGAAGAGGTGTGTACCTGGTCCCAGTGTGAGTGAGGAGGGGTGTGTGTGAGTGTGTCCTGTGATGGAACCGCCTCCTGTCCAGAAATAGTTCCTGCCTTACACCCTGAGCTGCCAAGAATTGCTACACCTGCAACCCTGAATTAGAAGAATAAAAGAATTATTATTATTTTATTCATCTTTCTTAAATGTATATATATTCAGATTTATCTCAATGTTTAATGTTAGAAGGGCTTGGGGTCTTTAGAAGTTCGGCGACAGCTCTGTGATGAGAATCTGTGTGATCTCCCAGACGCGCCTGTTTATATCAATTCGCCCATAGGAAAACTGGTTTTGTTAGATTTTGTTTCACCTAGAGTCCCAGTTTCCAAAAAACTATTGATAACATTAAGTGAGGACTTATTATATCTGAGAAATGTGCTAAAAAAGCAATATTTCTGCAACTAATATTACATTTAAAGGAGAAATGTTGTGTGTTTCCTTTGAATTTGGAAACGAGACAAGAATGTCCACTATCACTACTTTTCTACAGCATGCAGGAGGTCTAGCCAGCCAAATAAGACAAGTTATAGAAATAAAAGTTACAAAGACAAGAAAAGACATAATATTGTTTATATCCTCACATGATATGGCTGTGAATATAAGAAATTGAAACAAATATATAATCTAATTAATAACAAAATTTGGAAAACTGCTGGATATAAAGTTATTATACAAAATTAATTTAATTTCTATCTACTAGCCAAAACAATCAAAATAAATTTGTAAGTATTTATAATAGCATCAAAAACAAAACACTTAAAATAAATCTAACAAAAAAATCTTTCTGAGATAAATTAATAAAGACCTATCTAAAGGCCATGTTCCTGAATGGGAAGACTTGTGGCTTTTGTCAATACTCAATTGATCTAAAGAGTCAATGCAATTTCAATCAAAATGCCAGCAAGCATCTTTTACTCACTCATACACTCTGTTGAAAAAAAGAGAGCAATCTTTGGTCATTCCACCCTGAATGTGCCTGATTGCACCTGATCTTGGAAGCTAAGCAGGGTTGGGCCTGGTTAGTACTGGGACGGGAGACCGGGTTGGAATACCAGGTGCTGTAGGGTTTGAAAAAAAAGAAAGAGCAAACACAGAAGAGAACATACATAGAATTCCATGTACAAGGCGTTTAAAACCTTATTTATGTTAATAGATGTACGTATAATAGAGAATATTTATGATAAACATGACACAATATTCGTTACCTCTGTAGAAGGAAGGTATTGACTACAAAGAGACTTGGGGGAGCTTCTGAGATTCTGCAAATATTCCACAACTATCCATGTTACATGGATGTAGGCATAAGTTAAAAATTCATTAAAATTTATGCACTTGGTTTTCTGAATGTATGTTATGTCTCATTTTTAAATGCTAAATTATTTGATTCTAAAACAAGCAATACAGAGTACCTTGGATTTATACCAATGAAATTTAGAGAAATTTTTATCTCACAGATTTAATTCAATGCTCCAAGCCATTAAGAGAATATTGAATCTGATTCCATGATCTCTGGTAATAGCTATTTGTGATTTAAATTGAATAGCATTGAAGTGAGAATATGACTTTTGGCACTAGAAAGCTTATACAAATTCGTTGGGTGTTTTATTCACTGAAATCCTCTTAATTTTGGACTCTTGCTGCCTAAATTTATTCAACTTATCACAAGGTTATGATAAAAATTTAGTCAAATGATTCACTGAAATAGACTAGAACTCATTATCTCCCAAATGACACTATTTTGTTCATATTAATCAGGTATTTTGTGTTCCTGAATTTTATCCCTACAGATATTTCTATGCTTATTCTATCAGTTAAAAAATGAGATGTATTAAATTCCCACTGTTATTGTACATTTCCTTTTATTTTGTCAATTTTTTGAGGCAATAAAGTATATGCAAATTTAAGACAGTTATAACTTCCTTGTGAATGGACTTATATCCTTAGAATGTCCTTCTTCATTTCTAATTTATTTAAAGTGTACTTTGGAAATGGGACAGCTATAACAGCTTGCTTTTGATAGTTTGAAAGATAAATTCATTATATCATTTTACTTTGACTGTTTCTGTAATTTTAAATTCAAGGTTTATCTCTTGCAAATGACATATAGTTCAATTTTGGCTTTTTGATCCAATTAAACAATTGTTTTTCAGGTTTTTTTTTTTAATTGTTGGGGATTCACTGAGGGTACAAGAAACCAGGTTACACTGATTGCATCTGTCAGGTAAAGTCCCTCTTATAATTGTGTCTTGCCCCCAAAAGGTGTGGCACACACCAAGACCCCACCCCCTCCCTCCTTCCCTCTCTCTGCTCTTCCTTTCCCCATCCCCACCATGTCATTAGCTTTCATTAATTGTCCTCATATCAAAATTGAGTACATAGGATTCATGTTTCTCCATTCTTGTGATGCTTTACTAAGAATAACATGTTCCACTTCCATCCAGGTTAATACAAAGGATGTAAAGTCTCCATCTTTTTTAATGGCTGAATAGTATTCCATGGTGCACATATACCACAGCCTGTTAATCCATTCCTGAGTTGGTGGGCATTTAGGTTGTTTCCACATTTTGGTGCTTGTAAATTGAGCTGCAATAAACAGTCTAGTGCAAGTGTCCTTATGATAAAAGGAATTTTTTTCCTTCCAGATAGATGCCCAGTAATGGGATTGCAGGATCAAATGGGAGGTCTAGCTTGAGTTCTTTGAGGATTATCCATACTTCCTTCCAAAAAGGTTGTATTAGTTTGCAGTCCCACCAGCAGTATAAAAGTGTTCCCTTCTCTCCACACCCATGCCAGCATCTGCAGTTTTGAGATTTTTTGATGTGGGCCATTCTCGCTGGGGTTAGATGGTATCTCAGGGTGGTTTTGATTTGCATTTCTCTAATAATTAGGAATGATGAGCATTTTTTCATATGTTTGTTAGCCATTCATCTGTCTTCTTTAGAGAAGGTTCTATTCATGTCTCTTGCCCATTGATATATGGGATTGTTGGCTTTTTTTTTATGTGGATTAATTTGAGTTCTCTATAGATCCTAGTTATCAAGCTTTTGTCTGATTCAAAATATGCAAATATCCTTTCCCATTGTGTAGGTTGTCTATTTGCTTTGGTTGTTGTCTCCTTACTTGTACAGAAGCTTTTCACTTTAATTAAGTCCCTTTTGTTTATTTTTGTTGTCATTGCAATTGCCATGGGGCAGTTTTCTTCATGAAGTCTTTCCCTAGGCCGATATCTTCCAGTGTTTTTCCTATGCTGTCTTTGAGGATTTTAATTGTTTCATGCCTTAAATTTAAGTCCTTTGTCCATCCTGAATCAATTTTTGTGAGTGGAGAAAGGTGTGGTTCCAGTTTCAGTGTTTTACATGTGGATATCCAGTTCTCCCAGCACCATTTATCAAATAGGAAGTCTTTCTCCCTGTGTATATTCTTGTTTGGTTTATCAAAGATTAGGTGGTTGTTAGATGTTAGTTTCATTTCCTGGTTTTCTACTTGATTCCAAATGTCTATGTCTCTATTTTTGTGCCAGTACCATGCTGTCTTAACTACTATGTCCTTGTACTACAGCCTAAAATCTGGTATGCTGATGCCCCCGGGTTTGTTTTTATTACTAAGAACTGCCTTAGCTATACGGGGTCTTTTCTAGCTCCATACAAAATGCAGAATCATTTTTTCCAAGTCTTGAAAGTACGATGTTGGTATAGCATTGATTGGTTGATTGCTTTGAGAAGTATAGACATTTTAACAATGTTGATTCTTCCCAGCCATGAGCATAGTATGTTCTTCCATTTGTTAATATCTTCTGCTATTTCCTTTCTTAGGGTTTCATAATTTTCTTTATACAGGTCCTTCACCTCCTTTTTTAGGTCTAATCCTAGGTATTTCATTTTCTTTGAGGCTATGGTAAAGGGAGTTGTGTCCTTAGTTAGCCTCTCTTCTTGGCTGTTATTGGCATATACAAAGACTACTGATTTGTGGACATTGATTTTATATCCTGAGACATTACTGTATTTCTTGATGACTTCTAGGAGTCTTGTGATTGCGTCTTTGGGGTTCTCTAAGTATAAGATCATATTGTCAGCAAAAAGGGAGAGTTTGACCTCCTCTGCTCCCATTTGGATGCCCTTTATTTCCTTGTCTTGCCTAATTGTATTGGCTAGAACTTCCAGCACTATGTTGAATAGTAATGGTAACAGAGGACAAAATTGTCTGGTTCCACTTCTAAAAGGAAAAGCTTTCAGTTTTACTCTGTTCAGTAGAATATTAGCTGTGGGGTTGTCATAAATAGCTTCAGTTTAAGAAATGTGCCACCCTATTCAGTGTGTTAATTAGAAAAGGATGCTGGATTTTATGAAATGCTTTTTCTGCATCTATTGAGAGGATCATGGTCTTTGCTTTTGCTTCTGTTGATACAGTGAATAACATTTATGGACTTGGGTATGTTAAACCAGACTTGCCTCCCTGGGATGAAACCTACTTGATCATGATGTATGACTTTTTTGATGATAAGCTCTAATCTATTGGCTAGGATTTTTTTTGAGAATTTTCGCATCTATATTCATTAGTGAAATTGGTCTGAAGTTCTCCTTTTTAGTTGGATCTTTTCCTGGTTTGGGTATCAGGTTGATGTTTGCTTCATACAATGTGTTGGGGAAGATTGTTTCCTCCTCAATTTTTTGGAATAATTTCTGAAGTATGGGAATAAGCTCTTCCTTGAAGGTATGATAGAATTCTGGTGTGAAACCATCCAGACCAGGGCATTTTTTTGTTGTTGATTTTTTTATTGTTTCTTTAAAACCCAGTGCTTTAAATTGGTCTGTTCAGGTGCTGTATTTCTTCCTGGCTAAGTCTAAGGAGAGGATGTGATTCCAAATATTGATCCATTTCCTTCACATTGTCAAATTTCTGGGCATAGAGTTTCTTGCAGTATTCAGAGATGATCTCCTGTATCTCTGTAGCATCAGTTGTTATTTCCTGTTTATCATTTCTGATTCAGGTTACTAGAGATGTTACTTTTCTATTTCTAGTTAGTCTGGCCAAAGGTTTGTCCATTTTATTTATTTTTTCAAAAACCCAGTCCTTGTTTCATTAATTTTCTGAATGATTCTTTTGTTTTCAATTTCATTGATCTCTGATTTAATTTTGTATATTTCTTATCTTCTGCTGGGTTTAGGCTTAGATTGTTCTTCTTTGTCCAATTCCATCAGATGGCTTGTGAGTTTGTTGATGGGCTCTCTTTCTGTTTTTCAAATGTAGGCATCTAAAGTGATAAATTTTCCTCTCAGAACTGCTTTTGCAGTATCTCACAGGTTTGGGTAGCTTGTGTCTTCATTGTTGTCATGCTCAAGGAAGTTAATGATTTCCTCTCTTATTTCTTCCTGCACCCAACTCTTATTCAGCATAAGGTTATTTCATTTCCATGCCTTTGTGTGGGGTTGAACGTTTTTTTTTTGTTGTTGTTGTTGTTGGTTTTTTTGGAGTTGAATTCCACCATTAGTGCCTTGGTCTGAGAAGATACAAGGTAAAATTTCAATTCTTTTGATTCTGTTGAGGTTTGTTTTGTGTCCTAGGATAGGATCAATTTTGGAAAATGTTCCATGGGGCAATGAGAAGAATGTATATTCTTTATCTTTGGAATGGAGTGTTCTATATGCTCAAAAATGATAGTTTTCTGCCTTATATTGATACAGGGAAGTGGCATTCCAGCCATTGCAGCCAGAGCTGAGAGGAGGACCTGTGATCTCCACCTGGGGTTGTAGCAGCCTGCAGAGGAACAGGCAGGTTGGAGGGTAGGCAAGGGGGCCACAGGAGGCTCCGGTGGCCGGAGGGGTGGACAACTGCTGGGGGGACACCTCCAGGTTGTTGGTGGTATCTCCGCCCAGTCCTCTGTCTGCCTCCCCTTGCATTTGCAGCTGAAGAGGGAACCACCTATTTCCCACCTATTTTTCATGAATGGACTGTTTTCATGCATTAATGCATTCATTCACCTTGCCCAAGCAAAAGGGACTGTATCCATTCATTGATATACTCATTCATCTTACCACAGCCAAAGGGACTGTATCTATTCACTGATACACTCATCATCTTACCCCAGTTGAAGGGACTGTATCCATTCATTTGTTACCAAAAATATACAAAGGTCCCATGCCACTATATATACAGACCCTAGACAAAGAACTCAGGAAGAGAGGAGATTTTCTGACTTAAGTCTTTCCCTCTGCCAGGAGCTCTGGTGATTTTTCTGTATTTTTTTCTGTAAAATAAATCCAGTCTTACCACTGATCTGTAGTCCATGGATCCATTCTCTGAATCCCCAAAACCAAGGATCTACTGAATAAATTCCAGTATCAATATGAATTATTTGTGCAGTATATGCTTACTTTATTTTCTTTTTTATGGATACTTCTAATACTATATGTTTTTAACTAAAGCGCTTATAGTATTCCTTTTTTGAAGGCAGAATCTGTCATTTATATTCTAAAATTCCTTTTCACTGTACTATGCATTATAGATAATCATTAGTTATTCATTTTGTAAGAGGAGAAACCGTTTCAAATTCCGGACCCCTTAGCTGTAAAAGTTACATAATGATCTAAGTAACTATCAGTCAGTCACATCAGCGAGTCCTCCCCTGGTTCTAATACTGTGAAGGCTATCACGACCCTGGCCAGAAGAAGAAACACCAGATGTACAGCTTGGGGAAGTATCAAACACTGAGTTCTTCCGCTAGAGATCAGAAGGCTAGATGATGGATGTCTAAAGACAGTAACTTTGGGGGAGGGTATAAGAGCTCTGTGAAATTCTGTCAAAGGCAGGCAGGCTTTGAGAATGATCTCCCCATCTTTCTAGGATTATGGCTCTTGGTAATAAAGCACAAATTTCACCTACAAGAGTGTTTGGCTCATGCTCTTGGTTCCAGTGCTCTGTTTATAATTTAATTGAATAACAAACTTACTCATTGTTAGAGCATTTAAAACAAGCCTTTTTTACTCTATACTCTAAACACTGCTGGTGTCTGAAATAATACATATTATTTCCAAATCATTTCACTACAGCTTCATTTGGGAAGAATTCACCGCCACCTCCACTGGGCTGCCTCCTTCTCAGCCACACATGACCCCCACAGGCCCTGATTCTACCCTTCTGTACCCATCTCCTGCCCCCACCAGCCTTCTCATTTTTGAGACTTCAATCATTTCAGCATTTCTCCTCTAACCATGTCCTTCTCAGTGTTCCTGAGATATATTTTTAATGTTTTTTTTGTCTTGTCCTTTTTGTGCAGAAATCATGATTTAGTACATAAAAAACTGCTCTGTTCAGCTGTATTTATAGCCAGCTTCCTTCTGACCTTCCTTTCTATTCCAGAGCCATAGAGTTTAACTAGAGGGGAAAATGAATATAAAACCTGGGCAACCTTTACCCTTCTCCTTTATTTTCTTACCCAGAGACTCAAAGCTCTGAAGAAAATGATAGATAGTCACTCTAGGTGACTCAACAGAGGTAGACAAGCTCTTGGTAGGTAGGACAAGATACAGGACCCACAGTACACATGCAAAATTAGTCAGAAAAATCAGTCTCCAATCAATAACTCCTATACCCCTTTGTGGATCACTGAGAGATATTTTCTTAACTCAGAGTTTTACATAAACTGTTCATTAGGGCACGAGTATCTCTTAAATGTTCATTGGAGTTGTATAAAAAATGACTTACTTAGGGTAAGTTCAGGAAGTTAAAAATCAAATAAAGGTAAACAGGTTTTTTACTGCAGGTTTTCTCAGAGCCTTCGAAGTTCTACTACATATTATGAATCTGCAAGGGAGGCATACATAGCAAGTAACTTTGCCAGGCTCATTTTATCTCACTTTTAGAATGCAGCTTTTAACATCCAGATGAAAACCATTTAGTAAATGCTAATCAAGCTCCTTGCTATAGTTGGGTTGGGAAGGGTAGGACCTTTCTAGGTAGGACCTCACTTTTAGAATGCAGCTTTTAACATCCAGATGAAAACCATTTAGTAAATGCTAATCAAGCTCCTTGCTACAGCTGGGTTAGGAAGGGTAGGACCTTTCTCAAGCAAGGTCGCTAAAGAAGCTGGTTTAGTACTCAGTAGGACATTTATCAAACTATATTCCTCTAGTTACTTCTCAGTATTGAAATACTGACACACCGTAGCTCCCCTAAAAGCTGAATGCCTGATAGCACAGCGTTCCCAGCAAAATCTGAGCTGCCTGCCTATGAGCTGGCCCAGGGGGCTGTGAATAGAAGTGCATGTCCTGCTGGTGGCTTAATTCTAACTGCACAAACCTCAGTTTAACCAGCCAAAGCAACTGGAGAAAAGCCTCGTTTGGAATCTTTATATACTTCTGTATATTGTAAGTCATTATAGCTCGTTCTTTTATTTTCAATCATTTAAGTGATATTCAGAGTCAAGAAAAGATAGGAGCTCTCGCCGCATCGCTCCGCCCGCGCCGCCTGCTCCTCCTCCCTTCTCCTCTCCCCGCCCAGCCCCAGGGACTAGAGCGAGAAGCCGGGACCATGTTCCCACGCAAGCTGACGGCTCTCGACTACCACAACCCTGCTGGCTTCGACTGCAAAGATGAAACAGAATTTAGAAATTTTATTGTTTAGCTTGAAGATCAGAAAATCAGACACTACAAGATTGAAGACAGAGGTAATTTAAGAAACATCCACAGCAGTGACTGGCCCAAGTTCTTCGAAAAGTATCTCAGAGATGTTAACTGTCCTTTCAAGATTCAAGATGGACACGAAGCAATTGACTGGCTTCTTGGTTTAGCTGTTAGACTTGAATATGGAGATAATGCTGAAAAATACAAGGACTTAGTACCTGATAATGCAAAAAATCCTGACAGCACAACTAAGAATGCCGAGCCATTGATCAATTTGGATGTAAATAACCCTGACTTCAAAGCTGGCGTGATGGCTCTGGCCAACCTCCTTCAGATTCAGCGCCATGATGACTACCTGGTGATGCTCAAGGCAATTCGCATTTTGGTTCAGGAGCGCCTAACACAGGATGCAGTTGCTAAAGCAAATCAAACAAAAGAGGGCTTGCCTGTTGCTTTAGACAAACATAGTCTTGGTTTTGACACAGGAGATGCAGTTCTTAAGGAAGCTGCTCAGATCCTACGACTGCTGCATATAGAAGAGCTCAGAGAGCTACAGACAAAAATCAATGAAGCCGTAGTAGCTGTTCAGGCGATTATTGCTGACCCAAGGACAGACCACAGACTGGGGAAGGTGGGAAGATGAACACTAAGACTCGCTCCTCACCTGCATAGTGCAGTTGGGATCCATGTGTTTGGAAATCAAATATCACATTTTTCAAGGGAGGAATCCTAGGAAATTGACAATGTTTTAGAGATTTACCACCACTGCTTTTTTCTTTAATAAAGTTTGGGAAAATGGAAAAAAAAAAAAAAAAGAAAAGATAGGAAATCACAATGACACCCCCCTGACACCCACATGTCACATTTGCCTTCTCCCAACCCCTCCCTCGTCTGTTTTATTTTTTGCCTTAACAGAAAATAGTTCTGCCTGGTTTGTTGTATGTTTCCCTTTTCCCTTTAGATAACATTATTGATCAATTGGGTATTGATTATTGGGTATTAAAGTGTTTATCATTTAGACCAGCTTGTCATCAATTTTTTTCAAACCTATTTTTCATCTCCAACACATTGAGGGAGATGCATATGATAAGTTATGAACAGACACTCACTGTAACCACAAAAGTCAGTTTAAGAAGCAGTCACATGAGCGGTGCCTGTGGCACAGTGGGTAGGGTGCTGGCCCTATATACCAAGGGTGGCAGGTTCTAACCCAGCCCCAGCCAAACTACAACAAAAAAAATAGCTGGGCGTTGTTGCGAGCACCTGTAGTCCCAGCTATGAGGGAGGCTGAGGCAAAAGAATTGCCTAAGCCCAGGAGTTGGAGGTTGCTGTGAGCTATGACACCACAGCACTCTACTGAGGGTGATAAAGTGAGATTCTGTCTCTAAAAGAACAAAGAAGAAGCAGTCACATCAGTCCAGGAGCAGCCATGAGGCCACTTGTGATGGTTGGAGAAGGCTGGTGGCATACTGCTAAGAAATAAATGACAGGAGAGTGCCACCCATCAATAAAATAGTTCATGTTCAGCTGAATTTTTAAAAACACGTTTCCATGCCTGTTATTTTACCACCATTGGTGAACATAGAAATGGCTTCCTCTCAGAAAGTTAAGGTATTTTTGTAAAGGGATTGCTCACTTGGAGAACTAGTAAGACATAAAATAAAATCACATCCACATGCATTTCCCCTACGGCTTTCTTCTTCTTTCCCAATTCGTGTCACTTATAACATGACATGAAAAGAGAAACCGGACTATGATTAATCAGGCATAATGCGGCCACTCAATTCCCAATGACTTATTAATCGAATTCCCAGGAATTTATTCTAGGAAAACTATTTAACAAAAAATAAGGACTACATTTATGAAGAATTTACCATAATATGTAGAGCAGGAAAAAACTATCCAACCTAAGTATTTAAGAATAGATAAATGTTAAATAATTTATCTAAGATGTTTTAAGATGTAGGTATGGAAATGTTATCTATTTAAAATATATAATTCTCAAACTCTGAAAGAAATATATACATATACACTGGGAAATGTGAATTGATACACTAGGTAATTGGATAATTTTTATCTTATAATTAGTCCATCATTTGAGGTGATGGGTTTATTGCTATTCTTTGCAAAGATGCACACAGGTAAGAAACCATCTTAGCATCTTCAGATTTCCTTCGGATCCTGGTTAAGGTTGCATTTAGAAATAAAAATACCACATACAAGTTAAATTTCATATTAAAAACAATGAAGTTTAGGACAATTAGCATAAAATATAATTTGACATAACAGTTTATTTTTTAGGATAATGGATATACAATACTTGGGACATACTTATACCCTTCCCCCCAAATTTATTATTTATCTAAAATTTAAATTGAAGTGGGTATCCAAGACAAAAAGGCTAGAGCTTGGAAGGAAAAAGACATTTAACTCTAGCAACACATCATAATCTCATTCATGTCCCAAGAGAGAGAGTATGTTGAACTTGGTTTGTTACTGTCAGTATGGAGCTCACCACACCTGGTAGATTTACACAATAAGCTTCTCCCATGACAGCTCATCCCTGTAGGCCTTCAGCTTAGACATTGATCCTTAATGTGGCCAGACACGGCCAATTTAGAAGAAATGGTTTCATCTTACAAATGTGGTCACAAAGATTACATGCAGCAATAAAGATTTGAACTGCTTTTCTCATATGCAAGGTAGTGAGTGCTTATGCTTTTTGGAACTCCCTTAAATAATTCGAATGGAAAAAATGAAGATAAAATATAAGGTGGATACAATGGCATGTATCTGTAAGACCAGCTACTGAGGAGGCTGAGATGGGAGAATGCAGGCAGAATGAGGACTAAAAACCCCATTCTTGGCAAGAGAAAATATGCCCAGAAAAAGGGAAAAATTAAAAGTAAGCTGAGTGAGGCAGAACAAAGGAAAGTCAGCTAGTTTACCTTTAAACCAGCTGCTGCTAAATTTCTTATCTGAGCAAGTTTCCTGCTTTTCCTAGAACTCTGGCCTATTGGGGATACAGCTTACAAACATCCCTGCTGGGGCTGTAAACACTCTGGAGAAATAATGGCCACAGAAGATGTTGTGGCAAGGCCTGGCAAGATACATTAACTGGGTCTTTTCCTACCTAGTAAACAGTTAAAGCAAATACCCACTGTGGAGATTTGTTTGGGGCTGCAGCAGAGATTAAGGGAATAGCTCAAGTCCTGAAATAGGGGCAGGAGGGCTTATATCCCTTATCACAGAGGAAGACCCTCTGTGGTGGTAATGAGAGGAAAATTACTCTCCCCACCTATTCTTCGGAGGAGACTGACACCAGTGGAGTTTAACTCCACAGTGAACTAGCAGTATTTAACACCTCCCCAGGAATCTGGGTGTGTGACCTCAGATAGAAGGCTGCCCCCACACCAGGCTCAGGTTCCAGATTTCTCAAGGCTGCTCAGATCCTTAAAGTCAATGATTATAGAAAAATAGGAGCTTATAGGCTCACTCAGAGAAACTGCTGGTATCTTTGTTCCCTCCCTCAGCTTAACCTCTGGGCAAATAGCCTTTAATAAAAGCTGAGTGGAACTGACATTTGAGCCACTGTCAGAACCCCACAAGTGGATGGTGGTCCCCTGAGTTCCCACCTTTGAAAATTCTATTCTGTGTATCTTGTCTCTTTCTTTCTTGTTGTTCCTAACTTTGTATTTCTTCAGTCAATCTCCACCAGATCCACAGGTTTTAACAGACCCTGCTCCCAGGGTAGGACCCTGGCAGGAGAATCACTGAGCCCAAGAATCTCTTAAAATAAATGTGCGTGTATATTTGTGGTGCTTCTATCATGCTAACCTTAAAAATTAGTGTATCTATGTACAAACAAGCTATTTGTAGCTATACTTTGGGGGCATTGCTATAGGAGATAAAATGGTTTATAGAAATGGGATTATAGGAAGAACATTAAAGTTTAATATAACTATTATTATCTTTTCAAATTTCTAAATAATTTCTTCAATAACCACACTAGTAGTCTGGTTATATAAGTTGTTCAAGGTCACACCTAACTCGTGGCTTCCCCTTAAGAAGAATAATTGAAATTTTCCCATTTTCATTTTTCTTACCAATGTAGAAAGGTGACTCCAGACCAACCACTGATAGCTACAGACTGACTTCTAAGGACTAGACAGTTCCTGGTAAGTGTGAGGCCAAACAGTAGATATTTTGTATTTTTTGACATTTCGTTTTCTGCAAAACTCTAAGATTAATTCAAGGGTTATGATTATTATATATGTATTGATTTCAGCTAAAAATAAAGAATATTTAATTACAAATTACACTGATTTCCATTTTACTTTTTGCTATGGCAGCCTAAACTTTGCCTTCGGGTGACTACAAATTGGTGGAGGTAGAAAGAAGTCCGGTTTTCCATAGAAATAACCCATCAAGGGTGGCGCCTGTGGTTCAAGGAGTAGGGCGCAGGCCCCATATACCGGAGGTGGGGGGTTCAAACCTGGCCCCAGCCAAATACTGCAAAGAAAAAAAAAAGAAGAAAGAAAGAAAGAATCTATCAAATAAAGACTCAAAAACAAATCCCCTCTCTGTTTTTTTCTTCTACAAACAAGAGATGTAAACATCACTGTTAGAGAAACTGGAAGCTTAAGGTGGTGGCTAGTGACAGTATGTTATTCTGTGAGCTGCTGAACTAGCTTGACTATACGTCAAAACTAGGCTCACATCAAGAACCCAAAGGAATGAAGCTTGCACGTAAACTGTAATCCTTTGTCAGATAAGACGGAGAAATATTATTTCCATACCAGTTTTAAAAAAATATTCCGGGGAATTGTTAACAAGGAACTAGTTTCCTTCCTGGCCCTCAAATGCTGTCCCCCAAATTGCAACTGCTTTTGCTCTATCCAAGGTAAAACTACATTAACACAAAAGCAGGAGAGATGGGCTCGCAGAACACTGACATTGTCTTCCGGTCCCTGTAGTCTCTTCTTTTCAAGGGCAGGGTGGCATCTTGTGGCACAAATACAACTTGCTTCCGTTTGCTTACCTTCCCCATGAGCGAAATGGTTTGGAAAATGGCATCTGGTTGTGAGCACTTACGCATATTTTAAAATTTCCTTCCCCCTGGGACCAGATCCTCTCTCACCCACTGGTGGCTGCGGTTGCTGTCAGGAGAGAGACAGCAAACGGAGGAAGGTGCTTGGTTAATTAAACACAACCTGACAACTAAACCAACAAAATGAGGTACCCCCGGCATGGGGAGCTCTCACTGCTCCCCATTCCACTCTATCCCTATTCCACTTATCAAGGCGGGAGGGGACTCTTATCTTTAGAATTCTTGAGATTTTTCTTTCCTTGCTTACTTAGCCTAAGAGATTAACCTGCCTGTAATTACAGACACTTGCTTCTTAAGCACTTGGCCTAGTTCTGGGATAGAGAAGGGGAGATGCAGGTTTAGAGCAGTTCTGTGCTAGAGTTTTAAACAGTCCAGGAAAGGAGAAAACCCTATCTTTTCATTGTAAACATTTGGCTTCACAGAAGATCTGGCTCAGAGAGGAAGAACATTTTCTTTTCCTCATCAGTGACTTACAAGATGGAATTCGGTCAGTGTTTTCTCCCTGCACTGAAATCACGTCACCCGGTGTGGCAGACACACACGCGCAAGGCGCAGCAACCCACGCATTCTGCTCTTTGCTGGCCTGTCTAATCACAACCTATTGCCTTTGAGGCAGCATCAAAAGGCTTGCAATGATATTTTAAACCATCTTTACTCATGCCAGTCATTTCTAATTCCTCCCTACTCTCCTTTGTAAAGATATCTTGGGTGCATCACTTACTTCACCAAGCAGATCATTTCAATAAGCGTACTCTGGTGAATTGTGGGCATTTCTCCAGGTCATGAAATTAAATGTTAACATAGTGTCTTTTGTGTAAATGTATCTATTTTTTTTAAAATCCCACAATTATTAAGCCCTTAGGTAGTTCTCTCTGTAAAATTAACATTATGTAAATCTTTAGCACATTTCTAACTTTCTTAAGAAATTTTTCCTAAATATTACATTTCTGTAATATTTGTAAAGCAATATGAATCGTTTACAAGTTTTCAGATACCACATATATTGCCAAATTAATCATCTGAAAGAGTGTACTGATTTATGTTCCTTTGGGCAATGCTTCTGCATACCAGCTGAAGTTTTATCATGTTTTTGAATTGTGTAATTTTAATAGATGAGAAACGGTGTTTTATTATTTAAACATGAATCTGTGTGATTCCTAGCGCATAGAGTATTTCCATGTTTTGCTCTATAACAGTCTCTTCTTTTTCTGGTACTTGTTCAAGCCCTTTGCTTATTTTTCTGTTTGTTTATCTTTTTTATATTACTTGATATAATCTTCAGATGTTAGAAGAAAATCAATTCTTTGTTATGTAAGAAGAAACTATGCATCTTTCTAATCTCGGGAAATGCTATCGCCAATCTTCCTTTTCCACAGGCCAGAAGCACCAGAGTCATTTTTCACTCCCGTATCCAATTCAGTTGTAAATACTATGGGCACTTATCTGGCCATCCTTTCCAGCTGCACCCAAGTTAGTATCCTTTATCTAAGTCATAATTACTTCTTGCCTGGTCATTACATCTACATCTGTCTTCTAAAACAAACCAATAATTGCATGTTGTCAATGGAATAGAAATATTATAGTCTATTTAATGACTTCACTATTTTTCAGTATATTATTTCTGGGTTTTAATATTAAACATAATCAGTGCTGAAATAAACCAATGACAAAAAACATACTGTCTGATTCCACTTACAGGAGGTAAGTAGTCAGAGTCATAGAATCTGACTCTGCAGGAATCATGAGTTGACTTTTGTTCTTGTGAAGTCTGAGAGATCTAGCTGTTATCACATGTGCTGCAAGGACTAGGATCATTCAAAAGCATTCATTTTAACTCATTGTCGCATGGGCCTTGAGATTATGTCAATATGCTTTTCGAAAGGATTCAACAACTTTAGCTGGCTTTAAAAAATGTTAACATAAAAAAGAATGAACACCATATGTAAATATAATCTTTTAGCCAAAATTTGCATATTAATATGGTAGTCTATTATACAATGGTACCACCTGTGTAAAATGAGTTGCTCAATAAGATTCAGGTACAGGGAAACCATTTATAATGTAAGATGGAATTATCACATTTGGTAATTATTAAAACTGCAAGCTGAATTAAAGGAAAAGCTCCATCTGTTACTGTCCACCTTTCACCCCTACATGAAGGAAACGTGAAAGGCAAGGGAGGCAGAGCCTGCTCCACGCAGTGGTGGAGAATGAAAGTTCCCGTTTGGCAGGAACGATGTGTCATTCATTTTTGTGTCACCCACGGTAGCGTGTGTGGAGTAGGTGTCCAATTAACATTTGTGGAACGTCATCAAAGCCTATTTAGCTGTAAAGAAAAATGTCATGGTCATTATTCAATCCATTTGCACAAGCATTTATTATGGGATGTTAAAAACAAAAAACAGCTTACTTTCTGGCAACTTCCAGTAACCACAACACAGAGAGAAACAAAAAATAAGAGGAAAGGGATTAACTGCTAGAAAAATATGTGTACTTTCCTATCGAAGTGGGGTCAGTAGTTACCGTTAGGCCAGAGAATGGCTTAGAATTATAGGTAAATTAAAATTCCTTGGTTCACTAACTCAAGAGAGTACATTTGGAGCAGCAGATACAGCTTTCTTAACTGAAACAGACTGGTAAGCGATCACTTACCAGAGAAAGAAAACAGGATTACCAATTACAAAGTAAATACTCTAAATAATGTAGTAACTGCAGGTAGCATTTTTCTCCTACAGCAAAATGTCATAAAGATTCAATGCCACAAAAATGTTTATAGATAACACAGCATTAGATGCTACCAGGATTTAAAGTGAATAAGACATAAACTCAGCTACCAATAACCTCAAAGTCCAAGAGAGAAGAGGAGAAAAGTACACAGCTGTACATGAGGTGCACTACGAAGTTTACGCAGCATCAGGAATGCGAACGAGAGACAAACAGGAAAGATGTGGCTCATGGAAGGGTTTTAATGTTTTTCCAGGTAAGGAAAAAAATGAGCAAACATCACCAGGTTAGCCAAAGTATCAGAGTAAGTATAGGGTTAATGAGACATGTAAATGGAAAGGTAGTTTGGTGCCAGGAAAACATTCTAAGATGAAGATTTTTTTCTCAACTTACTAAGGGTGGACATTTGAGAGTCATAGAAGGATGCTGAGTGGGAAAATAATATGATAAGAATTTTGGTAGTGAAAAGGTCAAACAATATTGTATAGACTTTATCACTCAAAGTATGACTCCTGGGCCAGCAGCATCAACATCTAATGGTACCAGCCAGCTTGTTAGACATACAGGCTCTCAGGCTCCTCCCCAGACCTGTGGAATCAGAATCTGCATGATGAAAATCTCCTTGGTTAATATGTGGTGCATGAAAGATTGAGAAGAACAGGTATAGAATGGCCTGGAGGGGAAAGATTCTGGAAATGGAAAACCAATTAACAGTTCATTGCAATGATACAATTGAGAAATAATGAAAAGTAGAAAACCACTACTTCCATGTCCCCACTTCTGCATAGATGTCCCTCCTGTGAGAACAGGAAGCATCTTAAGTCAGTAGCCCCTGCTCTGTGAACTTGATATTCATTGGAATTCTGGCCCTTTCTCTTTGAAGCCCTGGACTGAATTCCTCAACCCCCCAAATTTCATCATCTCCTTTTTCTCCATGTGTTGAGGTCCCAGCTTCCCCAGAATCAAATTTATGAAGGTTCTTTGTTCTCCCCACCGAATCATCCATCTGCAGCTAGGAAACAGATTCTAAGGAACAATGGAAAAGCAATTTGATGAGTCATGACCTAAATCACTACATTCAACCTGAACCTGAATCCCAGCTACCATAGAAGACATTATTTCTCCCTAAGCATTGTGTTTTGTTGAAAGCACTTTGAAGCATCTTGAACCACTTTTCTCCTTTAATGAAATATTTTACAGAAGGTTGTACTTTATAAGCCATCATGCCAAGTAGGTGCTCACTACCCCTCTGCCCAGCCCCAGAAACTCCCCAGTGTAACCTTTCCAACTGTGGCTTACTTTTGCGTGTACTGTTCCCTCCACCATGTATGCCCTTCCAGCCATCCTACTGCTCCCCATCTCACAGACTCCTATTCATCCCTCATTATCTCTTCTAGGTGATGTACAAACCCCTCTCTGCTCCCTACACAGTTAACTAAGCCTTCTTCTGCATTCCTGTCCTTGCTAGTTAGAATCTAGGCCTCCCTTGAGTAGATTATCCACAACAGAGTGACTACACAGTTCCTAAACAAGCTGCAGGCTGTATGTAGATTGTAATCTAGGACAGTAAATATAGCTAAAAGGACACACTGAAAGAAAAAAAAGAGGAAGAAAGGGGGAAACAAATAAGAAATACTCTGAATATATTCACAATGTTTTCTACATTAATACCTGGCCATTTTCTCATTTGAAAATAAGAATGTTTGATGAGCTATTCTTTAGTGCTCTACAATTAAAGGATAACATAATGGCTGGAATTTACTTAAGTTTTTAATGTCAGATAGCCCAATTCTTTTATGCCTTATTTAAAAACCACCATACTTCACTTTCAAGAGGTTTCCCCCTACTACTCGTTTTACTATCTGCACTTTTAAAATAATTTAGTTTTCTATTGCAAATCAGGCAGTTGCTCAAATTGCAACATAAATCTCACCAGAGGATGCAAAGTTATCAAGCAAAATAGTTTCATTTTCAAACCAGCATCTTATTGGGTCTGGATAGTAGGCCCAGAGCTTTAAAAAAACAGTGTGTGTTTCACAGTAAACCTGTCGCCAGAGGTATGAAATAGGTCGATTTTCCAATGTGGACTCCCAGTTATTTTAATTCTAAGTTGTAACACTAAAAATGAAGTTACTTTTCAGAACAAATTTATGAAATATTGATCTATAGCAAGATATGCTTCAGATGCAGCTGAGATAATCTGCATCTTTGTCCATAGAAACTTTGCATTTGGCAATAAAAATGAGACGGCCAAGTGCTGAAAGAAGCTGTTAACCGCTGAGTTGATCGCAACCCACTCAGGCTCCTGAAGTGGAGGCTTCAGGGAGTGGTTCAGCAGGGGCCTCTTAAAGCCTCCCTCTACCTCAAATGTACTCACTGCAAAGAGCTTGCTCACCACTCAATGAGTTCCAAGCCAAAATCAAATAGAAGTACAATCTAAGTAAAGCACACACACACTCTGCACACACATGCAGAGCTCACCTTATCTACTGCAGTGGGGGAGTAAAATAGACACACTGTATAAAATTCATTTTATCTTTCTCTAGGCCCTTATTTCTCTGATAGTGAAAAAAATATATTTACAGTTTTAAACAGAAGCCTAATTGTAATCTAACTCAGTCTCATTTGGGTAATGGTCAATGATCCAGATTTCTAACTTTCCATCCTCCTTTCCAAGATGGCATCCGGGTGCAGGTGAAGCTTGTACAGGCTCCCACAGTGAGAGGGGCCCATGGTCCACCTACAGCCCCTGCAGTAAGTCACGCCCTTACTTGTTCATAGGGGCTGGTGCGTCCTGGTTCTTCTGAAGTCCTCACCATCAGAGCATCTTCCTCCTGGGCCCAGGACTCTCGGCAGCTCAACTTCCTTCAGCATTTCCACTCTCTCCTGGAAGGGCTGGGAACTCTTCCTTCTTGACTTTTTGCAGGGCTCTGTGCAACTGCCCTAAACCCACCTACCTACAGTCTTCTTAACCACTAACAAAACTACTGTTTGCACCACACCATGTAATTCTATGACTGTATAAACTAAGGGTCATACAGATTTTTCCAAGCTACCCACCAGTAGTAGGAAGAATAAGGGCTCAGCCCCTCAAAGATGTCCATGTCCTAATCCTTAGAACCTCTGAATATATTACCTGGCAAGAGGGAATTAGGGTTGCAGAAAGAATCAAGTTTACCAATCAGGTGACTTTGAGATGAGAGGGTTATCTTAGATTCTATGGATGAGTCCACAGTAATCAAAAGTGCCCTTAAAAGTGGAGACAGGAGACAGAAGTATCAGAGTTAGGCTGATGTGATATGAAAAGAAATCAATCAACCAGACCATCACTGCCTATGAAGGAGGAGGGAGGGAGCACAAGCCAGTGAATGCGGGCAGCCTCTAGAAGGTGGGAAAGGCAAGAAAATGGAATCTCTGTTAGAGCTTTCAGAAAGAAACACAGCCTTATGGACATCTTAATTCAGCCCAGTGAGACACATTTTGCACTTGTACTCTCTAGAACTGTGAGCTAATACATTTGTGTTCATTAAGCCACTAAGTTCATAGTGGTTTGTTCCAGCAGCATCAGGAAGCAAGTACACCCCCCCCCCACTACCCTGTGAAAGGCAAGAAGCAATTCCCCACTTCCCTGAGGTTCCCCACACACACCACCACCAAGCTCCTTCTCACCTAGACCACAGAGCCAGAAGTGGGAACACTGTCCAGCCTCCTGGCACCTCTTCACTTCTCTCGGAACATGAAAAAAAAAAAAGGCAATTTTTTCCACTTTCTCCCCTAAAGTAGGCATCCTCAAGCTACGGCCCAAGGGCCACATGCGGCCTGCTGAGGACATTTATCTGGCCTGCTGGGTGTTTGTCCTGCTTAGCAGCCAACTCATCCCAAGGGCCGCAGTCCGGCCCTCCAACAGTCTGAGAGACAGGGAACTGGCCCCCTGTTTAAAAAGTTTGAGGACCCCTGCCTTAAAGCATCTGTCTACTGAAGCTCACAGTAAGTTTAATATTTAAACATCCAGTTTTTCTCTTGATATTTAAAGTTTTTAGAACTTAGAAATTCCTGTCCTCTCCCTTGAAAGCCAGGACATTTATCTCAAGGCTGAAGAGTTTTCAAAGTTTAGGTTTTGCTCTAAATGGAATCTATTCCCTCCCAGGAAAGGATAAAGCCCAAAGAAGCCTACGAGTGGGAAAAGATTTTAGGAAATGAAAATAAATCAGAAAATATATATTTCAAATATTATCTCTGGTGTCCATGACAATGTGGCATCAAGCCAAGTTGCTTATCTTCCTCCTCCAACCTCCCTATCAGATTGCTGCTTCTAAACCCCTCGGTAGAGTACCATGCTGTCAGAGCTCACAGCAACCTCAAACTCTTGGGCTCCAGTGCACGAAGGAGGGAAAAGGAGTTGGGAATGGGGATAAAAGGGCATGATGAGTGCACAAATAAACACGCAAACAAACAGGAAAGGGGCCTTTCAAAGACAAGGTGCCGTGACTGAGGGATAAGATGACACAGCTCGCTGCCGCCTGGCTTCAAAGGAATGATTACAGTCATAATGGGAGCCCCAGACCTGTCTGTGTGAGCTTTCAAATATTCTCCAAACCTTTGATGCTTGTTTTCCATCCTCATCTACGTAGCGCTTGCCTAGCCCTCCTTCAGCTCCACTGTTCACTCTCACCCTCTTCCTCCTCCAGCTTTCTCTTTCCGATCACATCTCCCTCTTCTCCTTTCTCTACTCTTTCTGTCCTTTATTGTTTTCTCTTCCTCCTCTGTCTCCTTTCATCTCCTGCATTTCCAACTCTTCTCTTGTCCCAGAATAAAGGCTTTTAACATGGAGGTATTGCAGATTTTACCATCATAGCAATAGCTAGTATTTATTGAATATGTACTCTATGGTAAGCACCTATCCAATCTCTTTATGTGTATTGATACTCACACCAATGGCTATAGCTTGAACGTGTCCCCTCCAAAATTCCAATGTTGCCAGCGTAATAGTATTAAGAGATGGGGCCCTTAAGAGATAATAAGGAATAAGGACTCCTCCCTTCTGGATGGGATTGGGGCCCTTATAAAAGAGGTTTCACACAGCATTCTGTTCTCTTGTTCTTTGCCTTCTACCATGTGAAGACACAGCATTCCTCTCCTCTAAGGATTCAGAGCCGAGAAGCCGTCCTAGAAGCAGAGACTAGCCCCCACTAAACAATGGAACCTGCTACTCCTTGATCTTGAACTTCCCAGCATCCAGAACTATGAGAAATAAATTTCTGTTCTCTATAAATTGCCTGGTCTGTGGTATGTTGTCATAGCAGTACAAGTGGACTATGATGCCAGCTCAGGTGTCTACTATCCTTAAGCTCCTTTGACAAGCAGGAAGTAAGGCATAGACAGGTTCAATAACTTGCCCATGGCCACATAGCTAATAGGACAAATAATAAATTCAGCCTCCAGGCAGTCTGGCACCAGAGTCCATGACATTAATCACTATGCTACACTGCCTGCCTTGATCTAAGATACGCTCTCAGAAGGGTTCCAAATCCAAACAAGTTTTGTATTGTTTAAAGTTTTTTAAAAGCCGGCATTAATCTAAATGTCCTTATGCCCATATGTTTGATGTCCATAAAGAATAAACTGGATCTGCATGTGTCCACATGAAGACGCCTAAGACATATGTGAAAAGTAGAAAGAGCAAGATATCATATTTAATGTGATTTATTTTGTGTAATTTCCTTTCTAAACAGAGATAAGTGTGTGTGTGTGTGCATGCACATATCTGCAAAATTGTACACAGATCTGCAAAAATGCCTAGAGAGTAAATAAGAGTATGTTCATATTTAAGTTTGATAAAGGGTTAGGATATAAAGACAAAAAAAATTTCCTTTTCATTTCATTTCTCTTTGGATTGTTTAAATCTCCTAACCTCATATGTGTGTTATTTTGTTTTTTAAGCATAAAGATTACCAGAACAGTGAAATTATATGACATTTTTGCTTTGTTCATTTTAGTTTTTATACTAGAAGAAAACCTAATGAGCATTGTGTGAAAAAAAATACATATACTGATGGCATGAATCATCACTGCTTTCATAATCAGAAATGTCACTCCATGTTTGACACGGCTAATGAAGCTGTACGTGCTCGTACAGAAACAGTTTTATGGGGAAAAACAGTAGCTTCTGTTTACAGAAAGCTTGCTGGCCCCAGTCTAACAAAGAATCAAGCTACTGATGTCAAATCTCCAATATGACAGCAAGTGGCCTTTCAAATTGATTTACATTAGAGCTGAAAACACCCTTCCCTAATGAGAATATGAAGGTGGGGTGGAGAGGGGAGGTGGAGCCATGAAAGAGCCAGATTGTTTAAGAATTCTTTGCAAATCCATTTAATGGAATTGAACATTTTACTTGCCAAAGACTCCTCAAGAAAATTAGATGTAAACTATGAATGTTGCCAAACAATCTGGATGATACCCAAGGTCCAGGTAGTTTTGATGTTCAACAGCGTAATGGTCAATGGTAACCAAGTATGAGTGTTTTGAGCATGACACTCAGGTACATCACTAAACTTAAAATCAGGTGCAAGAACAGCACAGACATCCAAATCTGTTCATTATTCACCAGCCAGAAAAAGACTCGCATAAACACATGATTA
>NW_003852490.1:1411519-1413707 GCF_000181295.1 Otolemur garnettii
AGACAAGCTCCAACAATACAAGAAAAAAGTACCAACTGGATCTTTGGAAACTAATTAGGAAGATCTATTAAAATTTTAAATGGACTTAGTGAAGTGTCACAAGAATGGAGAAGCAAGAATCCAATGTATTCATTTCTAATATGAAGCCAGTAGATGAACATATATATATATATATATGTATATATATACACCCAAGGGTTGGAAGGTGGGGGAACAAGGGAATGGGGAGAGAGGAGGAGGTAGGTGGGTGGGGGGGTCACTGTGTATGGCACACCTCTTGGGAGTGGGACATAATTATAAGAGGGACTTTGCCTAACAACTGCAGTGTAACCTAATTCTTTGTAACCTCAGTGAACCTGAGACAATAAAAAAATAAAAGTGATAATATATAGAATACATAAAGATCTTCTAAAACAAACAAAAAAAAAATACCACAACACAATAAAATGGCCCAAAGACAAAAAAAATAATTAAATGTATATACAAATCCCACTTCTAGGAATTCATCCTGCAAATCTATAAGCATCATGATCTATGTTCAAAGTTAATCATTGTAGCATTGTTTATAAAAGCAAAAGATAAAAATAATCTAAGTGATGCCCATTAATAACAGATCAGTTAAATAAATTATTGTGCATTTATTTAGTAAAATACTACACAGCTGACTAGCAATCCCTCAAATTATGACAGTTTATCATCAGCTACAATTTTAATTTTAAACCGAGAGTACTCTTTCAGACTTATTTATAGAATTTTTATTTTTCCATTGTGCATACATAAAAAGGAAAGATGAATTAAACAAATTGGTTAAGAGATTCCTGAAACTTTTATATCAGTCTAATTTTTCTGAATTAATTTTAGATTTGGAGTTATAGAAATCCATATTTTTGCCATGGAATATTATACTTTGTGCTCTACTACCAACTACATGATAGTCAAAAACGCTGTCATATGGCCAAGTGCAGTAGCAGCACTATGGTCCCAGCTACCCTGGAGCCTGAAGCAGGGCAACTCCCTTGAAGCAGAAGCTAAATTCATTGCTCTTTGCACTTATTTCAAGAGCAAACAGAGCTCAAAAGAATGCATCATCACAAGTAAAATCTAAATTCAAGTACAAATCAGTTGGTAAATCATTCCAGGAATGTCATTTTTATTTTTACTAGTTGAGTTCAGAGATACATTAAAAAGCTTTGTACCACAGGGAAATTGAAAAATGACATTCCTAATCTATTCTATTGATCTGTATGTACAAACACAAAAAGAGATGGCAGTTATTCATTCAATAAACTACTAACTAGCCATTATTATGGAAACATAAAGATGAAAGTACTGATCTCAAGGACTTCCAATTCTGGTTAGGTTAAAGCATAAGTAACCCTATCCTAGGATTCAATGGAGATAGGCAAACAGTACACATTACAAGCATGTCTAACTTGTCTTAGAGGTACACATAAGGTGACTTACTGCCACAAACTAAATGTTTGTTCCCACAAAAATTCATATAAGTTGTAACAACCTTGAGATGGTATTAGGAAATAGGGCCTTTGGGAGATGCTCATGAGGGAAGGATCCTCAAGAATGGGATTAGTGCTATAACAGAAAGGATCCCAGAAAACTTCCCCACCCCTCTGCCATGTGAGTACACAGAAAAACAGCTGCTTATGAACCAGGAAGCAGAATCTCAGCAGAAGCCAAATCTGCCAGCACCTTGATCTTGGGTTTCCAGCCTTCAGAACTGTGAGAAATAATATCTATTGTTTATGGTATTTTGTTATAGCAGCTCAGACAGACTAAGACATTACCCTAGGATCTGACATTTATACTTAATCCTAAGAGTTCCTAATGCTGAAGTAAACAAACTCAATGGAAGTTGTGTTCAAATTCTCAGCAGATCAACTCTCTTCTACTCCTGGGTCCATAACCATCAAATAATTATCTATCAGTTATCTCTTTCATATCTTCACCTTCTCATTTCAAACTAGGTGTTTTTTCTCAGCATAGAAATATGCTCATTTCTCCCATCTTTAAACTGTCTTTTGCTCCTATGTCCCCTTTTCACTATTACTCTGTTTCTCTCATTTCCTCCATAATCAAGCTTTTTATAAAACACATTTACATTTGCTATCTCTTCTCCCTCAGCTCCCATTCATTCTTTTTACCACCATATCAACAATTATTCTTGTTCATA
>NW_003852490.1:1414261-1415371 GCF_000181295.1 Otolemur garnettii
ACCCTTACTAAGGACAACTAAGAAATATGTACCCCTCCTAAAAAAACTTACAGAGAATTGAGGTCAAAATTGGTAGGCCAAAATTAAAAGAGAAGGACAAGAAAGGTAAACCCAGCCATTCAAAGATGGATTTTTTTCCAAAGGCACTTGTTGATGATGGAAAAGAGACTCGAAAGCATATCTGTATTTTTAAGTCCTCTTGGAACCAAGGAGACAGACATCAAAGCCTAGATGGGACTCTGATAAATTAATCCCCAATTTCAACTAGAATCATGAAAAGTTTGCCTTCAGAGAAGTGTTAGATTGAAAATAAATTAGCCATAATATGGACTTGTAATTTAGCCTCCCATCACCTGGATAGCCAGGAATCTCAAGTTTTGAACCAAGAGTAAGAAGGTCCCAGAGTCTGTTCTTTCTCCAAAACACCAAGAGAGCCAAATGAAGTTCTTCTCTTGAAAAAGGCATCATCATCTAGAAATCAAAATAGTTCTCTAAAATATCTTTAAAATACAATAACCAATAAAGACTTAAAAATAACCAAGTATACAAAAAACAAAACATGCTAAGGAAAAAGTAATATAAGCAATATGTAACAGAAACAATCCACTAATGCATGATGAATTAAATTGTCATACAAAGACCACTAAAAAATTCAAAACAACCCCCCAAAAAACCAGTGTTTGTTGTGTTTTAAAAAATAAAAGTGAAACTTAAAATTTGAGTCAGGAAACTGAAAACTATGAAAATAACAAAGACTGAAAGAAAAACAACTACTAAAAGTCTAGAACTTTTAAATATTATACCTAAAATTAATAATTCAATGAATGATTTGAACAATGTATTAGAGATAAAGAGAAAATTAGTGAACTGAAAGATATGTTTAAAAAAACCATCTAGAATATAGCACAAAAAAGTTATAAGAGGAAGATACTTAGAGGCTATGTTAAGAACTTATTTTAAATGTTTCACTCTACTCACAGAAGAAGAGGAGAGAGTCTGGGCGTGATGGCTCAGACCTATAATCCTAGCACTTTGGGAGGCTGAGGAAAAAGGATTGCTTGAGGCTAGGAGTTTGAGATCAGCCTGAGCAAGAACAAGACCCCCATCTCT
>NW_003852490.1:1416290-1417003 GCF_000181295.1 Otolemur garnettii
ATGGCAAACAAATGGATAACTAGGAAAGAATATTAGCTGTGTGAAATAAAAACAATGGCTTATGGTATTTAAAATATTTAAAACAAAATTGTCAGGCAACAGTAACAAATAAGTTAGGAAAGTAATAAATAGAGTTAAACTATTCTAAGGTTTCTTATATTGTCGAGGAGAAGAGTAAAAATATTGGTTAACACTAAACTTTTACAAATAATTATTGAATATTTTTAATAATTACAAATATGTCCTTGCTTTTGAGAGTAAATACTAAAAGAATTTTTTAATGGAACTCCCAAACCACAGCTGTTTAAACAATAAAAATCATAATTAAATCCAAAAGAATAGAATAAAGGAAAGAAAAAGAAACAAAGGACAGGCGAAACAAATAGAAGGCACAGCATAAGATGGTAGATTTAAATCTAAAAACACAGTAATTCCAGTAAATAGAACCTAAAAATTAGAAATCCTTCCTCACCCTGTCACAGGAAGTGCTGGAACAATCAAGGCTTCCCTAGCCACAGATGGAAGCAAGCTGTTCCTATAAATTTTACAGCATGGAAGAGCAGAACAAAATGCATGCTCTCTTACAGGTCAACTAGGGCAAATGAACCCCATGAGAAAAAGGCCCAGACCCTTCCATGCCCGCTCTGGTCTCAAGTTTAACAGGGAAATAATTCATTGTATTCCCCTGAGAGAAATGCAGGAAGGGGCAGAGA
>NW_003852490.1:1417301-1427270 GCF_000181295.1 Otolemur garnettii
TTTCAGCCAAAACTGAAGAGCAGTTTCAATCAAAGGGATCAAATAAAGTTGGAAAAGATATCATCTCAATGTTTCCACCTTTAAAAATACCCCTAAGCCAGTTACCTTAGAAAGATGGTAATATATCCTGTATTTAAACACCTCCAGAGAAAGATTTTGCAGATGATTGCAGCCTATAAGTTTTAGCACTTAATGCTACCTCTTTTATAGATCAAATTAACTATCATTCAGAATTGTAACAGGTTTCTTTAAAACCTAACATAATTTAACCTTCAGTTTAAATCCAATATTTTCTCCTTCCAGAAGACAGATATTACATGAGCTCCAAAAGGCTTACCACCAGCCTTATAGAGCAAATCTCCCCTCAAGCAGACTTGGAAAAGCAGGAAGCTGCACAAAAATGAAAAGAACAGAACAGAAAGAGGTCACCCTTCATCATCACTGCTTGATGGATCTGGTGCAGGTGCAGGATTTATAATGCTAAAGTGAATTGCTTGACTTTGTAGAAATCAATGAAAGTAAAATTCAATTTAAACTTTTTATTAAAATAACATAAATTGTTAAGATGTGACTGTCCTGTCATAATAAATCATCAAGACTGGTAAGGATTACTAGAGGTAGAACCAAAAAAACCATCAATCAAGTTCATGAATTATGCCCTTGCAAGTAAAGTATTGCTCCTCGGGGGCCCATCAAGAAAGAAAATTTGAGTCAAATCCATAGACGACAAGCGCACTGAACTGCAATCCAGCATTATGTTCCCGTCAGCGGTCCCCAGAGAAAATGACTAGTGTGGCCAAGTCGATGACATAGTAATATGCATCAATTATCAAAATTACTGAACTCTGGAAACCAACTATATTATACACCGTCCTTTTCAAACAGGGATAAAGCTTGAGAAGTGGTGATATTATAAAGAAGGTACACTTGTGCCATGACACTAAACTAGCCGGGGCTGCTCTCTGTCTGTCCTGAACCAAATCCTAAAGAAGCAAAAACAAACAAAACAAAACAACCAAGTAGGAATCGCATATTTTTAAAAGGCTAACATAAAACCCAGAAAAGACCCTTGGGGATCCAGAGTATCAGAGAAACAGCATCCCAAATTTCCTCCATATGGGAAGAAATGGCATCCCCAATTCACCAGGTTTACACACTGGAACCTGGGCTTGGACTTATCCCCTGGATACTCATTATAAGTCAGAGTAGCAAATACTCCCCTCCCTCCAGAGTAACATAAGCTCAGAAGGAAAAAGAGCATTTGAAAGACACGAGTGCTATAAAACAAAAGACAACAAACAATAACACATAGCAGATAGAGCTGAATTAACGGAAGAAACGATTTAAGAATTGAAGGTAAACATGAAATCAGATATTGGTTACCTGATACAGAAACAAGAATTTTAAAGAACCAATGAAAAATCATGAAGGCACCATGGATACAGCAGAAAACTAACAGGTAGCTGGAAGGCCAAGGAAAACAACCATCCCAGAGGATTTAGGAATAACTTAATAGCTAGAATACATGAAGGATATTATAAATACAGTGGTTTTATAATACTACCAAAGGTGATGTAACAACAAGATAGTCAACACAAGGAACTAGGCCTATCATACTAATACATACACAGGGTGTGTGTCCGGTCTATGAAACTTGGGTCAACAGAAGGTGGTCAATATAGGGAGACTACTGTATATGGAAGAGATACAAGAATAGAGTGTTACCGTCTCTGTAATATAATGGCAGTCCAAGAATAAGATAACAAAGTAAACAGAAGAAAGTAAATATTTTAATAACTAATAACTGACAATTTCCCAAAGTTAAAGATGAAACATCTGTGATTGTATGAGTGCCGAGGGCCAAGCAGAGGGAGAAAAGAAAAAAAAAATACCAAAAGTTAGACATCAATGGGGAAAGCTCAAACACTTCAAAGTCTAAGAAAAAATGCAAAGCGCTTCCATAAAGAAAGAGCAATTCAACTATAAAGAACAAAATTCAGGTTGTTACCCGTTTTCTCAATAGTTGCACTAGAGATAATGAAAAAGTAGTTTTAAGGTATTCCAAGAAATGAACATTGAACTTAGAATTTGATGTCCAAGAAAGCTATGGTTGCAATATGAGACGGCAATAAGGCTATTCTTTGTATGCAAAAGACTCAGAAGGTTTACTGCACAAAGATTTACTGAGGAATCACTCTTAGAAAAATCGCTGACAGGAAGAAAAGAAATAAAACCAAACATGAACAGGAAGTTAGGATGGGCAAATAATTCAGTGTTTACTTTATCAAGGTCAAAAAAATGAAATATACATAATAATCCAGAAATAAAACTGGGTAATACAATGACCTTGTCTGAGGGAAGAGGGGGTGGAAGCTACCATCAGAGGGAATGAGAGTCCATTTCACAGACAGGGAAACTGAGGCACAGAGAGGCTAAGGAGGTTGAGCAAGAGGTGATGCTAAGGGTCAAACTCAGGCAGCCTGGCTCAGAGGCCACAGTCTTCAGAAGACACAAATATTTATAAATTAAGAACTGCAAAAGGGAAAATAAATAAGTATAGGTCTTAATACATTTTACATTATCATCAGGTAAATAAAAATTAAAAAATGTATCACTGTCTAACCAACAGAAGAAAATTTGATTTATCCGATGAAGGAAGGAGAAATAACCAAAAGAGAGTGTGATACACAGATAATACAATTGGATGGTCTCAATAACCCTAAATATCACAATAATTAAACAAAAATGGCTAAACTAACCAATGAAAAAAAGTCAGGCATCAGATTGGCTTAAAGCTAAACAAAAAATAAGATGCTAAAAGAAATTATCTGCAGAGACACTTAAATACAGAAGAGATGAAAATGAAGGGAAGGGAAAAGATAGATAAGTATCTACCAAAAGAAAGCCAGAGAAACAATTTTAATGTCAGATGAGAGTGAATTTAAGGCCAAAAAAAAAAAAAATAGGAAAAAGATATATTATAGACAGGTAAAAGAATGTGATCAAAAAGACAGAATGGTAACATAACTAAATGTACCAACAACCGATGCAACAACATCATCTCAAATAATAGTTAAGCTTCATTAAGTGTTTACCATATTCCAAGCACTGTTCTGAGAGCTGTTTGTGGATTAGCTCATTTAATCCTCAACAACCCTCTGAGGTCGATACTATTATCCTCTACTGCACAGAGTAGGGAGCTGAGCCACAGAGAGCTTCAGAGACTGACACAAGGATGCTCTCTAACTGTCTGACTCAGAGTTCACATTTTCAACCTCAACTTTCTACTGTTATTTCAAATTATAAAGTAACAGCTGACAGATTTTTAAGGAGATCAAGAATAAATTTTAAAGAATAAATTATAAATATATTTGGAAGATGACAGATCAGATAGACAAAGTAATAAAAGAGGGTCAGCAAGTTATAGCTTGCAAGCTGGCTGCCTGTTTTGTAAATAAAATTTTATTGGAAGACTATTCATCATTGATATATTTTCTATGGCTGCTTTTGCATGACAACAGCAGAGAGGAGTTAGTTATAAGAAAGACTATATGGCATCCAAACCTAAAATTTCTATCCTATAAGGAAGGGTTGCCAGCACCTGCTACAAACGATTTAAACAATTAACCAGCTTAACCATTGACCTGTAGAGCATTTCATACCTGGAGAACACTCTTCTCACACATCTCCCAAAAAGGATGTCAAATGTACTGCTGTAAAGCTCCAATTCCACCCTCATTGCACAACCAAAGCTGTCCACTATATAACCCTAGCTGTTGTGTTAAGAGAATAAAAAAGCAGAAGGTAAATAGGATGAAAATCTATGGCTTGAGAAAATGCTTTCGAGTGTGACATTTAAATGCATAGATCTTTTTTTTCCTTTGCAGAGATAGAATTACAAGCATGAGACACTGCCCCTAGCCTACAAATTTTTAATAAGCATTTATTGCACAACCCTTAAAGGAGAAAAAGTAAAGTGTAACAGATAAGAGCGTGGATGTGGGGTCAAGCAGCAAAAACTTCATTCTCTGCTCTACCTGCTTAGCAGTGTGCCTCAGATTTCCTAATCTGTCAACTTAGGCTAACGAACCTCCTGGTTATAGAGGCATTGAGGACAGTAAGTGAGATAACGTGAATGAAAGGGCTTAGCATCCTTCCTAGCAGGTAGGAAGTTTTCAGCAGATACTATTGGGCAGTATCTATTGGGGATACTATAAATAGTTAGGAAACCTCTATGACTCTGGTAACAATGTGTGATAAGATAACTTTCTTTAGTTATCTATTCCTGTAGCAGCTGTGCCAACCGTATTTTGAGAGTTCAGGTCACTGCTGTCCACAATTTTTCTCATTCACTAAGAATATCCATGCATAGCATTGAACATTTCAGAGGAGGGGACCATGACTGGGGAAAGAGCCTGGTATCTATAATAAGGAGAGAATAGAGCTCAAAATGTAAGGAGATTGCATTTAGCTGGCTATCTTTTATTTAGTTGTGTGAATACCTTCTAAAAAGAACTGTCATGCATGATAGTCAGAGCAGAAATATTTTTATGATCAGTACCATAGAAAGCAAGACGTTAGTGCTAAAGCCCTCTCTGTTAGGAAATAAATTTTAAAATAGAAGTGCAAAGAATATTTTCTCTTCATTCTAACCATAACCATGATGCTACAGGTCAAAAAGCTATTAGCTCATTCTGACCAGGGAAGAGAAGATACGGAAACAGGATTACCTGACTTCAAGAGTGTCAAAGACAAAATGACAGCAAATTTAAAGATCTTAATTGGCTTTCATTTGAGGTTCTAGAATTGGGCAACACCCCACTGTCTAAGATGGAGTGAGTATTCTGATAAACTGAGCAGAGGAGCATGGTTTCTACAGACACGAAGGGAAGAAACAAGAGAATAAAAACAGATTGGTTGACTCAAGGTTACTTTCCTCGTGAGGCTAAAGCAGAGGGGATGTCCTTATCATGCCAAGTAAAACTGGCCTGTCCGGGGATTTGGCTGTTATCTCGCTCTCTCTGTATTTCTGGAAGGTCAGATAAACAACTTAGTTTTGGTGTGGTGGCATGGAATTTTAGCATGACTGACTCCATTTTGGTTTGGTCTGTGGAGCCTAGTACAGGAGCTCAGTCCAAACCAAAGGTCTCATATAAATTATTTAACAGAAGTAATAAAGCCTCGCCAAAATTTAGGGGATTCATTTTCTATTATAAAAGCATCAGAAACAAAAGCAGAGTAAGAAAAATTGGCAAAGCTCATGACTCAAAGATCTATTTCAAGAGCAGAATTTGGATCTAGAATATGTAATTATTGATGCTTTGGAGGGGGTCGGGGTTGGATTTCACTTTACATAATATCTCTGTGTAGACATTTTGTTTGAACATTAAAGCTCAAAGATTAACCATAAGCTCTGTAACAAAGGAAGCCTAGGAGAGAGAATTAGAATACATTTCTTATTTTAGGGGAAGTTTCTTAAAGACTGTGAATCTGTTTTGTGAGAAATTTCTAATCAAGAATATTATCATTTCTATAACTAGGACTGTTTGACTCAAGACTGATATCACACCTCAGGGGCTTCCAGTGAACTCTGCATACATGTAAAATATGGGAATTTCTTGTGTGTTCATTGGAAACCTTTTTAAACCTTTTATCTAATGACTTCGTTTTTCTCTTATGCCTGTAAGTCCTCAAGGAACAATTGGCTCTATTAATTCATCAAGCCTAGTCAATAATTACCACAATTGGTCATTTCAATTCAGGCAGTAATTTAAAAGTATTCGCAAAATAAACTTTGCAAAAATAGAAGTTGGGGTCATGTCATTGATTTGTCAAATGTTACACTTGTTAAAACCTGTATTTAAATAAATTATACCATCAACGCCAAAAAAAAAAATAATTACAGCTATTTCATTTAACACTTCATCTACCGATCCACCTTTCCTGGAGCAAACAGGGAAAAGGAGTTCTCTGGTTTCTGAATATTGTTATTGAATTAGGCCTAACCATGCGCAAAACCTATCGCTGTATTCATTTTCGAAATCATAAATCACAGAAGCAACAAAAGTAACTTGGAATTTGACACAAATTTCCTTCTGAAATACATTTACTGAAATATTTGTTGACCAGTGGAGGGAAAAAGATGTTGCATCATAAAATCTTACCCTCTTTGGCAATGCTAGTGCTGACGCTGGCAAACGAAATAAGCAAGAAAAACCTTATTTAAAAAAAAAACTACTTGCAGCAGTTACTATGTTTTAAACTTGTTCCTCAGGTTGCAGCTTATCACACTTCTGTTTACACTTTATCTAGGATGTAAGATTGGATGATTTGCCTCTGTCAGATGTTAAAGCCCGGATAAAATAAACAGTTTTCATTTTGTGCCATAAAACTTCTGAGCAGAAGGCCATCGTCATAACTCAGGGATGAAAGCGGAGCACAGAGCAGTCCCAACAGTACCTTGATCATTCTCCTCTCCCTCCTAACACCAAGCCAGGCTGAAAACACACACCCAGGCCCTGGGCCATGTCCCTAGAAGGCCCTGACTTCTAGAGACTTCTGTTTGCTCTGCGTACTTTTTTATAAGGAAAACCTGATGATTATCAATTGCCTCCCAAAACATCAATGAGGCTCCCCGAACGTTGCTGTGGTGTGTCAGAAGATGACTCTGTGCCCTCCTTTTAGCAATTTTTACAAAGAATTAGCTTTCTCCTTGGTTTTCCGTGTTTGTTTTAGTCCCCCCTGCCCCCGTACGTTTTTAAAAGAATTTTCTTTAGAAAAACAAACCAAGTGAAGAATTTGCCCCATTGGGTTTCCTACCACTTTTGTGTTTAGATGACAATAATTAAATATCAATAATCTTCAAGTCCAAAACTATGGAGATCTTGGCATTTCTTTAAATAACTAGCTTTGTCCCATTGTCTCAAAAGTACTTTTTAAAGCCTTTTTTAATGCTTTACTTAAAAATCCATCACCTACATATATGACTTTTATAAATATCTCAAGCAGTTAATTGAGGTAAAATCTGAGGAAGACCCTGCAGAGAGACTAATTCTATCTGCTTCTCACCTCTTTGCATTCATGGCTGGTGGGTTTCTTGGGAATTCACAAAACTCCTTGCTTTGGTAGCAAAACAAGACAGGAGCCCAGAGTAGCAAGAGGTAGCTGCTGTAAGTCAGAGAAATGCCCCCTGCTGGTTGCGTCCCTTTCCCTCTCCCCAAATAGAATAAGGTGTTGCATTGTAATGCCCGGCTGTGTCAAATGTTTCCTTTGAAAAGAAGGAAGTTCTGCCATAAGCAACAACTATGGGTAAACCTGGAGGACATTATGCTAAGTGAAATAAGCCAATCAAAGAAGGATAACTACCATGTGCTTTTATTTGTCCTATGTATGAGATGTCTAAAATCGTCAAATTAGAAACAAAGAGTAGAACAGTGGTTGCCAGGGGTTAGGGAAAGGGGAAATGGGAGGTTGCTAATCAACGAGCTTAGACTTAATTATGAAGATGAATAAATTCAAGAGATTTGCTGTACATTGTACCTATGATGAACAACACGTGCCCTCAAAAATCTGTAACAAGGGTTAACAAATTTGTTAAGAGGGCTCATGCTACGTGTTTTTACCACAGTGAAAAAAGAAAAGGAAAGGAAAAGACCACTAATTAAATGTGCTAAGATGGGTAAAGTTACCTAACTGCTTGGATCTTCACTGCCCTGATTCACAAGGACAAGAACGACCCCAGCTGTACTGTCGGTCACATTCAGCCACCTCATTGACTCGTTAAATATTTACTGAACACTTAAAAATCACATTTATGAACATACAGAAGAACTTTCTTTCTTTTTTTAGAAAGTTAGCGCCATGAGTGTGGGCCATTTTAGGCTGGCGAAGTGCCATATCGCCCGCACCTAGAATAGATCTCATCCTAATTTTTAAAAATCCTTGCTTTTAATTCTGCTAATCCAAGTTGCAGAAAAGAATGCCAGTGTTTTGTTTTCAAAGATCACACAGCATAAAATGTCTAATGAGACTGAGATAGACAGGAGGGCTTATAATCTCAACATCATCCAGAATCCACCTTTCCCCTTTATCTGTAGTTAACCAACTTAAACTTCCTTTGTCCTATGCAGGGACACCAGGGTCATATTACATATTTCCAAAACAAATCTAGTACTTAAGATTCTATCATTTTATTCTCTATAATTGTATTTTATCTGAGCACTGAAAGATAAGTCAAATGTCAAAAATAAAATCCTGTGAGTCATGGCTGCCTTCTCCACCTGACTTAAATCAGTAGACCACACTCTCTTCTGCTTTCCTGGTACCCTCCAGGTTTTCTTTTTGTTTGGGTTTGGGATTTTTCTTTGTTTTTTCATTCTCTCTCTTTTGCATTTTTCACCTAACACACCGTGTATCTTATTCATTATGCTGATGACTTTCTCGCCTCCCTGCCGCCCCACCAACTACAACACAAATGCTGCAAGAGCATTTTTAAGAACGAGGATGTTTGTTTTGTTAGCTGAGGTTTTCCCATATGCTCACCCAGAATAGTCCCTGGCACTGAGTGGATGCTCAATAAATATTTGTTCAATTTCATGAACGTTACTTAAAAAAAAAAATTATATGTGCCATTCTGTCACGCTCACATTAACAACTAGAAATATAAAAACGTAAACGTAAAACTGAATAAGAATTAAAATACATCTAGTCTTGCTCTGTTTTTGATGGTGGCATCAGGAAATGTTTTACAGGAAATGGCATAGACTTTGGTAATAACAGTTATATGGCTGGGCAAATAATTATAGAATGTTAGCCAAGTTTTCTCAAAACCATTTCATCCTGGGGATTTATTGGCGTTCAGTTTATGAGCTTGGTCCAGGACACTATTTCAGTTCAGAATGCTTGCGTGAGCAAGCAGTAACAGAAGGTGGAGGTGGGTGAAACCATAATGACATCTATGGTTCACTTAACAAGGAAAGGCAGGCAGTCCCCAGGTTCAGCGACGTTATTAAGGGTCCAGACTCTTTCCAACTTTCTGCTTCACTCCTCCCAACATGCTGTGTTTATCTTACTTTGCTTAGTCTCTGGTGGTTGCAAGATGGCTATCCTAGCAAAAGGCATCACCTTTGCCCTCAATACAGAAAAAGAAAAAGGCACAGCACCATTGAGGTCTCTGATTATCTGTTCCTTTGAGCAGAGAAACAAGAAGTTTTCCAGAAGATCCTGCAAAGTTTCACTCACCAAGACTAGGTTACCAGGCCATCCACAAGGATTAAACAGCCTAAGTAACAAATATCTGGCAAAGAACACAATTGCCTGAAAATGATTCTCTATCCCAGTGGTTCACAATTGCTGCAACCCTTTAATACATTTCCTCATGTTGTGGTGACCCCCACACATGCGAAGCATGTCTCGGTTCCTAAGACCATTGGAATATGTGTTTTCCGATGGTCTTAGGCGAGCTCTGTGAAAGGGGAAAGGGTCATTCAACCCCCAAAGGGGTCACGACCCACAGGTTAAGAACCATTGCTTCCTATTGTGAGATTTTTAAAAATTGTAATCACTAGGCCCCACCTCAGACCAATTAAATCAGAATGGGGTGGGGGTTTCTAAAAGCTATGTTTTTAAAAGCTATCGAAGTGATTCTAGGGCAGACAGGATACTGGACCACCCCAGGAGTCATTGCCTGCCATCATGAATGAAACCTGGGTTTTGTTAAAAAGAAAAAAAGACAAGTTAAGGAAGCAAATAACAGTGCCAGCCACACCTTCAACTTGCTCTTATACCACAATTCTACTTGAAAAGACTCCTGTTCATTCTCACATACATTCAAAAGACATTTATTAAGCATCTAAGAAGTGACAGGTACTGGGGACAGAAAATAACTAAATTCTCTACCTTAAAAGTCTAGTGAAGGTGACAAACGTGTAAAGAGAGTCCCTCAACTTCCAATATGCCAGGGGCTGGGGG
>NW_003852490.1:1428141-1429719 GCF_000181295.1 Otolemur garnettii
TATAAGTGTCAGAAAAGTACTATGTAAAACAATAGTTTTAAAAGATGCAGTTTGTGGTCCGGTTTTAGTGCTTGAGCTTACAGCTAAATTGGGATCAATCTTGCGGCTAGCCAATCTTTCTTCATCTTTCCATTGCATTTGCCCCTGTCAGATTTATCTTACTCTTTCTTCAGGGTTTGAATATTGCTTTGACAGTGTCTGGATGAAAAGCCCACTGCAACTTCAAGATGAAAAGCAAAACATTTCCCAATTCAGTTATCACCTAGCACAGTTTTCAGTAAAGTAAGGTTTATGTACACTTTTGAATTACAGGTATAACCTCAAGATTAAATGTCAAATACAGTCCTGCATCCCTGGATGACAGGGATACATTCTAAGAAATGCATCATTAGGCAATTTCATTGTTTTGCAAACATCGTAGAGTGCACTTGCACAAATCTAGATGGAGCCTACGACACCCCGAGGCTATATGGTGAAGCCTATAGCCCCTGGGCTACAAACCTGTACAACATGCCACTATGTTAAATACCGGAGGCAACTGTGACACAATCATAAGTATTTGTGTATTTAAACAGATCCAAACAGAGAAAAGGTACAGCGAAAGTATAGTGTAAAAGATTTTAAAAGGCACACCTGTAGCAGGCACTTACCCCCATGAGTGCAGCCTGCAGGACTGGAAGTTGTTCTGGGTGAGTTGGTGAGTGAGTGGGGGAGTGAATGTGAAGGCCAGGACATTACCTTACCCTACTGTAGACTTGATAAACACTGTACGCTTCAGCTACATTAAATTTATTTTCTGAAATGTTCTCTCATTAATAAATTAACCTTAGCTTACTGAACATTTTTATGTTATCAACTTTTCCGTTTTTTAGCTTTCTGACTCTTTTATAATAACACTTAGCTTAAACACACCATTGTATAGCTGTACAAACTCATTTTCTTTCTTTATATTCCAATAATCTATAAGATTTTTTTCTACTTAAAAATCTTTATGTCCTCTTTTTTTTCACTTTTTAAACATTTTGGTTAAAAATAAAGCCATAAGCAAACATGCTAGCCTAGACCAGGGGTGGGGAATCTGCAGCCTTAAGGCCATGGGTAGCCTACTAGGTCCTTAAGTGTGACCTTCTGACTGAGTCCAAATTTTACAGAACTAATCCTTTCAGTTTTGTTAATAATTTTTGCTTGTCTTTATACATATTTTCATTTTATTTTTAAAATGAACGTATTTAAAATATTAAAGAATTAAGTTTCAGTGAAATAACCCTCCCAGATTGACAAGGGCAATTAGAGCCTGAGTAAGGCATAAGAGCTCAGTTGACGCCTGCTGTGCTCATGATTTGGTCCTAATGGCCCCCACCTGACTGGCAACTCTACCGCACAAGGCTGGTTGGCAAGCGTTTATGCGGGTCAAGTACACCAGTCTGTTATCAGCTTTGACAAGAGTGCTCTGTACTTCTGCTTGAAGTAGAATTTATGAATACTTGCACAGCTCAATAGTACTTTTTATTTCCATCTGCAGTACTTTTTAATTCTGTCTGCTTGACAGCCCATCATGTCAAAGAAGACCAAGAGAAC
>NW_003852490.1:1430555-1433240 GCF_000181295.1 Otolemur garnettii
TGTGATGTCATGTCAAATCAAAACCATTTGAACATTTCCTTGCAAGGTAAAACTAAGTCTATATATGACATACAGCTAAAAAAATCCAAGCATTTCAAAAAAAAAAGCTATCTTTTTTCAAAGCATTTCTTCTTCAGGAAGAAATTTCAGATGACTATTTTCCCCATTTAGCAAAGATCGGTGATGAGCAGGATGCTCTATGCCAAGCGTTTGAAGAATACACACTTGTTACAGACTTATTCATTGATGAACACCAGGAAAGTTCCACTGACTTTGAGAATCAGGACATCCCCTCAAATTAGCGTTTCAGCCTCCAGTAGCTGATATCACCAAGGCACATAAAAAACATAGATGGAATTGATTGAGTTCTCAGTAGATGACATTTTGAAGTCATTGTTTGGGCTGGGTACTGTGGCTCACACGTGTAATCCTAGCACTCTGGATGGGTGCCTAGGTGGGTGGGATCCCTTGAGTGCAAGAGTTCAAGACCAGCCTGAGCAAGAGACCCCCTCCACCCCACCATCTCTACTAAAAGTAAAAAAAAAAAAATAACCAGGCATTGTGATGAACTTGGGAGGCTGAGGCAGGAGAATTGTTTGAACCCAGGAGTTCAAGGTTCCTGTGAGCTATACTGACACCACAGCACTCTACCTAGGATAACAGAGTGAGACTATCTCAAAAAAGGGAGGGAAGTAAATAAATAAGTAAATAAAGACATTGTTTGATGCTAAGAAAGATCTGATTGAAATATGAAAAAGTTGGTAGAATACCCATGCCTTCAGCAACATGCCCCCAAAAGGCTTTTTTGCTTTTCAACCACTTATTACTGTGAATCTACATTCTCCTACCTAACCCAAGTCAAGATCTCCTTAAGCTTACAAATGACTGATACCCATCTAGGGGATCAACTGAAATTGTGGACTTCTATGCTGCATCCAAATATTCAAATGTTTTCCAACATAAAGAAGACACAACAAAGTCATTAAAAGGTTAGTCAACTTCACAATTATTAAATAGTTTTCATTTCTTAAACTATTAAGTACATAGTAGTTACATAGTAGTTAGATTTTTAGTAGTTATTTTATAAAAGTATATTTTTAAGTACATCTAACTGAGGTTTCCTGAATTCAGCCTTATTTGATTAAGCTAAATTAATGTAGCCTTCAAACATGAAAAAGTTCCCGGCTCCTGGGCTAGACATACACTGGGTCAGGATCATCAATATCACTGCTTCCACCTTCTTGTCTTGTCCAACTGGAAAGTCTTCAGGGACAGTAACATGCATGAAATATCATCTCCTATGGTAACAATACCTTCTGCTAGAATGCCTCCTGGAGGTCCTGCCCGAGGACCTTTCTATATATATATATATAAGTAGAATCAGTATAGTCTAAAATAATGATAAAAATATAGTATAGTAAATACGTAAACCACTACCAGTCACTTATTATCAATATCAAATATCATGCACAGTCCATAATTGTACGTGCTATACTTTTTATATGACTAGTGGCAGAGTAAGCAGGTATAGTTTGCTTATTCCAGCATCATCACAGACAGGTGAGTGGTGCATTGTGCTATGATGTTACTACAGCTATGACGTCATCAGGCTGTAGGAATGTTTCTGCACTATTATAATCTCATGGGACCACCAGTGTACACGCATGCAGTTCATCCTTGACTGAAATGTTGTTATGCAGCACGTGACTCTACTTGCCATAACTGGGCCACACATGTGAAACTTACATTTAGATTAACAATGATTTCCAATACGTTACAGCGCTCAGCATCCTAGTACTCTCTCACCAGGTTCAATAGCAAAGTTGTCGTCCAGGAAATCCACCCCTCCCAAACTATGCTGCAATTCTCAGCCCACAGATAAGCAGCCTCAGAGTTTTACATCAGCCTCTCCTTCACTCTAGTACACACACCTATTTGCAACTTTAGGATGCCATTATTTAAAGAGGCCATACTCACTGCCACTGTTAAAAAGAAGGCTGCCAACTTACAGAGCTTTTGCCCGGGCTAAAAGCTGTGTCGAATGCAGACAGTCGATATAACATCAAATGCTATCTACAGACAATGTCCAGATAACAGATTTCAGCAATTCTGATTAACACGATTCATCCATGGGCTAGTGCAAAGTTACTACTATTTTAAATAAGAGAAAACAAAAACCTAGAAGACGTGATCATCCCAAAATGTAAGACTGAGAACATTAGGCCCGACCTCTGATTATTATCCCCTTTTATTAACCTGCCCCCAGCTGGCCCAAGATTGCATTGTCCACATCTATCAATAATGAGTAACAAGCACTTACACATTAGAGACTTAATTTATATATAAAATCTATTATTACCAATGAGGAATAAATTCAGCCGAACCCAGATAGCAACTGGATCATCTTCATATGAAACTGGCTTGCAGTCCCATACTTTAGCAGTGATGGATGACCTGGCAGCTCTCTCTGTATTCCCTAGTGATGAACCCGCACTCTCCTCTGTGCTGACTTCCTGCTTCAGCTGAATTTACTTGGTTTAAACACCGCCATAACCCACGTAGAAGGCACTTCTTTTCTACATCATACCACCTTACTACTCTGAGGGCATCACCCTGGTACTTTCAGTCCTACTGAGGCAAATGGCTGTGTTTTGTTTATTTTACTAAAGTGAGTTTAACTCATCA
>NW_003852490.1:1434096-1440935 GCF_000181295.1 Otolemur garnettii
ATACTTTTAGTTATTAAACTTCGAGCTTTTAAAAAGAAAGTTATTAGAAGATAAGCTCATTTATAGGTGGATATGTATCAGAGAGAATGTTTACAATGGTGCTAAGATCTGTTTCTTAAAACACTGGAAAATGTCTGTGGGCAGCAGGTAATCATCACCCTTCAACAATAAGAAAACTAGAAAAATATATTAGGCAAGTCCATTTGTTCCAGAATCTATTCTCAACTCTTCTCAACTCTTCATGCCAACAATGGAAGAAAGGTTGACCAAACTGAGCCAACATTCTAGTAAACAATTTTGGTCTCATCTGCCAAACATCATTCATAATAAAACAGGTTGGTCTACCTGTACTTTTCAGAAAACAAAAGCTATCCCCTGATGCTTTTGTTTATTTTTAGGTCACATTCACTTGAGTTTTTAGGTAATTATTTTTTTCAATTAACACTAAGAAAACATACAAAATAAATGACCATCTACTAAAAGGGAAAAGACTTATAGGAAAATGAAAAGCAGAAAGATCAAAATCTGCATATCCTGGCTCTGCACTTGTAGCACAGTGGTTATGGCGCCAGCCACATACACTGAAGTTGGTGGGTTCGAACCCAGCCCAGGCCAGCTGAGAAAAAAACAACAACAACAACAACAATGACAACTGCAACAAAAAATAGCCAGGCATTGTGCCCAGTACCTGTAGTCCCAGCTACTTGGGAGGCTGAGGTGAGAGAATCGCTTAAAGCCCAAGAGTTGGAGATTGCTATAAGCTGTGATGCCATGGCACTCTACCAAGGGTAACATAGTGAGACTCTGTCTCAAAAAAAAAAAATAAAAATAAAAAAAAACCTGAGTATCCTATCTAGTTTTGGACATTTCTGGAGCTTACTTTTGACTAAGGAATAGAAAAAGATAGATAATAGCAAACCTGTAAAGGAAAATAATTCATAGTAAATAAAGTAATAAATGTGGTAAGAGGAAAGGACATTAAAACAACAAGATGAGTGAGGTGAACATAACTGCAGGCAGAAAATGGCTTTATTTTATTCAGGCAATAGAGCTCATTCAAGTAAATTGAAGAAAATTGCAGATTTAGTCAGTCATTCCACAAATGTATCAAAAATATTTTTCATATTCTCTTTCAACTGGGGCATCATAAGGGTCTATCAGATATAGACACCGTTTTATGGGCTCAAATATATTTAAGCAGATAAAATCACATCAAATAGCCTCGTGTTTTAAAATGTGCATTAAATATATGGTGCACTTTTCAGAACAGGCACTGAAAATAGTCAACTGCGTTTCAACATCAAAATAATTTCAAGCACTGCATAACCAAAGCCGAGATAACATAAAAAAGAATTATCTCTCTGGAACAGCACATAAAGAAAGATTGTATCTTTTGAATGTTGATGCTACAGTGATAGAAACACTCATTAGTAAATAATGTTTTAAAGACAATATGTGCACATATTATGTAACAATTTTCTTGCTGAATTTTTTCTTTTGATTGTCTGTTCAAAGATGCACCATTTTGAGGAGATTCCTGTGTGTATATAATAAATTATTTAAATGATCACTATATGACCAATAGCTTTTTCCCAAAACACATGCGGTAGTAGCCATAAAAAAAGGTGACTCTCTTTTTTCACAATCTGCACTGACTAGTTTGGAATGTGTCTGTCTGACAGATTTGTGTGCCTGGGTCTGTGGTTTCAGCACAATGTCCAGTTGAATTCAAAAAAATTTATCAGATCCTGCTCTTTACAAGTTCCTCTGTGCGGCCGTGTGGGCAGAATTTACTGTACATCCTCAGCGCTCACGAACTGACGAGGAAAGAGATGCAGGCAGAAACAATCTCAGGGAGTGTAGGGGGGTCCGGGATCCCAGTTTCCTGAACCCCGTCAACCAGGTTCTACTTCATGGCTGAGCTAGAGCGTCCAACTGTGGCAGGAGAGTAATTAAAAGTAAAAATGAATGGAAACTGGAAATAAAACGGGAGCAGCACAGGCAGCTTGAACAGAGAGCGAAGTGACTCACACACGTGTCAGTGTAACGGAGAGAGATTTTATTTAGGAAGAACAACGAGGAAGTTTGAGAACTTCCAAAGAGAGCTGGAAGTGGGTCCCTCTGTTGGAGGTGAAAAGGTGAGAGAGACAGTCAAGTAAAACACCCCCTCTGTTTGAAATTGGCTGCAAGTCTTTTCTTGGCCCCTCTGGGCCTCCAGGCAGTGTCGCCCTTTTCCATTGTTCATTGAGGGTCTCTGTCTATTGCTCAGGGGTTACCTGGGTCACTTCATACCCACATTCTAATGGGGCCTCTGGACTTGCTGATTCAGCAGGACCCTTTCTTAGTGTCCCTTCTGTGTCAGTCCAAGGTCTTTGTTGGAAGACATAGCTGCTGACTTTAATTAAGCAAAGGAAAGTTTTGTTAAAAAAAAAAAAAAAAGTGGGTGGCACCCATAGCTCAGTGGGTAGGACGCAGGTCACAGACACTGAGGCTGGCGGGTTCTAGCCCTTCCCGGGCCTGCTAAACAACAACAACAACAACAACAACAAAAATAACCAGGTGTTGTGGTGGGTACCTGTAGTCCCAGCTACTTGGGAGGCTGAGGCAAGAAAATTGCTTAAGCCCAAGAATTTGAGGTTGCTGTGAGCTATGATGTTACAGCACTCTACCCAAGGCAACAGAGTGAGACTTTGTCTCAAAAAAAAAAGAAAGAAAAAAAAAAGTGTAACAATTGCTGGAGGCTAAGCTTTCAGAAACTGGCCTGACCAGAAGGTAAAGGATGTCCACACTAGACCCCAGCACTGCGTCAGCTTCAGGAACTCTGTCCTGCTGATGAGGCTTCCCCTGCCAGTACCTGGAAGGAAAATGAACTCCAGGAAAGGGCCTTCACCCCCATCTCTGAGTCATGTGAGTCTCCTGGTAGTCTAGATCACATGACTGTGCCCTGGGTACCAGGGAGGCTCTACCTGGTGGCGGTGTCCCTCCTACGGCAGAGGGCGCCCCAGACTTGGCAAAGATGCTCCAAAAGAAATGAGAAACAAAAACCCGACAAAGGCCCCTTCACCTTCAGAATAAGCTCCCTTATTCAGCCTCGTTATTCAGTGGTTACTGTTTAGTGCATGCATGCCAGGCCCAGTTGTCTTCCTGCTCCACACATCACACTGTATTGTCATTCTTTACACGCCCCTCTCAGCCATCCAGCCCTGTCACCATTACCTTCCTTTAAAGAGAAAGTTTCTCAAAGGTCAAGATGTTGTCATGAGAACTGACACGTTGCCAGGTCCTCAGTGAGTATTTATTATTGAATAAATTTATACAATCTTATATAAATGAAAGAATACAAGAAAGACAGGAGAAAGCACCATTGAAGATGCGGTGTTCTGGCTTAACCTCAAAGGACAAGGAGAAGGAAAAGAAGAATGTGCCAGGCAGAGGGAACGGTGAGCAAAGGCCTGGGAAGAGCAAAAAGGGGACATTGTGGAAAAGTCTGCAGGTGAACTGGTTGGACTGGAGCAACAGTTCTTCAGCTCCTAGAGAGAGAGACCCAGGCTGGTCACCAATCCTACTTAATTGTAGCAGAATACAGGAGAGGGGGGCACACAGGACATCAAGGGTTAATAAGTGAAACTCTGTCTCAAAACAAACAAACAAAAGAAACATTGTTTATAAATTGTGTCGAGAGGAAAAGAGGAGGAAGGGAAGTGACAAGCAAAGTCCTGAGCAGCTTATTTTTGGCTCTTCCTATCCCTTAATGCTCTCCCTTTCCTACCTAACCGCCTCACTACTTCACCTTATGCCTACAGCCTGCTCCCCAAGGCCTGTGGGTAGATGGGTGGGAGCGATCCTCCTGACTGAGAGGGGCCTCTTGGTCAGGCCTCCGTTCTGCTTCCTACACGCTGACTGAGAGCCCAGCATGCAAGCCAGTGTGCTCTCCACAGACCCCCACCTGAATGAAGTCATCCCATCCTCAAGGACCTCATAAGCATTTGCATTTGAACATCTAAGAATATACATCAAATGCTTTTAAGAACTAAAAAAGAATTGCCAATGGCACCAAAACCGGGAAATATCTTAAAGCAAATGAATTTGTCCTCAATTCCTAAAACACCCCCACTTCAAAGTCTGTCTGTTCTAAAATTGTTCCAGCAAACTTCCAATTTCCTACATGTTGAAATTGCAGCTGGATATGCTAAATTCATCTATAGGGAGCTGTGGTCCTTTTTCAGTGGAGACTGTTTAAATGAGAAGAAATGATGGAAGAAACAGTGTTCGAATAATGGGAGAGAGAATTCCAAGAAATTCTCCTCCCAGAAAACTACTTTCTCCCTGAAGAGACAAAACTCCACCTCTTCCAATTGATTGCATGCACTCTGTGAAGGGTGTTGGTGGAGGTGACACCTGCAGGTGGGTTCAAAAGTGAACAAAGGGACCAAGAGTAGACCCTGACATTAGTGAGCAAAGGCTCCTGGGAGAAGGAAAGACCTCCTGGAGAGGGAAAGACCTCAAGTGCATTAGAGAAACACAGCTCAGCAAGAGGCAGCCTCGGCTCAGCTGTGGCTTATCCAGGAGAGCACACTGCTGGCCATGGGTAGGCTGGAGAGGTCATTTAGGTCCGTTCTTTGTCTGCCTTGGGTAGCACTGACACAACCTGGCCCCTACCCACCTCTCTACTGTATCTCTATCTGCTCCTCAACTCCTATAATTCATGCTCTAATACCACCCGACTGCCATCCAGGCCTTCCTGTCTCCATCTGCCTGACACCATCTCAGACATCTGCACCTGCAGCTGCTCCCTTTTCCACGTCCTTCAGCAGTTGGCCCAGTGATTTTCTCCAGGAAGCCTTCTCTGCCCTCTTTGTTGGTGCTGTCACATCTTCCTCATTATGTCCTCAGCAAGACAGTCAATTTCACCATCCTCTGCGTCCCTGGAAGTCCAGACCCTTGCTTTCTCATGCTTGAATCCTCAAAAGTCAGCATGCTGACTGGCAGAGAGAAGGCCATCAGCAGGTGGCTGAACTGAATGGGATGCTCTGCATCTGCGTATTTACCGTCTTGGGCATGATGGAGGTTTCACGGTACTCCCCGGACAGACTTGAGAGTCAGAATCCCCAAGTACAGAGAATTTGGAATAAGCTATGAAAATAGCCAAAGAAAAAGACATAAGTTTGGAGGCAAAGAAAAGAATTCAACAAAATGGAAGTCTGAGAAATATCAGGATGGGAACTTTAAAAAGGTCATGTTACATGACTCCATGAAGTATTTTTATTGTATCATTCCAGCAGATCATGAGATGGGGGTGGTGCTATACGGACGTTCTGGGGAGGTGAGGGAGTGTCAGTTATTCACCTTGGTATCTCACTTAAGGCATGTGGGAGGCACTTGCCAAAGAGACACACTCATTTAATAAATTCTACATATGATTCAATATAAGGCTATAAAATATATACAAGTTCTGACAGTTACATTTTGGAACTCATCCTAGACAAAGTACTATATAACTCACTGCTGAATATCACCATGGTCACCTTCCCTCTTGGGAAGCTATGCACCAATACCAGCACCTCGTCCACCCTTCAAAGCAGTTTTGGAACTTTTTCTGGAATGGCCATCAAAGCTGTCATCCTATTATCCTGGATGTCCTGAATGTCATCAAAACATCTTCCTTTCAACATTTTCTTTACCTTCAGGTGAGTGAGGGGGTGTGTTCCAACACAGTTGTTTGTTTACTGGCTAAACTCCCCTCACAGACAGTGCCATGTGAGCTGGTGCATTGTCATGATGTAAGTAAGAGCCCTGAGTCATTGGGCAAGATTTTCACTGAAGATTTTCCTGTTTCTCTATGATGGTTACTTGCTCTGCTATGCTTCTCACAGTCAGTCACCAATCTCAATACACAGTTCAAAAATTTTTGCAAAGTTTTGTCAGTTCTGCTCATTACTTGCTGCCCTGACCTCCCTTCATCAGAGACACTTTTCCTCCTCTCAGAAAACTGATTCAACCCTTTACACACTGCCATTTTCTTCATCCAATTATCCTCAAAAACTCGGACCAACACGTCCCTGATTTCACTTCCACTCCTGCCAACTTTAACAGAAACTTTCGAATGTTTGTTTGTTGCTCTGATTCAAGCTCCCTGATTTTCATGCTGGCACACAAAAACACCCAATGATAAATACTGCTAGGGTTCAACAGGAACACAATTGTGAGACGCTGATAGACCAAGGTTATGAAACCTTACTGAGTTGTTTATACAGTGCTGCCAAAGTATGCACACAGTGGCAGCTTCAAGAACTTAATTGTAAACCACAACACACATATATGTGTGGGTATATGTGTATATATAATGTGTTGTGTTCACATAGACCTAATTTAATGCTGTGAACTTTATAATACAGACTCTATTCTTCCCAAGTAATGCTGTTAGGATAGCTGTTCAAATCAGAGACCAGAAGTAGTTAACCATCATTGTCTTTACGGGCAGTGCAAGAAATGTGGCCCGTTTCATGAGCATAAAGACATTCTGTTCAGAAGCGGGAAATCCTGGGAAAACAGGGTTGGCCTAATTCTTGCTGAAGACATAGCAGGGCTCCTTCAAGGACAATAGTGCGGAGGGATGAAGGACGGTGGAGGAGGGAGTTAGGACCACCCATTATACTTCCAGAAACCCAGCTGCAGCCTCATCCGTCTGCTGACTGGCCATCTCCTGGCCTTGCGGGCATCAATTTCCTCAAACTAAAAAATACTGCAGGTGCATGAAATGACCACGTACAGCCCTTCCACCCGCGGTGCCAAACAACTCCAGAGGCCGGATCCAGGTGGTTCCAGGGAGTTGACCCCGC
>NW_003852490.1:1441727-1466362 GCF_000181295.1 Otolemur garnettii
TGTCAGTCTGACCACCTGCCATTTGTGTTTTGGGGTCACAGAGTTTAATAGAGTGTGACTGTAGCTAATATAGAGTGTGAATGTAGCTAATATAAAAAAATCAGCAGCATAAGGGTGGTGCCTGTGGCTTGAGGAGTAGGATGCCAGCCCCACATACCAAAGGTGGTGGGTTCAAACCCAGCCCTGGCCAAAAACTGCAAAAAAAAAAAAATCAGCAGTATGTAACAGTATTGCTGACACTTATTAAGCATTTGATGTGTTTCGGGGACATGTTCTTAGGTCCTAACCTGATTTATTTTTTCTAAAAAAAGAAGAAAAGTAAAACAGTTTTTATTTGTTCTAATTTTCACCAAAACCGAATGAGATAGGCGTTCCACATTGACAGATAAGAAAAATGAAGCTCAGGTAAGTCAAATAATTTATTCAAGTCATCCAAGTAGAAAATTAAGTTAATTAAATTTGGGGATTTACATATTCTGCTTTTGTATGTCTTAAGTATAGATAGATATCCCCGGGAATGGAACCTGAACAAACAGCCTCTCAAATTCCATGCCAGTTGTTCTAATATAAAGTGAACTCTCAAAGTTACAGCAATTCTGAGATAATAACAGCGAACATTTACTAAGCACTTAAAATGTAAGACGCTTTGTGTACATGTTAGGATTTAATCCTAGAACGACTTTTACCTCCATTTTGCCAAGAAATAAAGAGACAGCTTATGGTAACTGGTAGAACTGGGACTCACAGCTCAATCTTTCAAGTTTGGAAGCCATATGCCCTTTACCATTCAGCCAGATTGCAGTGGGAAACTGTCGTGGATGGTAAGGTGTAGGTTATTTCTGGAACACCTAAAGACTGTGGTAAAGACTGTGATGGGCTTCAGAATCAAAGACCTGTGTTCAAATATTATTATTTTCCTTTCATAGATTTCTAACTTTTGGCAATTTACTCAAATTTCTGAGCTTCACTTTCCTTGGATATAGAAATGATAAATAGAAATGATAAAACCTAATAAAATAGAAATGACAAATATCTACTTTAAAGGATTAATACAATCCTCGAAACAAAGATAAATAGCACAGGTGCCTGGCAGATAGTCAGTACTCAGTGTTAGAGTGAGTTGCCCAGGACTGCTTAAGACATTCTTGCAAAACAAGAGAGTCTATTAGAAAATTGGTTCACTTTAAGGAGGTTAATATTCTAAAATCTGAATTTACAAAATAAATTAATTGAGAAGTGATTGTTTACTTTTAGAAAGTAATCATGCTATTTTAATCAGTGTTTTTTTTTTAATTTGAATATGCATAAGAATCAATGGGAGAGCTTTCTAGAAATGTGTCTTTCTGGGTCCCAGCTCCAAAAGGTTTTCTTTTCAGTAGTGCTGCTGGTAAGCCATTTTAACATGAACACCCTCCCCCTCACAGGTGACTTTCGTGTGGATACTTCTTCCAGCAGGCAGCTTGCAAAATTTCCTGTGTACTCTTTTTAGCTCTTTATGATGGAGAATTTCTAGCATATAAAAAGTAAACAGAGGACTCCTATGTATTGGATTCAGTGTGATGAATCCTATGTATTCATTAACCAGCTGCAGCAAAGACCAACCCATGGTGAAATCTGTACCATTGTACCTCTTTTTACTCCCCACCCATGTTGTCTTTAAACAAATCACATAAATTATTTGATCTATATGTTTGCCTATGTATCTCTAAAATATAAGGACTTTTTAATAACATCATATATGTACTATGATAAAAAAGAGATAATACATATAAGGGCTCCCAAAAATGTAAGCCATGATATTTATTTGGACTGCCTAGTACAGTGCCTGACAAACAAGAGATGCTTCAGAACGGTCATTTTCATTGTGAATCTAAATGCCGTTTCTTAACTGATAAAGGGGAAAAAACACAGTTTTCACTGACACTGGGCTACAGTAAAATCTGTCTTCTTATCTCTAGGTTGAATATACTTCAGGCAAGGTTTTTTTCACCACTTGTTCTGACTTGAATGTGCTGAAGAAATTAAAATCTGCAGAAAGACTATTTTTGCTTATTAAAAAGGAGTTTCCCCTTACTGTTTCTTCTGTAAGTAAAGGTATGAGGTAAGCCTGTTGCACATGTGTTGTGCTCCACTGTTCTGCTTGGTATCTACACATCCAGCAGTTTCACATTTGTAAGATTCAGTGATATGTGTGGGACGTTAATTATGCATTTTCTGTATTACCTGAATATCATCACCTGATTGTAGTAGAATTTGTCTCTTTGTAACCTGCTGCTTTTCTTAACAAGTTTTTAGTGTCCTAAAGCACACTTCTGTGAGAATAGGATCAGCCACCTTCTGTAAGGATATATATGGTCAGTTGCATTTATTTCAATTTAGAAACATATAATAACCCCTGAATACATTATTTTAATAATAAACTAGTGGAAACTTTTACCTCATAAATTTTAACTGAGTGATAGAATTGGAAAAATAGTACATAGAATAATTTTCTATTTCTGGGAACTTAATTTTTTAATAAACTTATACCCATTTATTAAGCATTACAACTAAAGTGGGCATAAGAGATTTCTTGTCTATTCCCTAGTATTCTAACTGTGCTGCTGAAATAACTTAAGGATCTTGATAAAAGCAGCCTTAAGCTTGGGTTTGATTGCTTATTGTGCACAGAGGATCGTGTAATTGTATAGTTTATAAAAACCTATTTCAGGAAAGATTCAAATAGCATAAAATCAAGAACAAGAAGAAAAAAATTGTTTTAAAGCAAATCCCAAGCTGTGATACTCTGGGGTCAATATATTACAGTTCCTCCCAGTGTTCTGCACGTTTCTTTAGGAAACTAGAGTAATAATTTTTGGATCATCCTGATGACCCTTCTTAATCAAGAAAAGATTAAATTTTATAAGCATGCTGGCAGTTACTAAGTGGGTTATGTATCTGAGTTTGGGGATTTCTTTCCTTCTTTTTTTTTGAGACACAATTTAGCTCTGTCACTGAGGGTGGAGTGCAGTGATATCACCACAGCTCAGTGTATTCTTAAACTCCTGGGCTCAAGCAATCCTCCTGCTTCAGCCTTCTGTGTAGCTGGGACCACAGGCATGCGTCATCACGTCCAGCTAATATTTTATTTTCATTTTTTTAGAAACAGTATCTTTCTATGTTACCCATCTGGCCTCAAATAATCTTTCTACCTCAGCCTCCCAAAATGCTGAGGTTACAGGCACAAGCCAGCACATCTGGCTCCTGTTCTTTTTTCTTTAAAGTTAATTTTCATAGGCACAGTTGCCATCATTTCAAAGATTGATACACACTTTAGGAATACGCATCTACTGAAGAGATTCATTATTACAGGACATATGACATAGTAATTCTATAAGAACTTCAACATAATTTTAATACTGTATATGCAATATAAGAATGAACTTTTTCTGTATGATATTCTTATGATAAATGGAAAATAAATTCCAAATGAAAATGAAGTTATTCATATAGCAAACTTAACAGAGCTAATTTTAAATAAAGGTAATGGAATTTGGAAGTGATAAATGTAATAAGTGGTCTTTAAAGCTTCAACATAGGATAAACTCAAGATTTTACTTATTTAGGAAAAATATTTAATGAAATACAAAGATTTATAAATGATGACCCAGAATGTTGGTTGAATGCCATTTCAATTTGGAAAAATCTTCTTGAACTTGATGCAAAAAAGGAAGAATTTCCTCACAAAGATGCTAAGCTGCTAAAAAGAAAAACAGGAGACAATGAAATCATCACTGCTAAGAAATTAAAAATAGAACAAATGCAAAAGAAAGAAGAGAATAGGAAATGCCAGCTGGAAAAACAAATAAAAGAAGAATCTCTGGAGCAAAGAGATTTTATCACTAAAAGAGAAAATTTTCAAGAAGAGGAATTTCAGGGGGATACAGAGAAAGCAGCGGTAACTCATGACCAGAACAACTTGACTTTCAGAGTTTCTTGTCGCTGCAGTGGAACTGTTGGAAAGGCATTCACTGCCCAGGTATGCTTCCCTCCCCACGTGGGGTCCTGGTTTTTAAAAAAATTACTCTTTCGATTTAAAATAAGGTGCAAACCTCTAACAGAACCAATAACCTAATCCAGACAGATAATCAGGCCTAATCTCATATAATTAGCCACCTTTAAAATGCGTTTTCCTTTTTTATTTTACTTCAGATTACTTTCTGCTGAAAGTTTCCTTAAACTTCATAGATGATGTCATTTTCATTTGGAAATCCTAATTTCATAATCCTCAGCTTCTGTGGTTTCTCTTCAGTTCGGTTCTGTGCGTAGCGAGTTCTGTGCTTCTGCTCCAGGCCTGTATATGAGATTGTCACTGGCACCTAGGCTACAAATACATGAAAATACACATATGGTCCCAGCACTCTAGGGAAGAGAGAATGTCACACACAGTTAGGGGCAGGGCAGGTAAAATGCAGCCTTACCGCCTTGATAGATAATGCTTCAGTGTAATATTTTAATGTCAGAACCCTAAATTACCATCAGATAGTCTGATTTCATTTTCCTGTAGGCTACTCTGTTAGTTTTTGCTTATGTGAAAACTCAAAATTTTTTATTTTTACTTTTCTTATCTTTTAACTTGCTACTTTTCCAGGAAGTAGGAAAAGTAATTGGAATTGCTCTTATGAAACAGTTTGGATGGAAAGCAGATTTGAGGAATCCAAATTTAGAGGTAATGAATGTTTGTTTTATTTCATATACTTGTAACCTAGTCTTTAAAGACAGGGTCATCTATTCTTACTTGCTTTTCAGTTTTACTTTACAGTTTTTAAAAGCATGTTGACACGGATCCAGCTGTTGATTTTCTCCTTAGCAGTAGAATAGTACAGATAATTTTGCTAGTAGTTTTCACTGTGAAAACATCTTAGCCAAACAAGAACATTTTGGAATGAAGTTGTTTGGTCATAGTAGAAGAAAAAAACATTTATTGTGAGGTTGGTTGCGGAAATATTCTCCACAATCTCTATAAATCATATAAGTCTCTTTAATGAGAAATTCTAGCTAATGTTAAAAAAAAAAAAAAAAGAATAACAGTGAAATCAGGCCTGCACAAAATTGAATAGTATGTTCATAGTGGCTATGTTAAGGTTATGGGATTATATAGGCTTTTTTCCTATATTACAAAATTCATAAGATTACACTATTTCTTTTCTTTTTGGGGTCTTACTTTGTCACTGTTGGTAGAGTGCCGTGGCATCACAGCTCCCAGCAACCTCAAACTCTTGGGCTCAAGTGATCCTCTTGCGAACCTCCCAAGTAGCTGAGACTACAGGCACCTGCCACAACGCCTGGCTGTTTTTAGAGATGGGGGTCTTGCTCTTGCTCAGGCTAATTTTGAACTCCTAAGCTCAGGTGATCCACCTGTCTCAGCCTCCCAGAGTGCTAGGATTACAGGTGGATGCACCATTTTTGATTAAAGAACTAAATTGGCCAGATGGAGTCAGTCCAGATAATTTTTTTCTTGGTGAAAATTTATCAATATGGGAATAATTATATTAAAAATAATTTGGAGATGAAAGGCCTGGGGATTAAATGCTCTTGAGTTTCAGAACAATGGAATATTTTATAAACCTTATCAGACTAGAAAAGTAAGGAAGATTCTAACTTGTAAAATCTTATGAGCCACAAATTACATGAGGCATTTAAATCCTCTTCATGGCCTAGTGGGAAAAAGGAAACAAAGAGAGGCAAAAGCTCCCCGGTAGATAAGAGAGAGACAAAAGGTTGCCCTTACTACTCTCCACATAATTTTTGGCCTAAAGAAAGTTTCTGTACCCTGAAAGTATTGGTAGCTTGTGATACCCCTGTGTGGCCTTGAGTCATGATTGAGGTTAGGATTAGGGTGGATTTAGGAGTTCTTCTCTAACCCCAAATGCTGAAAAGTCTGATCCAGTTATGATAATTTAAAGACTCTCTGGACAGAAAGTTGATCTTGAGTTCTTGATAATGTGATTCTGTATATAACTTGTATCCCAAATTTGCCTTAGAATTTTTCTATGAAATGTTCTTAAGATTTATCTTGCCTCTGCTTAAGAAAAAAGATTATGGAACATTTTTCCAGATATGACAAATAAGGCTTTGGAATTTCTTATTAAAATCTAGATCATAAAAGTTCAAAATGGAAATTTTCAAATTGTCAGTACTTTAGTAATCAGCTTCATACGCATTCTAATTCCTGTGTTTGTTTTTCAGGTCTTTATACATCTGAATGACATTTACTCTTTGGTGGGGATTCCTGTGTTCAGGTAGATACTGTATTCTGAGCTTTAGGTTTGTCTCCTAGGAGAGTTTGGAAAATTAAGAACTTTATGCTTTTTATTTATAGTATGAAACACTGATGTAGTAGAGGAGGCTAAAGGCAAAGCATCTGAGTTCTTTCTCTGCTGAAGCCAGTAGCAGGGGTCCTCAAACTTTTTAAACAGGGGCCAGTTCACTGTCCCTCAGACCATTGGAGGGCCAGACTGCGAGCCCTGGGAAGAGTCGGCTGCTAAGCAGGACAGGCAATGGCTGCAAAAACACCCAGCGGGCCAGATAAATGTCCTTGGCAGGCTGCATGTGGCCCGCAGGCCGTAGTTTGAGGACCCTGCGAGTAAAGTGTTTCCATGGAGCTTAGGGGATATGACTTGAACTGACCAGTTAGAGCTGTGAAATATTAGATCATGGTAATTCAGTGATTATAGGATTAATACTCAAAATTGTATCTTATATTTCTATTAGACATACAAGCCTACGTTTAAGTTGGAACTTTTAGTCTATGGACATCTTGGAGTTTTAACTAATATAGAAAATATGGCACAATTCTTTAAATTCAGCTTGAACGTTCTCCAGACTTCATTGCATTATTCTTTTATTGCTGTGAGGTTATTACTAGTTTTGAAATCTTCAGGCATGTCCCTAGTCGCGCAAAGTACTAAATAATAAATGTAAATGATTTGTTTCTTTGTTCAGAAATATTTATTGAACTCTCATTGAGTGAAGAGTACTTTTTCTAAATGCTTTGGGGAGAAAGAGCTAGTTGAATGAAGATAGTGATTTCCAGTTTTGTGGGAGCATATAAATATTATTGTCATCTTCTAAACATTTTATATGTATAATACTGCTCATATAATATCAAGTTGTTTAGATACCCTTTTTCTAGATGATTCTAGGCATGGGATGTTTTAAAGATCATAAATTCCTATGAGAATACCACATTTGCTTAAGATCACATTTATGTATATAAGCCTAAATCAGTATATTTTAAAAAGGGCTTCAGATTATTATAATAGCTTTTATCTAATGGTGAGCTATACTAGTTTATTAGCACAATGCTGCTATGCTAAGAGCACTGTAGGCATCTGAGAAATGTCAAACAATTGATTTCTTACCATGTGCCACTCATAGGGTAGGCTCTACTAGCATCTAGGTTACAAAGAGATGAGCTTCGTAGAAGTTCTTGTTCCTATAACAATACTTCAACCCCACCAAAGAGGTCAGCCTAAGTGTCTAGAAAGTTTACTCAGAACATCTCCTCCCTAGCATAGTGCTAATGTATTGAAATTCTTAGCACCAATAAAAAGAAATGATTTTTAAATTTTCATTACATATAAAAATGCTAGATTTTGTGTTCTTTTATTTAACAAATATATATACCTTAGATTTTTTAAAGATGTTAAGCTTTACTATTTAAAATCATTGAATCCTTGCTAATAAAACTCAAGAAGTAATGCTTATGCCATCTCAAATAATAATTGATAATATGCCTAAAAGTTTACAAATATATATCTGAAAATCAAGACTTAGAGTTTGAATGAATGGTGGTTGAAATAATGTTACAATAGATGATCTGTGATTAATCAGTTTGACTGCCTAGGCATAGGAAAGAAACAATCTCTGTGTACACATGTCAGTGAAGAATAATAATTGGCTGGGATATGAATAAAGGGAGCCATGAAGACTTGAAGAGCAGATAGCGCTGGACAAGAGAAGTGGCAGTGGGTATCAGAAACTGCACACCATCAACAGAAAAAAGTCAGAAATGATGACATCCAGTACAGCCATGAAGTTTGAGGGTTACATAAAAACTGGTATCTTAGTAGTTCCTAAAGACCGTGTTGGTATTAGAGCTCTGCTTTCTTTAGAGACCATGTGGATGTCAACACCACATGGCACCATGTATAGCTGTGGAATGTAGCACAGAGGATAGGAACTGTGGACTTGAATTCTACCTTTTCCACAAATTGACTATGCAAGTATGGCAAATTATCATAGGTCCGTGCTATAAAATCAGGAAAATAATAATACCTACTGTATAGCTTTGTGGTTGGGCTTAAATGAGATAGCCCATGTAAAATACTTGGTACTATTTCTAGGATACAGTTAGTGCTGAATTAATTTCAGCTGTTTTATTTTTGAAATAGTTTAGCAACTAAGAAATTCAGTTACTCTTAGTTAAAACATCTATTGTGTACTTACTATATGCTAAGCATTGTGCTAGACACTCAGCATTCAAAGATGAATAAGATGGGTACTAAGTTCAAGGAATTCAGTCTAGTGGTGGAGCAGATGTGATAAATGCTGGACTAGAGTTAAGAAGGAGGGCCTAATTCTTTTACAAGACAAGTGAGTGAGAGAACTTAAAGAAGTGTCCCTAAGAGGATGTTTGACAGTAATAAAAAGTAAGGTTCTGCCAAGCGGACAAGAGGAAGGAGAGGACCTTGCGGGCAGGGACCAGCTTGTGTAAAGGCACCAGATACGAGGAAGCTTTGGCATTGATGTGAGGGATGGCAGCAGTTTCAGTGTAGATGGGACAGAGAATGCATAGGGAGAATGGTAGAAAATTAGCCTGAACAATCAGAAATAGGTCATGAGGTGTCTCGTGAGCCTGATAAACAGCTTGGATTTTATTCTAAACACAGTAAGAATTTGAAGCAGAAAAATTATGATTAGATTTGTGATTTTAAAAAAAATTACCAAGGAAATTATATTTTAAAATGAAAGGGAAATAAAAAGCAGAGAGTTTAAGTTCTTGTTAGTAAACTAAGGCAAAATGGTGGGTAACAAAGATGGCCATGAATTCAAGATAAAGTTAAGGAAGGTTGGAATATCTGGTATTTGATGGGCAACTAGTAGATACGGATGTTAGTCATTGACCCACAAAATGTAGGAATAGGAAAAGTGTATTCAGTGAAAAATGTCCATGTAGATACTTATAGTTACAGATCTGGAGTTCAAGTCTATACTGAGGATATAGTTACAGTATCCAATGTATGGCTAGTCAGTGGCATAAGCAAATGTATCAAAGAAATGTATCAAGATGTGAAATCCTGGGAAAGGAGAGTATGTTCTGTTTATACCTTTTGACTTTGCACTACCTGAAGTCCAGATAAAAACCACAAAGTGTATATTTGAAGATGAAGATCTCGGGTTCAGGTAACAGTCTAGGCGAGAGATATAGATTAGCATGTCTTTATCTTGGTAATAGATGGTGTATAAGAGAAAATAGAGAGTAAATGCATCTATGTGGAGAAGATCGAAAACCACATTTATTTTCATTTAAAAGATTAGCCAGGTGCTGTGAAATTAGAACAATATTTTTATTTTCAAGGAGTTTATTTCTGAACACTGTCTCCTCAAATTAATTTTATTATTCTGATATCATGAAGCCTTTTTGTTCCAGTAATAGCAGATCGGTTTTGCCCAAGTTTAAGCAAACTAAGAACATGTTCATTTTTGTCACATATTAATAGAAATAGCTGCCATAAAATAACATTTCTATATTAGTAAAAATATATACCTAATTTTTGAAACTTTCAAAGGTTCCCCATAAATCCCTGCTACATAGAATAGCATTTTAAAATATATATGGGCAAAAATAGTGTTCTATACTGCATCTTCTTTTTTTGATAGCTAGAGTACAAACTTATGTGTTTTATAGCAAGACGACTGCCAAGTTTACCCTGTTGAAGTAAAATTCATTGACTAGAATATTTTATGGTCTGTCTGTCTGCCAGTTCACATCCCTGATTCCGAGTGTATGGACACAGTATTATAATATTTACAATGTGAATTGCTATTTTCTGAAAAAAACTTTACTCCCTTATATTTACCATGCAAAAGTTCCCCATTGTAACAGGGTGTATACAATTGTAGTTTATTTGAAAGGAATATATCATCTAATTTTAAGATTTTAAGAGGTTTACAATTAATACAAAACCAGGATAACTTAAAAGTCAAAGGAAAACGAGAAAGAAAATGATGCAAGAAATGTTTACTATTCGCATATCTGGAATTCTGTTGATAGTCTTTAAGAAAGGTTCGAAGAACATTGTAGCGTTTTGTAACAATTGTAGAAGAGCTGTCTTAGTGGGGTTGGGAACAAGCCTACCCCAAAACATGCCATAAATTCTGGAGATCATATTTTCATCTTACCAAAAATGTAGAAGTGAACTAAAAAAGCACATTGAAATTCCTGAGGAGTTGCTTCTTATTCATTGCATTAGAAAGGTAGAAATAAAGCACAGTATTTTTAAAGTTTCTGTGAAATCTGGAAACACTAAGAGTAGCAATGCTAAGATAGAGGATTCAGTATGAAATTGTACTTCACGGAGACCAGCGACCTCATTTGGGAGTTGTCTGCTTCAGCGCTTCATTCAGAAAATTATTTTAGACAATGCAGTGTCATGCTTCATTTCATCTTTATAAGGATGCAGATGAACAAAAGGCAAATTACAAAAGGGACTTGTTATAGAAAACAGAAATAAGGGTTAAATCCATCCAGCCCTGCTTCTCATCCTGCGTTGGTATCACACAGCCATGTGCATATTGCACTTGGTGACTCTAGACAGCAAGAAGAGGTCTGTTCCATATGGGAAGACGGGGAAGTGCAGAAAGTTCTCTCCCTGTGTGATTAAATGTTTATAAATCAGACTCATTAAATATTAATGGTCTAAAAAATCACTTGTCTGAAATACCACATTGAGTGGTTAGACAAGGTGCCCATTAGAGAAAGCATTTTTGTAACAAGGTTGAAAAGTCTTTAATTTAGGGAATACTTTAGTATATGTTGGAAGAATATATTAGAATGATTCTGAGATATGAACAGGTTAGTCATTTTTATTTATGTCCTGCTCTTTAACATATAGAAGCATGTGATGTGTAATCACGTTCTCTTTGCAGGGTTCCTTTGGCCAACAGGGCTTACATCAGGACAGCTGGGCTGCGAGCTACCATAGCATGGGCGATGGCATCTCTCGCTGAAATCAGGGTAAGAACAGTATTTCATTCTCCTTAATAGTGTCTTCCCATAGGCAACTGACACAGTCTCGAATGGATGTTTGGTTTACTTGCTTTCTTTTTCTTACCGCTTTTTTTATTCTTCTGTTGTTGGAATTCCACTTAACTGCCACAGTGGTATTTTGTATGTCATTGAACTTCTGAGTATTTTGACTATGAAAAAACAGAGTCCAAAGTTAGCTACATTTTATTTTTTCTAGTTTTTGTGTTACATTTAGAAGATGTGGCTTATAAAACCTCTATTTCTTTTTGTTTGTTTGTTTGTTTTGAGACAGAGCCTCAAGCTGTCCCCCTGGGTAGAGTGCTGTAGCATCACAGCTCACAGCAACCTCCAACTCCTGGGCTCAAGCGAGTCTCCTGCCTCCGCCTCCCAAGTAGCTGGGACCACAGGTGCCCGCCACAACACCCGGCTATTTTTTGGTTGCAGCCGTCATTGTTGTTTGGTGGGCCAGGGCTGGATTCAAACCCACCACCTTAGTTGTATGTGGCTGGCACCTTAGCCACTTGAGCCACAGGCACTGAGCCGAAAACTTCTATTTCTTAAAATTAAAGTTTCTCTCTATAACCAAGATCTTGATCCATTTTTGTAATGGTCTGTAGACATAAGAAAATTTTATTTTCTAGTAAAGAAATGTCCTAGATTATTTTTGCTTACTGTGTTACTATCTGCTCCATTCTTAAAGGTATTTCTAATTGTGTGTATGGTTTTTAAAATTATTTTTTAGCTTAAAGGTATTTGAAATCTTACTGTATTTCCCCATTTTTTAGTTGTCAAGTTATCCAGCCGCTTATGATTTTTACTCGGTATTGTTACATTAAAGTTCTCTTTATCTTGATTCATGAGTCTAAACTTAAATTTCACCATTTTACTAATATTTTTTCTCCTGTTTGTTTGCATTCACCTAATGTTTCACTGCCGTTGCTTTTTTTGTTTGTTTTAAGTATTTTCTTAAAAACACACAGCTGTCTCCATCACCACTCTCATCTCTTTCAGTGAGAGGATTCAGGAAGTGCCCTGACAGAGGCCCTCGATTGCACTCCCCTGCTTTTAATCATCCATGACGTCTTACACTGTTGAATTCTCTTATTTTTGCTCGTTTGATCAGGTTACTAGCTACTCAGTTCATTGTTCTCCCTGAGGTTGGAGATTCTCCTTTACTGTCCTATTCCAGTAAGTTCCTTTTCCTAACTAAGTATCTTAATTAAACACTTGTGACTTTGCTCTTTAAAATAGAACATCAGCTATTTCGTCTGCTGCACTCTGTTCTTAGCACCAGAGCACTCTGGTTTTTCCCAGCCTCCCCTTCTTCCTCCTAAGATGTGACTTTCAGCTATTTTTTCTCTTCTCCTCCCTAAGTGAGACCTTGGAAACACTTCTGCCGCTTCCTCTTTATTACAGGTTGGAACTTCCTTTAAAGTAAGCCTTTTCTGTTTTAAAGTTCTTAGTTGGGACTTAAGTCCCTCACCATTAAGGTAGAATCGTGTGTAACACGTGCATTTTCGTTGCAGGATGTGTGGGTCCTTACCCTTTCTTTGTTCTCTTTATCTTTCCCCATTTGAGGCCTCCATTCTGGTTTACTTCTCATTTGGTTAAAGCCTCCTGCTAGGTATTTTACTCAAATGTAGTGTTTGAAAAATGTCTTACCTGAATTCCCTTGTATCTTCAAATTTCTTTTCATCCCAGGTCTTAGCTGGCTGGGTACATCAGTCTTGAGTGGGCAGCTCTTTTCTCCCAGAGATCTGCAGGGGCTATTCCATTAGACAATCAGCTTCCAGTGTTATAGATGAGCAGGTGGGGACAGTGGTTTTTTCTTTTCCTTTATAGCTACTCTGTTTTTTTCTGCTTGGAAGCCTGTAAGATTTTTCTCTTTAATCTTAAAGTTTAGGAACATTACCAGAATCTGCTTATGTATGTGTCTTTTCTGTTCAGCCCAGAGCTTGGTAAGTTTGACTGCCTGGGTTCTAATTCTGGCTCCACCACTTACTGGTTGGGAAGCTTTGAGCGAGATACTTCACATCCTGTGTGTCAGTTCCTCATCTGTAAAGTGAAAATAATAGCAGTGTCTCGTAGGATCATGACAGGATTAAATGAATGATCACTGATAAAGTGATTAGAACAATGTCTTGCACATAGAAAGTGTCCAAGTATTAGGGGCCATTATGGTAATAATAATTAAAGTTATTATTTGTGATTGATAATAATTATAAAACCAGCTCAAGTACTCTTTTTTCTATTATTTAATTATTATTGCCTCAACTTTTTAGCAAAGTTAACTTTAAACTGTTTTCTTTTTTTACTTTTGAAATTCCTGTTATAAACATGTTAAACTTCCTGGCCTTGTCCTCAAGTCTCTTACTCTTTCTTATCTAGTTTCCATCTCTTTATATCTTAGCTCTGCATTTTGATTTATTTTTTAACCTTATCTTCCAAGTTTAACAAAAGTCACAGAGATATGCTCTATTTTAATTTATTTATTTTTATTTGTAGCTTAAAAACCACATTTTCTTAGCTTTGGAAAGATGTATGTGTTACATTTGAGTATTTCTAAAAGCGTTCACTTCTTTTATTCAAATTCTTAACTGTCTCTTCCAAGAGTTGACAGTTCTGTTTTGGTAGTTAGTGGTTCACTAGGTGTAGGTTCTGCTTGTTCTGCCTGTTATCTCACTGGCTACTGAGAAACCCCTCTCCCTTTAAATATGCCCTTATTTTTTCACTGTTTGTTGGCTAACTAGGGCTAAGGTATGGTCATTAATGTATTTTAAATAGCCAGAATCCTTTAAGTGGTAAAAGGCAAGAGGATCTCTAGCGCCCCTGGGCTCAGCAGTGTAAGGAGAATCTGACAGCCCTGCTGAGATACCTGGAGGAAATTTCTAAATTCACGGGTCTCCCCTGTTGTCCAGAGATTTCAGAAGACCAGGCTCTCCCTGGTTCCCCTGGTTCTCCTTCTGGGCTGCAGTGTTGTTCCCTAATCACTTGCCCAGCCCACAGCAAGGAGGGTTGGGCAAGTGAAGTGAAGTGAACCACCCTGGTTCCTTCTTCTGGGACCCCAGCGGAGCCCAGGGTTTCTCTTAGCATCGGTTGCCTCTAGGTCTGGCTCAGTGGAAGTGAATAGCCTGGAGTTGGGAGAAAAGGAGGAAGCTGCTTTCAGATTACCACATATTCATAACCCATGATTTTCTTTTTTGATTAAAATCTTTAGCCCACATTTCTTTTCGTATAAGACGAGAGGTATGTTAATTTTTTTCCACACTGCCAGTATATCTCACAATTTATATTTAAATGCAAATTTACATCACCACCTACAAATTTGAAATGTTATCTTTGTCTTGACATAAACATGTATTTTTCAGAAAAGTCAAAAATAAATGATCAAAAATATCCACAGGTAATGTTCTATAACAATTTTTTACTATGAATTTTCCCTGCTAATCCCAAGATAAGAAATGTCTCTCTACCTGTGATCACTGGTAGAGGATGCCGGTTAAAGCATGTAAGAGGTCATATGGCAGAGTCCCTGTGGAGGGAAGGCAGCCACGGCCCACAGCGGAAGAGATCCCAAGATCTACCCTGATCCAGGGCCCTCTTTGGATATCAGCTTCCAGAGTTTGCATAGACAGCTCAACTTGGCTAGGCCAGTGCTCTAAAATGAAATTTCAAAATGGATGTTAGATATTTTTCATGTTTACTATAAATTGTTCTCCTTCCTACATATCATAGCAAGTAAGGAAAGTTAAGTTCTATAAATCTTAGTTATCGTTATAAGAATAAAGAAATACTTTTCTACTTTAGCCTGAATCCACAAACGTCATGGATAGAAAAGGTACGAGGTAAAATGAAAATATTTAAAGATCGCTCAGGTCTGATTATATCATTGAGCACAGAGCATGGGTGGAGGTGGGGGAAGGAGCACAGTGTTGGTACATTTCGAGGTCTTCATAAAATGAGTTCCTTTATAATTATTAATTTTAAACAAAATTGCCATTTAAATTGCTGTTCCTTTTACTTACTGCCCCTTCACGGGGGATCCAGGTGATACTCTCCTCGGAATTTAGTGCCAGAGGAAAGTTTCCCTCTCCTGAAGAACATTTCTTTCTTTCCCTTAGGTATCCTACGGCTCTGACCGAAACCTGGCTGTCCACTGAGGACTCCGCTTCCTCTGTAGCCATATCCAGTGTTAGATGTCTTCTCTCCCACAGCCCAAGTTCCCTGGGTCCGGAGGTGGGGTAGGTCCTGCTCACCTGCTGCCCACTGTGGAGGATGGTTTCTTATCTTCTGCCCAGAACCTCTTGTGCCTTTGAAGCACATGTCATCCGATTATCCTGGGCACAGGCAGACCGTTATTCTTGTCTGTCTTCCTTGCGGTCGCTCTAACCACTCAATAACTTAGTTTCCTGGCTTCCCTCCTAAAGACCTGCCTTGTTGACATCCAGACCTTGTCACACCTAGAGCACCTCCAGTCACTGGACTCGACCAGCTGTCCTTTAACTAGCCCCGTCCTCATGCCTCCTTCACAGCTTGGATTTCATGTGCTAGCAGTGTAGTCATTTCCTTGCCCATAGTTTTAACTCTCTTGCTTCGGACTTGACCTAAATATTAGAATCAGAAGATAACCTCAGCATGTTCTCACCAAATCTGCCAATTCATTGGAATCTGTGCCCACATATTGTCTTGTCATTATAGTAAGTGAACTGTCCTTATTCCACCCTATATGCTGGATTCTATTTTTCTTGCATATCCAGCGACTTTTATCTCTACTTGGTCATTGCCATCAATTGGACACCTGATGAAATACCTTTCAGCTTAAGTAAAAACCCTCTCTTAAACCCACATGCTCCTTCAGCTAACACCCCTTTTCTCTGTTTCACTTCACAGAAAAACTCTTAAAAATCATTGTCTAGTTTGCCGTCTCTACCCCCTTTCTTCCCATTCTCTTTTGTACTTACCACTGTGAGGCTTCATCACCATCCCTTCCCCAGAACTGCTCATCTTACCCTCTGAGCACTTTGGCACTGCGAGCGCTCTCCATGTTGACACAGTCTCCTCACCACTCTGGGTTCCGCGTCTGTGTCAACATGTGCCACTTGTCAGCATGCACGGCTGGATCTTCAGTAGGTAAGTGGACCACCAGGTCCGGTCCGTAGACCTCTAACCTGGCTTGCTGCCTAGGTTCTGAGGCTAGAAGCCTCACTCCCAGTTCTGAGGCTGTACATACCATTCACAGACTGGCTGGTGTTCACTGTTCCCTAATTGCCATCTGTACCCTGCACCTCTGCTTTACCTCTAGACTCCCGTGTCCAGTGACTCACTTGAATCTGCACGTGGAGCTGAAGAGGTATCTTGAGATTAACATGTCCAGAACTGTACTTTTGTCTCCCTTAAAGCTGCTTCTCCCTAACTCTTCCTGTCTCAGAAGCAGGCAACTCTAGTCTTCCAGTTCCTCAGGTCAACGTCTTTGGTCACTCCAGATAGTTGTCTTTAACATTCCACATCCAAACCACCCTTTTGGCTCCACTTTCTGACACATATCCAGAATTCAACTGTTTCTCACCACTTCCAACAATACCACTCTTAATTCAAGCCACCATCATTTCTTGTCTGGACTCCCTAACACTCTTACCCTCTGTGCTGTCCTCAGAGCAGCCAGAATGGTCCCTTTGAAATGCAATGTCGTATGACTCCTCTACTCAAACCCTCCAATAGTTTCCCATCAGTCAGAAAAGAACCTGGATCCTTACAGTACCTACGAGATCTGACATGATGTGATTCCTAGAGTGGGACTGCGTAGTTTTCCCTCCAGTTTCCTCTTATACTCCCAGGCGCAGGTAGGATTACACTTTCCCTGCTCCTTGAGACTCAGTGCCATGTGATGACCATGCGCTAGTCAGATAAATGCTAGTGGAAGAGAAGCATGTCCCTTCCAGGTGGCCCCTTTCTGAGCCAGTACACAGCTTGTCATGCTTTCCTTCCTGCTGCCCTGGTGAGGGCAGCACTCCAGATGGTGAATACTTCATCAATTTGGGTTCCAGAGTGAGGAGCAGGAGCCCAGGTGCCCTCCTGTGAACAAGTAGCACGAGCTGCGTGTTTTAAACCTCTGTGGTTTCGGGGCTAATTACTACATGCTGTACAATTCAGCCTTCTTGATGGAATTCCTGGGCTGTGTTTCTGGTGCTGTCACCACCTTTGCCATTTGCTCACTGTGCCTTGGCCATAATGGCCTCCTTCCTAATCTTTAAACACGCTGAGCACACTCTTAGCTTAGGTGCTTAACTACCTGAGATTCCTAATAAAGTATAAAAAGGAATCTTTACTCTTGAAATACTGATTCCTCGAGTTTTAGGTTTCTTTTATAACACTATGATAGAATCCATTAATATTTATTTATGTATTTTATAATTTATTAATATTAATACCAAATTAATATTTCTATCTACAGGCTGGTGCATTTGTTTTAGATCCGATGTGTGGACTTGGAACAATACTTTTGGAAGCTGCTAAAGAATGGCCAGTAAGTTCTAAAGTTTTGTAAAACAAGCAATATATTTACTTTAATCAGTATGTATATATAGTCACCAGTTATTTACAAGTGGATTGTATATTTGGGGAGTATTATTAATTATTAATAGTAGTTATGAGTTATTCACTGTAGTCAAATTATGAAGGATTAATTAAATTGCTATGTTACTTTTTTTAGAATACTAGGACAAATTCAGGAAAATATAACAGAATTCCAGTAATTTGCCATGATCCAGACTATACTAATCCTGAAATTCTTTAGGTATTTTTAATTATAAAATATTAACATACTTTAAAATTATAACAAAAACTTTCCATTTTGTGCTATTAAATATCATTTTAAAGTAATACTCTAAGTTTGTTTTAACATGAATTTTAAAATCTACTAATTTCATTTTCATCATTTGAGAAAATGCAAGTATTTTATTAACTACATAAAATATGTAATAGTTTTAAACTTAAAATACGAATTTCTTTTCCTGTAGGATGTGTATTATGTGGGTGCTGATGTCAGCGACTCACAGTTACTAGGTGCATGTGACAATCTGAGAGCTGCAGGCCTTAAGGATAAAATTGAGTTACTTAAAGTCTCTGTTATAGGTAAGATACTACAAATGCAAAAATTGGAGATAATGAACATATGTAAATACTTAAAATTATAGTATAAAACAGGATCATTTTCCCTGTGTGAAGACTTGTTTTACCTTGTAATGTATCTGTGAGGTTAGCACTCAGTTCACTTCCAATCTTGTAACTTTCTTGTTTTCACAACATTCATGATTGGGAAGTCAACACTATATAGTTTTCATAAACATGTAAGTAAAAGTGTGCCTTTTTAAAGAGTTTGTTACATCTGATTCATTTCTCATAACTAGGGATCAATTAATATAGGAATAAAGAAAGCAGTATAATTTTTAAAACTCTTTGAATTTTAAATAAACTATGTGAAGTTTTCTGAGTTATCTTGCCTTTATGCCTCACATTAGATCCCTGAGATACACAGATACCGCCCATCCCAGTGTGCTAAGCCAGTACTTGAGGGCTAAAACCAGGAACGTCTGCAGCAAATGGGACAGTTGGTCCCTGTGAGGTGGAAGGAAAATATTGCACACTATTACACTGAAGGGGAGTCAGCAGAATGTGACTAGGAATCAAGTCTGAGTCCAGTCAGAATAGTATTGCCCTGAGATCCATGGTGTTTACACTGTTCTAGAGAAGCCTCACATTCCTTGTTTTATTCCTATTCCTGGAGTACACCCCCTCCTTTAAAAAATAAGCACATTTAATTCCCCAGTAAGAGTAGGTCTCAATATCAAACCTGTAATCAGGAAGAACACAGTATTGCTTATATTTTTTATTCTAATAAAACAGTAGTAATGATGAGTATCAACAGTAGAAAATATTAGAATAACTTTTGTGTAAAAGCATAACAAAGCAGCCGCAAAGAAGAAATGGGTGGTGGAGAGCTGATTGCTCTTTGCTGCTAGAGACTGGGGTTTTAGCCGTTCTCCCAAGGTTTTTAATAGGACTCTGTACATAAGACCCAAGTTTCTAGAGCAGAGTGCAGTGTGATTAAACTGACATCAAGCTTTCATTAACCCTAATTTCTTTAAGAATGCTGTTTCTTTGCAACTGTCAAAAAAAACCCAAAATCAGTTCACAAATGGTTCCAGAGCAGTGGGTTTTCAGTTTCTTTACATTTTCCAGAGCACCTTGCAGGTGAGAGCACTGAGGGGCAGAGCACTGACTTGGCCATCTGACCTCTGTTACACTCCCAGCTGCACTTGTACCTGTTTTCCATCTGGGAGGCATTTTCCATAAGATTTTACTTTAAAAAATAAGCAAAAATGTTGTACTCTCTTTAGAAAAAAAACAGAAGTGGAGTAGCAGAGTTTCTCTCTGGCAGTAGGTAAACAAATAGATCTCAGTTTTTGAAAGGATCATTCTTAGTTTTCCTCATTGTCACTTAGAAGACTAACCAGGGTGAATATTAACTATTTAATAATTAGCCCTTTGTTGCTCCTATTTTAGAGGTAGACAGTCTAGCTAGATAAAAGCATGATGGCGTCTGGGCCCACAGAGGTATTCATGACAGTGTTGAGATGAGACCAGATACAGACCTTGAAAGGTAACACCAACAGGATTTCTTGTTGAGTTGGATGCAGAGTATGAGAGAACAAGGGTAACTCTTAAGTTCTCTGGCTTGAGCCAGCCAGAGGATGGAGCTGTCATTTACTGATGCAGGCAAGTCTGAAGGGGGAACAAGTGAAGAGTTTTGGACCTGTTAAATTTCACATTGTTGTTAGACACCAAGAGGAGATACCAAGATGTGCTCAATATGCAGATCTGGAGCGTAGGGCCTCACCAATACAGCTAATCCCATTAGATTCATGAGATTACCCCAGAAGTGAGTGTAAAAAGAAAAGAGGAGCGGGCCCTGGAGCCCTCAGGTGCTTGGATTTCTGGAAGGTAGTGTCTGGTAAAGGAACAGGCAGTGATGCAAGAGAACAACTAAAAGAATCCGAGAAAGAGAATGATGAGCTCTGTCAACTGCTGCTCATCGGTGAAGTGAGATGCAGCCTCGTGATCCCGAAGCCAAAAGCTGTTTACCTGAAGTGGGGGCTCCTGAGGGAATGGGAGAAAATAAGTTAAGGATAACTAGTTTAGAGCATTTTCTTGAGCCATTTGGCTGGTAAGGGTAGCAGAGAAATGGGCAGAAACTCAAAGGAGGGATATTGAAAATCAAGCAGGAATTTTTTGAAAAGAGAAATTAGAATTTTTTTAAGTACAGCAAATTTGCATGCTAATGATGACATAAAAAAGAGGAACTTGACATGATGCAGGATAAAGAAGAGAATTGCTGTCTGCAAGGGAAAGGATGGGACAGTGCACAAGTTGCGGGGCACATACCCAGGCTCGTGGGAACAGGGAGCACGTACCCAGGCTCGTGGGAACAGGGGGGCACGTACCGAGGCTCGTGGGAACAGGGGGCACGTACCCAGGCTCGTGGGAACAGGGGGCACGTACACAGGCTCGTGGGAACAGGGGCACGTACCCAGGCTCGTGGGAACAGGGGGCACGTACCCAGGCTCGTGGGAACAGGGGGCACGTACCCAGGCTCGTGGGAACAGGGGGCACATACCCAGGCTCGTGGGAATGGGGAGGCCGAGGGACAACAGAAGCTGTAACAAGTGGCACCAGACCAGCAGGTATTAGTGCATGTTTCCCTGGTCCTCTGGCAATACCGGATAGTATCATTTTTATTAGTTATCTAAAGACTTTACAAATCTGATACCCTGGTTTACATTTGCCATTATTTGGCTGCTGCTGAGATAAAAGGTTTTTCACATCATTTATAGATTATTTTTAAATATATTATTTGTTTTTAAGAAAACACAACCTTTTAGTTTTTGAAGTTCCGTCTAAGGGAACTGTGTTTTGCTAACATAGGGGCAAATATTAACTTTTTAGTAATTAGCCTTTTTTGCACCTACTGTCGAGGTAAACATTCTAAAAGCAGTTGTATTCTTCATTAATTTAATCTTGCCTTTAAGCGCTCTACTTATAAATACAGTTTAGTATGCTGAGTCCCACAAAGTCTTTATTTAACATTGACAGATTTGAGGATCTCCCTTATACAACAGTAACCGAGAGCACGCGTGGACCTCAGAGGCAGACTGAGTGTGAATCGTGGTTCCCCCATGGTTCCTTGACTGTATGGCCTTCAGCAAACAAACAAACAACAACAACAAAAAAAACTGGAACTCTCTATATTTTCTTATCTGTAATATGAATAGAATAATACCTAGTTTATAAGGCTATGGTGAGGATTTATTACATGAACACACAAAGAACAGTTGCCTGCCACACAGCAAGAGCACCTGTCAGCATTGACATTTCTAGGAAGTTAGTAATAGACCCATCATGATTTATGTTTTTGCAAAATCACAGCCTTCGTTTTGTGTGCTTAATGACTTATTTTTTTCGACCTTTTTAGTACATTCTCATTGTTTTATAACCCTCTACTGGTATAAAAAGAAATGATCATTTAACATGGAGAAATCTTACGTATTTGTTACTAAATTTTAATCATGAGATTTTGAAATCAAAAGACTATTACAGGTTATCTTAGGAAACAGCAATTTTTAAAAAATCTTGAGCAGCGCCTGTGGCTCAAGGAGTAGGGTGCCGGCCCCATATGCTAAGGGTGGCGGTTTCAAACCCAGCCCTGACCAAAAAAATGCAAAAAGAAAGCAAAAAATCTTCTTATATATTTTCAGTGTAAGACAGAAGCTGTAACATATACAGATTTGAGCAAAAGAAACACATTTATGGTTAAGAATGCCAAAATTATAGCTAGATAATAGGAATAGGAAATGTTTTCATTCTTTCCATTAGACACCGTACAGCCTTTCACATATCACTCAAGCCATAGCTGATGACAAGACTCTTGGCAACAACCGTGCTTTATTCTCAGGTGTTTCCACCCTTGTAGTGTGACATGCTGCTTTCAGGACACCCATAAAATTTCATGACATGGTGGTTGTTTTCTCTCATATGCTAGTGTGTCTCCCCTCCAATACCTGTCCTACATCTTTAGCTTGGCCCCCAGGGTTCCAGGCAGGTGTCTTAGGGCCCATGTCATATTCAGCAAGATTCATTAAGCTGCCAGGCTTCCGATCTAGGGCATCAGAGGGAAATGTGGGAAATGGTGGGTTAGGTGTACATGAAACATTTGTAGGAAACAGGAGATACAAAGCTCACCACAGAGTCGTGTGCTCTTACTACAAAGCCTTTATTTTATGATGTACGTCCTTTTTTTATTGTTTGGCAGTACTTCTATTTTGTAATAAACTCAGTACCAGTAAGTTTTTAAAAATGCATTTTTAATGAAAAAGTAAGTACTGAGTTTCCATTTCTCAAGATAACTAATGTTGAACATATAACTTGAGTATGGTGTTTGTTGATATTTACTATCTACTATGAGGGCCAATGGTGATATCACTGATCAAATGAAACACATCTGTCTGTGGAAGCATCTAGCATTTATTTCAACACTTAGTAGTTATTTTAAGACTACAAAGCCAACTATTAATATTTAGTACCTGCAGCTAAAGAAAATGCTTTTTAAATGACACTCTGAAGTCTTTCCTTTTAGATGAAATGGCTGTTCTTCCAAATTGATAGTGCTCAGACTAGTTTTCTTATGCACATAAGCAGAACAAAGCTGGTGCTCCTAATATGCCAGCTCCCTTAGCAGACAGCCTTGCAGTTATTTAGATGTTGGCAGTTTTGTATCAGTGCCATCAGGTGATTCAGAAAAAAACTAGGTAAGTTGACTCCATTAATGGTTCAGATTTGGGGGGAGGGTTTCCCCAGTTCTTGGAAATTCAGGAGGTTCTTTTTTTTTCTGTCAAAATGAAACTTCTTTTGAATGATACTATAATTACAGATCTGTCTGCTTATCCATTAATTGGGTAGATCACAACATCGTGATAAATAGTTAATAGTCTTGGTAAAAGCAAAGCAAAGTCCTTAGAAGTTAATTTGGTCCCCCATGTACTCTACAAACTTGTGACGTTCCTCCAAGTGAAATAGAAATTCAAGTTATCAAAATAATTAACACTTTTAGTTTTAAAAATATACACAGGGTAACTGAACTGCAAACTATTGTGATAAAAATTTTTGAATAAAAAGCATACCGTAGCATGGCAGTACACTTTCTGTCTTTGCTTGCCCATCTAAAAGTTTAAGCTTTCAAAGAACAACTCTCTTTATAAAATCAGTCAGAATTTCCTATGAAGGTGTTGCAAGTATGAAATGTCTGATTTCCTTAAATACTTTTTTATTATTATTGTGAAGGTATATCCTCATTCTTTCAAATGCATGTTTTGGCTAGTGATTATCTTTGAAATTTTTTTTAAGAGCAATTTTTCTGAAACCATGAATAAGTCAAAAATTTGTGTTATTTTCTAATATGAATTCCATTGTGGAACCAACGCAGCACAGACAGCTCCAAATATCAATAAAATATTTGGGAAGTACGTAGCTAACGAGCACACAGTACACTGATGATGGTTTGAGAAATTTCTTTCTGGTGACTTTAATCTTGAAAACGGGCCATGTGGGCAACCTGAGGTCGAGGTGGGTAGTGATGAGCTGAAAGCTGTAGTGGAAGCGAATCCATTCCAACTTATACAGCAGTTAGCAACAAGGTTCGACTTTGCTATTCCAGCAGCATTGGACCATTTGAAACAAATTGGCAAGGTAAAAAACTGGATAGATGGGTGCCACATGAATTAAACAAGCGTCAGAGGAGATACTCTCTCAGAGCTTGCCTTTCTTTACTGTCACAACATAAAGGGGCACTACACTGTGTCGTTACATGAGATGAAAAATGGATTCTTTCTGACAATTGCAAGAGTTTGGCATAATGGTTGGGTGAAGATGAAGTGCTGAAACATGGTCCAAAGCCACATATTCTTCAAAAAGAGCTTATGGTGTTTGGTGGCCCAGCGCTGGTATTATCCACCACAACTTCATGAAACTTGATGAATCAATAACATGTCTACTGCAGCCAGTTGTACAAAATGAAGATGCCTGTGGTTAAGTACCTGAGACTGAGTGATGGAGACAGGCCAATCCCCTTGCAAGACAATAATAATATGAGCTTTTTTTTTTTTTTAAGAAAAAATAAGTTACCTAATTTTGGTTGTATTTTATTCAAAATATGCTGGAAATCTGTAATCAATTATGTATTCAACAAATGGAGTACCAAAAATTTTACCTTTCATTTTTTTTTTTTTTTTTT
>NW_003852490.1:1467209-1489406 GCF_000181295.1 Otolemur garnettii
CCTGTGGTCCCAGCTACTTGGGAGGCGGAGGCAGGAGACTCGCTTGAGCCCAGGAGTTGGAGGTTGCTGTGAGCTGTAATGCCACGGCATTCTACCCAGGGGGACAGCTTGAGGCTCTGTCTCAAAAATAAAATAAAATAAAATAAAAAAGAAACTAATCAATATATGAATATGTGCCACAAATAATTATGTTACTTCTTTGGGTGTTAAAATACTACTTTAGAAGCTTGGTATTTTTTAAAAATCTTCAGCATTCACAGATATATTTTTAGGTACACCAAAATAAGCCAATTTATTAAATAATAAATATTTTAAAAGTATATAATTTCAGTTAGAATGAATAGAGAATCTCTAGCATTCTCTTTCTCAGAAGAAAATTTTTTTCAAACTATAAATTATATGATGACCCAATCCAGCTGCCAAACTTCACTTTACATATTCAAGAGTGATCATTATGGACTTCTGGAGCGAGATGGCAAATTGAAATTTCAGTGAAAGATTTATGTCCTCTTGTACTTATCGAAATGAGAAAAAGAATAGTAAACACGTAAGAAAAATTATCCACCTCATAATCTAATGCAGTAAACTTCAAAATGTATTATGGCTACAGTGAAAATTGACAGAAAATCATAGAACTATTGACAATAGAATCGTGGTTATTTACAAGGTTCTGGCTCCTGTTTACAAAACTACGGAAGCAAAATGTGACCCTAAACATCTTAGGACAGTATTTTCAAATATGAAAAAGTTCAAACATTGCTTGTTTACTTTTGAAGAAAAAGCATTCAATACAACCCAGACACTCTTTAAGAGGCGAAGCAGATGAGAAATGGAAACGCCAGGGCAAAATGATTCATGATGAGGATTGATTCAAATATAGAAGCCATTGTAAAAAACTATGAGAATTACTATTAGGGGACAAAACATGAATGTTATAAACCCAGTGAGGAGAACAAATAGCAGAAAAGTACAAGGAAAGAAAATAGAGAAAAGGATGTGCCCAGTCGTATAATCAGCCCAGTCTTTTGGGTAAATGTGTGCATAAAAAAGGCACTTGAAGACCCTAAAACCCATCGGAAGAAAATACTTTGGGGCCATAATCTTGAGTGTTAACTAATTTTTACTCCTTTTTCTCCTAGAAAGAGGAAAAATAGGACAGTTATTTTGTTCAAAACAACCAATTCTAAAACTAAAAATTATTTCCATGTTCTTGAATCATGCTATAGATATAAAAAGATCATTTTTACTTGATTGTTTTGAGATATGTTTCTATTTCAGAGTCTTAGCTCACTAGTTACAAAAAACTTCTAGTTCATGCACAGTTCAAAGCACTTAATAATTCAAAAGATTATAGTGTGTGTTGACTCTTAGGTGCTCATGGTTTTAGCAGTTTCTGCATCAGAAACTCTGGAAGGAGGGTCAAGAATCTGTGTTTTACAAAAGCCCTTCAGTTAATTCTAATACGCTCTGAGTTACAGTTTCCAGGTGGTATTAGTGTCCGCGGTCTGGTGACTACACTTAGAGAACTGCTGCTGGAGGAAAGGAGAGTAGGAAGAGACTCACTTAGACGCATGTGCCCTGCCTAGGCCTTTGATACAGGGAGTGAGAAGAGAATGGTATGTTCTGCAGAGCTGGCCCACTGGCTTCCACCAGGCTGTCATCTCCGTAGGCCTCGGAGAGGACATTGTGAATTACACAGTACAGCTGACAGTCACTGAGTGCTCACTCAGTGGTACACTGCAGTGTACCATGCACTGTCCTAGATGTTTTCCATACAGTACCTCATTTATTCTGAGGTAGGTAATCTTACTCCATTTTATAGATGTGGGAACTGAACCAATGATTTCCCAAAGGTCACATAGTTGCTAAATAACAGTGGAGTACAGGCTGTCTGACACCAGAACCTGTGATCAACCATATAGGCCAAAGATAGATGGCAGTACTTAGTTCTAGAAATTTTTAAAAACTATTCTATGTGAAGTTCATTCTTTCAACTGCTAAAATTATTTCAAGCACATTAGCAAATCATAGAATATAGACTATTCTATAGAATATAGAATCATAGCTATAGAACAGCTACAGATAAAAATGAAGAACATCTATCTCTCTATTTTTGTGCCAGTACCATGCTGTTTTCATCACTATAGATTTATAGTATAGTTTGAAGTCTGGTAGCATGATTCCTCCTGAGTTGTTTTTATTTCTGAGTAATGTCTTAGCTATTCGAGGTTTCTTCTGGTTTCATATAAAATGAAGTACTATTTTTTCCAAATCTTTAAAGTATGATGGTGGTACTTTGATAGGGATTGCATTAAATTTGTATATTGCTTTGGGTAATATGGACATTTTATCAATGTTGATTCTTCTCAGCCATGAGCATGGTATGTTTTTCCATTTGTTAACATCTTCAGCTATTTCTTTTCTCAGAGTTTCATAATTCTCTTTATAGAGATCTTTCATGTCCTTTGTTAGGTAAATTCCCAAATATTTCATCTTTTTTTGGTACTACTGTAAACGGAGTAGCATCCTTGACTGTTTTTTCAGCTTGACTATTATTGGTATATATAAAAGCTACTGATTTGTGAGTATTGATTTTTGTATCCTGAGATGCTACTATATTCCTTGATCACTTCTAAGTTTTGTAGTTGAGTCCCTGGGGTTTTCCAGGTATAAAATCATATCATCTGCGAAGAGTGAAAGTTTGATCTCCTCTGACCCTATTTGGATACACTTGATTGCCTTCTCTTGCCTGATTGCAGTGGTTAAGACTTCCATTACAATGTTTAAAAGCAGTGGAGACAATGGGCAACCTTGCCTGGTTCCTGATCTGAGTGGAAATGTTTTCAATTTACTGCATTGCATATGATATTGGCTATGGGTTTGCTGTAGATGGCCTCTATCAGTTTAAGAAAAGTCCCTTCTATACCTATTTTCTTAAGTGTTCTGATCATGAAAGGATGCTGGATATTATCAAAAGCTTTTTCTACATCTATTGAGAGAATCATATGGTCTTTGTTTTTTATTTTGTTTATATGATGTGTTATATTTATAGATTTGTGTAGATTGAACCAACCTTGAGACCCTGGGATAAAATTCACTTGGTCATGGTGTATAATTCATTTGATGTGTTGCTAGGATCTTATTGAATATTTTTGCATCTATATTCATTAAGGATATTGGTCTATAATTTTCTTTTCTTGTTGGGTCTTTTCATGGTTTGGGGATCAGGGTGATATTTGCTTCATAGAATGTGTTGACAAGTATTCCTTCTTTTTGTATGTTTTGGAAAAGGTTAAGTAATATAGATACTAGTTCCTCTTTAAAGGTTTGGTGGAATTCTGATGTGAAAACATCTGGTCCCGGCCAGACTCTTCTTTTTTGGGAGATTTCACATAGTTGATGCTATTTCAGTACTTAATATAGGTCTGTTCAGCATTTCCATTTCTTTCTGGCTAAGTCTAGGAAGGTGCCTGCTTCCAAGTACTGGTCAATTTCTTTCAAATTTTCTTGTTTCTGAGAATAGAGTTTTTTGTAGTATTCATTAAGGATTCTTTGAATTTCTGAGGTGTCTTGTTATTTTGCCTTTGTCATTTCTGATTGATGATATTAGGGATTTTAATTTTTTTTTTTTTTTTTTTGGTTAGGTTGGCCAAAAAGGTTTATGGAATAGAATTGAGAACCAAGAGATGAACCCAGACACTTATTGTCATTTGATCTTTGATAAGCCTATCAAAAACATAAATTGAGGGAAAGATTCCCTACTTAACAAATGGTGCTGGGGGAGCTGGCAGGAGACTTATAGAAGACTGAAAGTAGACCCACACCTTTCACCATTAACAAAAATTGACTCTCACTAGATAAAAGATTTAAACTTAAGATATGAAACTGTAAAGATTCTTGGAGAGAGTACAGGGGAAACACTTGAAGAAATTGGCTTGGGAGAATACTTTATGAGGAAGACCCCCCCCCCAGGCAATTAAAGCAAACCCAAAAATACATTACTGCGATCTGATCAAACTAAAAAGCTTCTGTACAGCCAAAAACACAGTAAGTAAAGCAAGCAGACAGCCCTCAGAATGGGAGAAGATTATTTTGCAGGTTATGTTTCTGACAAAGGTTTGATAACCAGAATCCTCAGAGAACTCAAACTTATTAATAAGAAAAGAACAAGTAATCCCATTTCATTGTGGGGAAGGGACTTGAACAGAAGCTTCTCTGAAGAAGATAGTGTATGGCCTACTGACACATGAAAAAATGCTCATCATCTTTAATCATCAGAGAAATGCAAATCAAAACCACTTTGAGATATCATCTAACTCCAGTAAGAGTGGCTCACATAACAAAACCCCAGATGTTGGGGTAGATGTAGAGAAAAGGGAACACTTCTGTACTGCTGGTAGGAGTGCAAGCTAATATGTCCCTTTTGGAAAGAAGTATGGAGAATACTCAGGGATCTAAAAGTAGACCTGCCTTTTGATCCTGCAATTCCTCTACTAGGTGTACATCCAAAAGACCAAAATCAGTTTATAACAAAGATATTTGCACCAGATTGTTCATTGCAGCTCAGTACATAACAGCCAAGTCATGGAAGAAGCCCAAGTGCCCATTGACCTACGAATGGATTAATAAATTGTAGTATGTGTATACCATGGAATATTATGCAGCCTTTAAAAAGATGGAGACTTTACCGCTTTTATGTTTATATGGATGGAGCTGAAACATATCCTAGTTAGTAAAGTATCCCTAGAATAAAGGAAAAAGTATCCAATGTACTCAGTACTATTATGAAACCAATTTACAATCACACACATTTTTATATGAAGAATGGATCACAACTATGGCCCAGGATGAAGGAGGGAGCGGGGATGGAAGGGGAGAGGGGAGGTCAGATGGAGGTAGGGTGAATGGTGGGATCACACCTATGGTGCAATTGCAAGGGTACAAGTCGGATCTATTAAGTATAAATGTCTTAACACAATAAGTAAAAGTGAGGGATGTATTGACCAATAAGATATAAGCATTCAAAACTGTATATGAAATCAGCACATTGTACCCCCTAAATACATTAATGTATACATGATCTACCTCTTTACGATTTAAAAAAAAAAAAAAATGAAGAACAACCAGAAAAAAATGTTACCAAACCTGGAAAAATTAGGCAGCTAACTCCTGTGTGGAATGTGTGAGAGCATGGAGGATGTGGGGTAGGGGATATAAGGGAAAAGGAATTTTTAGGATTCAATTCAAGAGTGAATTACTCCATGGTTCCTCATTCAGGAAACATTTGAACTATCATTGCCTTTATTGCCTATTTATTATGTTTAGTCATTTTTCAAAAAGTATAGAGAAATAGTTCTCAAACAGATATGTCTTTTATCAGCACCCTAAAACTAAGTGCATGAAATTAAAACCTAACTTGGAAAAAAAAATCCTGCATAGGTTTGAGGGAATAGTATCCTGTTGCTGCTTTTCCTAACAATCTACTCTTCTACTAATCTCACACAAGAGTGAGACCAAAGAGAGATCTAGCACATAGTCACTAGACTTTGCCAGGTCACAAAGGATGTTTTGTTTTTTAATATCCTGCCAACAACATGCTATTTAGTAAAGATTATTTAAATTTCATTGCATTTCTATAGAATTTGATGCTATTCAAAATGATATCTAACTTAATTTAGATGATGAGCGGGAAGAAAATAAATAGGAAGCATACTTAGAAGATACAGATGTTAAGGTAGGGAATACTGTATCATCTTATGATAATATAACTTAGAACATGTTAAGATGATAAAGCATTTTAGATTTAGTAATCAGACACTATATTTTTAGTGGTAATGTTCATTGTGTTCATTATGTAGCCTTTTCTCTAGTCTTAGGACTTTAGATATTCCTAACCTTTTGAGTTCCCTTTAAAAAAGCAATGATGGCTGTGAATCCTCTCCTTCCAAAACAAATAGATCTAAACATCTGTGTGACTTTGGGGCCAGATGCAGTGGGACACACCTATTAATATAATCCCAGCACTTTGGGAAGCTGAAGCAGGATTACATAAATCCAAGGGTTTGAGACCAGACTAGGCAACATAGTGAGACCTTGTTCTCTACCAAAAGATTTTTAAAATTAAGCCCAGCTGCTCTAGAGACTGAAGTGGGAGGATTGATTGAGCCTCTGAAGTTATAATGAGCTATGATCAGCCACTGTACTCTAGCCTGGGTGACAGAGTCAGACCTGATCTCTAAAAAAAATTAATTGATTAGTTAATTAAAAAATAAATATATAACTTTAAAAGGGGAAATGAAAGTTATAGGATATGATTTTGTCAAAGGATTTTCTAGCCAATTTAATATATTTTTTTCTTGGATCTGGCAACTCTCTATGCATTTAATATGTTTAGGGAACTGGGTTTTCTGATTAATTTAAAATTCTGCTTATGTCATACCTTACCATACTTGAAAAAACAGTTTTCAAAGAACAGAATACAAGAACTCTACCATTTATTATTAGTGATTCCAAAAGCATTTCAGGATCTGGTAATGACTTAGAAACAACATTAGCAGCCCTAAACTTTACTTAATCCTGTGTACTTCAGCTTTCTCATTATCGAAATTGTAAGTGTTTGACCTTACTGTAATAGGAGTCTCTGTTTTCTGTATTTCAGAATTGCCTTTGCCTTCAGAAAGTGTGGATGTTATCATTTCTGACATTCCATTTGGGAAGAAGTTTAAATTAGGAAAGGACATCAAAAGCATTCTACAAGAAATGGAAAGGTAAGCTGTTGAATATATTTCCATAATTTTTTAGCTACTGGGCATTTAACCAAAATATGTCATAGCTCTTCAATTAAGGTCTGATTGCATTGTAATAATTTCCCAGAGATTTTGCAATTGAAAGGTTATATACAAATGATAAAGTTTATAATTGAAATGTTATTCCATATCATCTTATGCTATATAAATTTTATTCAGAAAAATAATAATTTTTTATTGCCTGAAATGTGAGTATAGGAAATAGTGACATAGATTTCAGGCACTGCATTGAAGCAAAAAATTAATTTGCTTCTAACCTTCACAAAAACCCTGCCTCTTATGTGTTAATCCCTCGTACTTAACAGATGAGGAACGGGAGCCTAGAAAGATTGACTTTCTCATGATCACACGGCCACTAAACAACAGAATAGAATTCTGTTACGTGAGGAACACGCAGGAACACAGAATGGACGACATCCTCATTTTTGGCAGAGAAATGAAAATGCAGAAATATTATTTATCTGATGGTTTAAATGTTGGCCAAAGGAAATATAATTCAATGAAAGTATTTCTCTGAGAGGTTCTAACAGTGAGAGCTAGATGTATATTTATTCTATTTAAGTTAACAAAGGAGAGAGCTTAGAATGCATTCAGGAATGAATGAATGTGAATATAAGAAATCAGTTGATGCTAAATGGTCTTGCTGGGCATCTGATAGAATAAAATATTCAAGGGCCTGCTATGTAAATGGTGTGTCAGCATTTGCAAAAATGAGCCATGTGTTTGGATGGAGAAAATTCAGGGTCAAGGCTAACATTCTTTAAGGAAAATTAAAGTTTGACAAGAGGTTTAAGCTCAACTAAGGGCTGTCTCACTGCATTTTCTGAGCTGAGTGTTCCAAACTTTTTTTTTTTTTTGTATTATTTTTAAATGACTTGCCCTGCTACCCAGTTACCTAACTCTTGATATATTACCTTCTGAGCAGCACCTATAATTCAGACATTTCCTGAGCACTGATTCTTCCAATATCATGTCTGCCTCAAGCTGATTTTGCAACCTGAACTTAAGTAAAATTGTTTTAAGACCTATTAAAAAATACTGATGTCCATTCTCCACTCCTCCCCACCAAGGCTCTGATTTAATTGATCTGGGGTAGGATCTTGGCATCAGTATTTCTTAAAAGTTCCAGAGGTGATTTTGTTGTGCAGCCAGGGTTGATAACTAGAGCCTTTGAGCCTAACCAGATAGTTCTCCATCTATAACATTAACCAATCATGGTGAGATACTAATAACAATTGTTAGTAGTGATTTGCATTTAACCTGGAAATTTCCAGAAAGATAACGGCATATCCTAACTGAAAATCTATTGCTGCATATTGGAGCCATCTCAAGTCAGTAGGGGCCAGTGTTCTGAGCAGATAGTCCTTTCAATACTAGTAAATTATACCAGTCTAACTTTCTCTAGGCTGGGTTTGGGTTTTATTCCAAGTAATTGAAAATGAGACAGTAATAGATATGACTGCCTTCACATTATAGCAAAAAGTTCAAATATTTATCTGAAAATCAGGACGATGAATAGTCAAGACTTCCTGCATAATTAAAGTTCTTCAGTAGGATCAATTCAAAGTGTATATATGTAGATATATAAGGGACTTGTCCTGTGACCAAGCTTTCTTGTCACCTGCCCCCAGCGTTTCTGTCTGACTCTTGATTTGCTGTGGTTTGAGGTTTATACAGGCAATGTAGCTTAATACAGTGGCTAAGAGGACAGGCTTTGGGCCACCCTACCTGAGTTCCACTCTCAGCTCTATTACTTAAATAGTCTTTAGTCATAGGTGTATTGCTTAACTCTTTTGTGTAAATAATATTCACTTTGTAGCATTGTTCTGAAAATTCCGTGGATTTACAGCTCTTAGAACAGTGTTAGGTGCCCAGAAAGTGCTCAGTACCTATTACCTCTTACCTGATTTTTTAGTGTAAACCACTTCAAATTGTTTTAGAAAGTAGATGGGAATATATAAAAATACATCCAAGTACACATAACTTTTTTCTTGATGGTTCATTGACAGTTGAAGTTCCTAGCTGGGAAATGGAAGGAATGGAGAATTCATTAGGGAAAACAAAAAAGTACAGCGGTCAGTAAACCTGTTTATAATAGGCACTGATGTGATAACAGAGCTGGATTTCTTGAGAAACAATATGTATTCAGAATTAAAGATTGTCAGAAAGTGATTGCTCTGGTGGCATGAGCTATTGCACTCACAGCTCAATTGTTTCCTCCTTTAAGGAGTAATCTTTTTAATAGGTGCAGAGCACCCATAAAAAGTATAATATTTGAACTTCCTCTCAAATATAACCATGCAAAACATGAGGAAATTAGAAATTCAGCTTGCTCAGCTCAAAAGAAGGTGGCACTGTAGAGATAGTTTCAGGAAAGAACCAAGATTCCAGTAAAATTTGAAGCTTAGAAAGAATTTAAAAGGAGGCCACATCATGTTTTAAATGTACAGATCTTCAGTATTTCTTGAGTGAATATGCAGCAAAAAGCATGCTCAAGACACAGCGAGTACCCTGCACACCTGGAGCAGAGGGTTTGTAATAGCTTGTTAAGACTTAATGCATTCTAAGGACAAATAACTAAGGATTGTCATCTACCTCTGGTTTGCAAATTCACATGCAAAAGAGAAATCTCTTATGTTGTTTCCCAATTGACCACAAAATCTTTTTCAAGAAATAATATTTAATATTATCATTATAATATTATACCATTATTATGGTATAATATGATTTCCCAATTGACCACAACATTTTTTTAAGAAATAATATCTTATTAATATTATCATCATAAAATATTGATAATACTAATGTTCAAAGGAGGACAATTTGGTGAATGTTGCTGTATAATTTCAGAATAGCTTTCTTAGTAAGAAATTGTGTGTGTGTGTGTGTGTATGTTACATGGCAAGATGCCTAGAAGGACATTTATCAAAAATGTTAATCTATTAGTTGCAATATTTCAGGTGATTTTTTACTTTATTTTCTCCATTATTTGGGAAAAGAAATTGCAAGAAATGGTGACTATCCTGCTAGGCATCTTGCCATGTACATAGGCACAAATAGATACACGTTTTTTATTGCACAAAATTGAATCATCCTTATTTCTCTTCTGTAACATGCTTTTCTTTGCAGTATCGTGACTGTCCTTGCTGATTGGTTGTTATTATGTGCATTATAATTAGCAACGGTTACTATAGTATTATGTTATATTTATGTCCCATTATGCAACTTATTTATGGATGAACATTTAGGTATTTCCAATTTTTTTTTTTATTTGGGATTCATTGAGGGTTCAGAGCATTAGGTTAGACTGATTGCATTTGTTAGATAAAGTCCATCTTATAATTGTGTCCTGCCCCAAGAGGTGTGCCATATACCATGACTCCCCTCAATATTCCATGAGGGGAGTCATGGAATATACCATGACTCCCCTCAAACCCTCAATATTCCCCTCTCCCCCTGACTTGCTCATTCCCCTACCACTCCACCCCCCATTAGCTCATCTTCTGCCTTCATATTAGAATAGAGTACATTGGATTCTTGCTTCCCCATTCCTGTGATGCTTTAGTAAGAAGAATGTGTTCCACCTCCAGCCAGGATAATACAAAAGATGTAACATCTCCATATTTTTTAGTGGCTGAATAGCATTCCATGGTATACTTATACCACAGCTTGTTAATCCATTCCTGGGTTGGTGGGTATTTATGCTGTTTCCACATTTTGGCAATTGTAAATTGAGCTGCAATAAACAGTTTAGTGAAAATGTCCTTATGCTAAAAGGATTATTTTTCATCTGCGTAGATACCTAGTAATGGGATTGCAGGATCAAATGCGAGGTATAATTTGAGTTCTGTAAGGATTCTCCATGCTTCCTTCCAAAAAGGCTGCATTAGTTTGTAGTCCCACCAGCAGTGTAAGTGTTCCCTTCTCTCCACATCCACACCAGCACCTGCAGTTCCAATTTTTTACAAAAAACAATGCTCTGAACATCCTTGCAGTTTTTCAAACTTACCAGGTTTCTTAAAACCACATTGCCTCAGTTCCTTCACCTGCAAAATGACAATGCTAATAGAACATACTTGAAAAGATAATTCTGAGGGTTAACTCATATGTAATGCAGAGCATTTAAAACAGTATCTGGCACATAATAAATACTCAGTAAATATTAGCTGTCATCACCATTATTGCCACTATTTTTCTATTTCTATTACATCTTATATGTTACATAATTTCCTAAAAGTGAGATTGCTAGATCAAAGGTTATGCACAATTTATACTTGGAATACATTATTCCTAAATTACTGTCCCAATAAAGTATACTAATTTCTGTCTTGAAGAGTACTCATTTTCTTGTAATCCTGTCATCCTCAGTATAGCTATCCTTTTATCTTTGGTAATATGCTAGGTAAAATGTAGTATCTCATTTATTATGTTAATTATACTTTCTTTCATGTGTTTAGAGATGTTTGTGTTTTCTTCTTTCTGTCGTATGGTGTATAAGCACATGTGTCCCCATCCCACCTCCAACTCTCTCAGCAGAAGAGGTTTCTCTCTTCCTGCTAGAATTGATCCCCTGAATTCCTTCCTCCTCAAGAATTGTACTCTGCCCACTTCTCATTATTATTTTTGGCCTATTTCTCTCCTTGTTCTTTGAAGGAGATTGTCATCCCTTCCTCAGATACTTGTAGAGGTCTTTGCATCTCCCTGCATTGCACTAGGCCCTGGAGATGCAGGAGTGAGTAGGACAGGCAGGGACCATCCAGTGGCGGAAGATGGATTGTTAATAGATAAATAGGGTAATGGCAGATCATGATAGCTAGGATGAAAGAAATTAAACAGGATATTTTGCTGAGGAATGAGAGAAAAGCAGTGGTTACCTTACATAGGTAGTCAGTCAAGGAACTCTGGGCCTGAATAATGAAAATGCATACCAGGAAATGAGTGATAGTTACTTGCAGCATGAACAAGGCCAGACCTCAAGAAGTAGCTTAGTGAGCCTGAGCAGCTGAAGCAGTGTGCAAAGGAAGCTAGCAGGCAGTGAAGTTGGAAAGGTGGGTCAGGGTCAGATCACGTAAGAGTCTGTGCCATAGGAAGGAGGTTAGAATTTATTTGAAGTATGGTGAAAGCAACTGGAGAGTGAGCAGAGTGCATGGGGATTTGCATTTTTCTTCTGTGAGGAAACTGGGAAGGGAGACAAGAATGGAAACAAGACCTGTCTGCCAAGAGATGGTTGTTATGGTCCAGGTGGGATGTGAAAGAAGTAGATGAGGATGGGATACAGTCTGAAGACAGGACTGTCTAGACTTGTTGATGGCTTAGATGAGAGCTTGCATCTTTGCTGGGCATGAGGCAGATTCCCATTCTCTCTTGGTTCTCTAGCTGTCACCTTTTTTACCTGTACTGCTGAACATCTTGAAAGAATAGTCTAACTTGACATCTGTTTCCTTACCTTCCAGTCCCCACTCCACTCTGGCAGGCCACATCTGCTCCTGGCCTCAGCAAGGACTGCTGTCCCCAGGCTCACTCGTGACTTCTTGAAATCCTTGCCACTCATTAGTCCTATAACATTTGACACTGTTGAGACCATTGCCTTCTCTAGACTGTAGTTCTTTGGCTTCTATGATGTCACCATTGTCCAGATTTTCTCTAGGATGTCTATTTCATGAGCCTTCTCCTCTGTCCCTCCTTAAATGTGAAGTCTCTACTCCATGGCCCCTTTTCTCTTCTCACTCTGTACTGCCACCCAGATGATGCCATCCACCAGTATCACTCTATCTCCCATTAACTGTTTTTTTTTTTGAGACAGAGTCTTACTTTGTCACCCTCTGTAGAGTGCGACACTCACAGCAACCTCAAACTCTTGGGCTCAAGCAAGTCTCTTGCCTCAGCCTCCCTAGTAGCTGGGACTACAGGCACCCGCCACAACGCCTGACTATTTTTTAGAGATAGGGTCTTGCTCTTGCTCAGACTGGTCTCCAACTCCTGAACTCAAGCAATCCACCAACTTCAGCCTCCCAGAGTACTAAGATTACAAGCTTGAGCCACTGCCCCTGACTCCCACTGACCATGAAATTCTTTATCTCCACCTCAGCCCCCGTCTTTCTCATCCTACAGGCTGGTTATCCAGCTATCTGGTGGTGTCCTTAGGTACATTGGCATGTTCCAAGAGGAACTCTTTACTACATCCCCTGTACCCTGCCTCTGACTCACCCACCTGCTGAACCCCCACACCCCCTCTGACTCACACCCCTACTAAAGCACTCTCAGTGCAGCTCCTCTCCACTTCCTCCCATCCGTGCCAGGTTTTCTACCTCCAACACCCACCCTTGGCCCAGCCGTTCCTCACTGTTACTTTGCCTGGCTCACTCCTGCTTGTCCTTTAACTCACAGCATGGGTGCCTCATCTTTTGGGACATTTCTGCCCTCTCTCTCAGGCCTGGGTTTGTGTTCCCAGGCACATCACGCTCGCCTCGATTGTCACATTTATCACACTTGCCTCTCTCCCACTGTCTAGTCAGCTCTTTAACAACTCACAGGATGCAGGAAAACGTGTCTCTGTCACTGTTTTCTATGTAAGAGTTATGCAGAATTTGGTTGAATGACTGAATAAATGAATTCTCCTCAAAATGCTGACCTTTCAAGGTCTGCCCTTTTTCTAATCTTTCCTTGCCATTTCTTTGTTCAATCCTCTTTCCTGGTAACTTTCTGCTGCCATCAGCCTAGTGCCTTTAACATGCTGATTCTTTGGATTCTGTCACTTGCCTTTTCCTTTGTACAATCATTTATTAGACTGTGACTACAAATTACATTGAGGCTTGCCTTTTAAGTAGAGTAAAAATAGATAATTAAAGCAGATTTGTACTAGGGATTTCATAATTACTATAATGAATATGTATTATGGAAGATAGTACCTAATTATCAAAAATTCTTGTATTTAAATAGATAAAATTAAATTTCAAATTAAATGCACCAAACATTTTAAATGGAGTGGGATTGTTTGTTGTCTAAAAAGAAAGAAATACTCATACCAATTACCGCTTTTTGTCACAGAGTGCTTCACGTTGGCGGAACCATTGTATTGTTGCTTAGTGAAGATCACCACAGGCGCCTTAGAGATTGTAAAGAGAGCAGCATCCCTTTAAATTCCAAGAACAGCCACACAGATGAACCTGGAATTAAAAAGAATCTTGAAGAAACAACTGGTGTACCAGAGACAGAGCTGTCTTCATTTGAAGCCAGTAACCAGGAGTACTTAGACCAAATCTCACCATTTGGCTCTTTGGTACCAGTAGAATGCTACAAAGTTGGCCTTGGAAAGACAGATGCATTCATATATAAATATAAGAAGTCACACTCTTCACTGTAACAGGCTGGCTGCCATCAGCCAGGTTCAAGTCCTTACTTGTTAGCTGTAGGGTAGGAGAACTTGTTTTATGAGTCTGTAATTTTCATTGGAATAAAAATAATTTGTATTTTCGATTTGTTTTATATGTTTCATATTATGTAAAACATCCATGAGAATAATATTGTCAATATCCTTCAACATGATGGAAAATGACATTTACTTTTTGTCCAAACACATTAACAAATTGTCATTTCACCCTTATTTCTTGACATTCAAGATGTTTCTTGTGTTCATTGCTTAGGAAAAAGCAACAGTAAGTTACAGAAAATATATGTTCTTACATAATTTTTTCAATCGCCTGATATAGTGGTTCAGCCTATTGGCTACTTTAGGACCAATTGTATCTCTCTTGCTGCAACCAGAGATGTCTGGAGATACTGCCAGACGTCCTCCCTCGCTGAGGCCACTGCTTTATTCCAAGGAGTAAGGACTATCGCAGTGACTTTCAACCAGTGTGCCATGAGAGAATCTCAGGTGTGCCACGAAAATTTTTAAAGCTCATTAATTAAATTATTTTTGAAAGAAGTTTGAAACACAGTGAGTATATTCTCTGTTTTACTCTTTTATTGGATCAACATAATTTAAGTGTGCCATGGAAGTTTAACTGTATAGGTTTAAGTGTACTGTGAGATTAAAAAAAAGAGGTTGAAAAACACTGGATTATAAGAATCTTGGAGAAGAGAGACACAACTGGCATCTAGTGGATAAATTGGATAAAATTAGGATAAATAGGTAGTGGGTGGCAGGTGGAGGTGGTGGGTCAGATCAGATAGGGCCTTGAAGACAAGTGGAAGGACTTTGGTCTTTATTCAAAAGCACTGAAAGGGCATTTAACAGGTGACATTTAACATATTTTAGGGATCATTGTAGTTGCTGCAAATTATAAGGAGGAGAGGGTAAAAATAAATTAATTGAGAGTTTTTTATAATAATTCCAGCAAGCAAAAATGGAAGTTTGCCCAAGGATCACAATAACAGAGAAGTGGTAAAAGGCAGGTGCATGGTGGACATGGAAAGTAGAACCAGCAGAATCCACTGACATGTTAGCTGGGCCACGTGATAGTAGAGAGGAGACAGGGATGACAGCAAGACTTTTCGCTAAGAACCTGGAGCAGAGGGAGGAAAGGCTGCTAGAGACTTGCTAGAGAGTTGCTAGAGACATCAGAAGTTCAGTTTGGGACTTCCTAGTCTAGACAGTCTAATCTAACCTGTCTAGACAGTTAAACTAGCACATCTTGTTTAGACTTGCTTTTAGACAGTTTTGGACTTGTTATGTGTATTAACAAGTTTTGAAATGTGTATTAAATATCAAGTGGAGATGTTGAGCAGCCAATTGAACATATGAATCTGCACTTGAAGAAAAAGGTCTGTTCTAGGGTTGTATGTTATTCATATTCCTGAAAACTGGATGAGATCACCAAAGAATTGAGCACTAAGAGGTTGGGAGAACAGAAGGAATCCACAAGAACACTAAGATGGAGCAGCAGTGAGGTGGAAAGAAAGCCGAGTGTGGGAGAGGGCGTGCTCAACTCTGCAATGCTGCTACCAACCAGGTAAGACGAGGACTGGAAATGACACTGGAGTTAGCAATGGGGAAGTCATTAGTGACCTTGACAGTGGGGTGTTTGATGGGGCCACGGGGGAGCAAAACCAGACCGCAGTGGGTTCAAGAGAGAATGGGAGCAGAGCTGGAGGTAGTGAGCACAGACAACTCTTTCAATTAGTTCTGCAGGAAAGGGGAGCAAAGAAATAGGGGTGGGGGCCTTAGGTTGGTAAGGGATGTAGAATCAACAAAATGCTTTTTTTTTTTTTTTTAAGTTGGGAGTAGCAATATATATATATATGTTTGTTTGTTCGTTTTCAGGTTTTGGACCCGCCACCTCCAGCATATGAGTGTGGGGCCGGCACCCTACTCCTTTGAGCTACAGGTGCTACCCGCGGTATATTTTTTTATGTTGGAAAAATATGTTCCATGAAAGACAAAAAGTTGATGAAGTCAGAAGAAAAAGGGGAGAAGTGCTAGAGTGATGTCCTTGAGTAAGAGGATGGAATGCAGTCTGCAAGTGAAGGAATTCGCTTTAGATAGGAGCATGAATAATGTATCCATGGTGACGGGTGGGAAGGCAGCATGCAGACATTTCTGCTATAGTATGATAAGTGTGCCCCTGAAATTTTTCATTCTCAAATTTATGCAATAAAAATAACAGAATTTATAGGGGGAAAAATAGGGCTGCGGCAGTCCATTTCAATCTTATCCTACTTTACAACCAGAGCCTTAACAAAAACACCTTCTAAATAAAAATATTAGCACAGTTAAAAAGACAGTCCAAATAATAAATACATCAGTAAATAAAGGGCTCTGCCTTTTCAAGAGAAGGGCAAAGGCACCTTGATAGAATTGGGCATAAGGTAGGATAGAAGCTGCCAAGTTACTCAATCAGCACTGTCTGTCTGGCCAAGGCACGATCTAGGGCCTAGCAGAACCAAGAAGAGCATGTGATAACGGGTGTCCTGTGTAGAGCCTTGTTCCGCAGCTTGCCCATGCACTGTGTCCTTCACATTCCACTGCCCTTATTGGGTGACACAAAATAATGTGCTAAGGGCAAACAAATCACTTGTGAACCAACCCAATTTCCACATCGTGGTGACATCATGTCTCTCTCTACTTAGCAATATTTGATGTAATGCCTGTTGTTACAGAAACACGTGTTGTTGGAGAACAGACTGGAAATGAGAGCAGATGCTGGAAGGTGGGCGGATGTGGTGGTGGTAGACTGTGGAAGTTATCTTCTGACCACTTCCATTTTCTCAGTGAAAACCTACGTGATAATTTACCCAGTCCCTGGGTCTATACTTGGAACAGCTACTCGTAGCAATTGCAGAATTCCCATAATGGCTTTCTGACCCAGGGGGTAAGGGTGTCAATTATTGGAAGAGCCAACATCAACTCCTTAGTCTCCCCCCTTCTTCCCAAAATAGAAAAACTAAAGCAAAATCACATTTTTGTAAGGCTGGCAGATACTAGTGCTGATGGAACTCTTGGGCTTCTGAAGACATCTTTGGGTTTGCTACTTGGACTCATTTGCTTTTAATAGAGGCCTGGGCAAGAGAAGGCTCTCCAGCTGGTCTGGCCCCACAGTAAGCAGCTCTACATTAACGCCCTCATGACCTTGGGGAGCTAATGGTGCTCAGAGCATCTGTGGCAGACTGGATGCTGTATGAGACCTGCGGCCAATCCCAGTAGGATAAGCACAGCTGTAGCCTCTTAGCTTTTGGAACAAAGCCAAGCTCTCTCCTGCAAGTAATTATTTTCCTTTTAGAAATAACTCTTGGTTTGCTACTACACCTTGCTTCTTCAGGCTTGACCATGTGACTTAAACTCCCCATCTTTTCTTTTGTTGAGACAGAGCCTCAAGTTGTCTCCCTGGGTAGTGTGCGGTGGCATCACAGCTCACAGCAACCTCCAACTCCTGGGCTCAAGTGATTCTCCTGCCTCTACCTCCCAAGTAGCTGGGACTACAGGCGCCCGCCACAACGCCTGGCCATTTTTTGGTTGCAGCCGTCATTGTTGTTTGGCAGGCCCAGGTTGGATTCGAACCCGCCACCTTAGGTGTATGTGGCTGGCACCTTAGCCACTTGAGCCACAGGCGCCGAACCTAAACTCCCCATCTTAAACTGTAAGTGATTTAGTCCACCAAGCCCAGCCCCACTCACCCTCATCAGGTGGAAGTGGTACATATCAGCGCTGTACTCCACCAGTGACCAAATTCACCAGCTGCAGGACAGTCAATGCCTTATTCCCTCAGTGGGCATTCTGCCATGCCCCTACCTCATGGTTGCGGTCACATGAGAAAATCCCAACGAGCAGGTCACCAGGGAGAAAAACATCAAATCTAGTTTACAGATGGTTCTGCAAGTCTTTCTGGCACCAGGGGGATTTAACCATAGCCCCACTCAAGGTGAGGGACAGTGGGGAAAGAAAACCCTCTCCCAGAGCAGAACTTTGAGTGGTCCACATCAGATACTTTGCCTGGAAGGAGAGATGGGCTGAGAGCTCCACACCATGTCCTAGGCAGTGGCTAATGGTCAGGGACATGAAAGTGGGACTGGAGGACAGAACTGTGTAAGGACATCCAATAACAGGCCCCCAAATGGGAGAATATTTGTGTCTAATTGGGATGGTCACTAGAGAACCTGCTGTGGAGAGCTTCTAAGTATGCAGGTGGAAGCTTGTCTGCCCTTCCCCTGTCCTCTGGCATTTGCTCTATGGCCTTGCAGACAAGGTGGCCCTGGTTGCAGGGATGAAGATGATACATTGGTCCAACAAGAGCTTCTCACCAAGGCTGATGCAGCTTCTGCCACTGCTGACTAATTTTCAGCAACATTGACAAATCCTGAGATTTGTTATAACACTATTGCTGTGGTTGGAGTTTGACCCCTCTGAAACTCATATCGAATTTTGATCCTCACTGTGGCAGAGTTGGGAGGTAAGGGCCTAGTGGAGGGTGTTTAGGTCATGGGGATAGATCCCTCATGAATAGATTAATGCCCTCCCGAGGGACTGAATTTGTTTTCACTCTTGCAGAAATGGATTAGTTGCCAGAGAGCGGGTTGTTATGAAAGTGAGTTCTGCTTCCTCGCTCTCCATGTGATCTCTTTGCATATGCCTGCTCTCCCTTCTGCTTCTCCATCATACTTTGACCTGGCATGTGGCCCTCACCAGAGGTTAGCCAGATGTAGCACTATGCTCTTAAACTTCCCAGCCCGCAGAATCGTGAGCTCAATCAATGTATTTTCTTTATAAGCCATCCAGTCTCAAGTATTCTGTTACAGAGTAGACTAAGACAGCTGTAAACAGGGGGCGAATTATATTGAAAACCCTCTCTTTGTGGGTAGGGCAATAATGTGTCCTCACTGAAATAGTTATTACAGATTTGGATTCTCTATGCCAACAACACCTTCCATGAACTTAACAATTGCCTGTTCACTATTGTTCATTTGCATGTAACAAAGCTTCTCACCAAACAGCTCTTTTTACATGGATGTGAGTGAGACAAGAGGCTGAGGCTCATAAGATTCTCGCCTTACCATGTATCCTATCTCTTGAAACAGAAAGTCTTAGGGCACAGCAGAATGGCCTAGTGAATGCTCAGGTGTCAGTAGGAAGAGAACTCCTTCAGAGAATTGTGGGATTGTGTAGGATTGTGTGCTGTGAATCAGTGGCCAACAGATGGCGCTGTTTCTCCCATAGTCAGAATAATAAAGAGCTGGAAGCGAGACTGGGCCTGTTACTGATTCACTCCTAATTACCCTATTGAAACTTTTGCATCTTATTATTGGAGCATTTGGGCTCCCTGGTTTAGAGTTCTCAATGCCTCTAGTTCCAGGTGGGAAACTTTAGTGCTGTCACCTAATGCAGGATATATTCCACACTATCCCTTGCTCTCCCCCTCATCTCATGGAAAGATCAGTTACATTACAACAAATACCACCACCACCACCACCACTTTCGCGTGGTGAAGTGATTGATCCACCAAGCCCAGCCCAGCAGCACACTCTCATCAGATGGAAGTGGTATGGAAGTGGGTCTCCTTTCTAATAGGGCAACTGTGATAAAAGAGCCTTCCCCATGGGGAGAGGTATAACCTTGGTGCAGGGCAGTCTGAATTTGGTCTACCAGCTCTTTCCAAGCTGCTGTCCACATGGGATACTTGGGGGACCCATGTCCCAGTTCCCTCTGCCGGGGGGAGAGACAGGGGGAAAGCCTCCAGTTCTGAGGGACTCTAAATTTGAATGTAGCCAGCTCCTCACTCTGGGAGAAGGAGTGCCCTCCAGTTCCCAGCTGTTCCTTGTATGTAATCCACTGTGAGCAGCCAGAGTCATTTCTGGACAGCCTTCTCCTTACAAAACAGTTCTGAAGAGAGGATTTCTTCTGTCAGCAAACGTGACAACGAAGCCATTGAATTAGGGGGTGAGACTGCCACGTGACTAGTTTGCATTCTTGATTCCACTGAGGAAAGGCACAAACAGGGTTAGCTGTGTGAGGTGGAGTTTTCTCCAAGCCCTGGGGAGAGGTATGTCCGGAACGCTGTCATCCACCAAGACCAGAGCTGAGACAGACTTCCTTGCAGATAGTTTATGTTTGGAGGGGCAGGGGCTAGAAGGTGTGAAGTACAGAAAGAGGAAAAGGAAATCTGAGAATGCATTACAGAGCCAGTTACCACTGTGAGCAGCCAGGATCTGATTCAATAAGGCTCCTCTCCAAAGCTCAGTAAAATACAACCCTGTATGTCCACCCAAGGGACAAGAAGAGAGTCGCCACCAACTCAAGTCCCCCTTCGGTTATGAGTAGGATGACTTTCAATTCTTCCCTGCTTTTAACATTTCAGTCCCACAATTTAATTTGTTATTTAGAGAATGTCAGAGGGAACTAGAGGAGGAATGGAAACCACCCAGAAATCAGATTCCTGATCATGTGTTACCCTTGTCCAAAGGAGAGGGATGAGCAGGGTTTTGTTTGCGTGAAGTACAATTGCATTATGTTACAAAGGAATGTTAGTTATTTGGAGAAAGTTTAAATGTGGAATAAAAACTGATATTGATGTGGGGCATCCAAAGAGTGTACCAAAATGGTAAGTTAGCATATGATGGGGTTACCCTGAAACACCTTTCCAAGTTTGGGGAATTTTCTATCTTTTGACTCCTACCTCTCCAAGGCAGAAACCAGATGTTTCCCAATCTCTGTCACAGGTAGAATGCAGGCCAGACACTGACCTATGACAATTTGATTGCGACGTGAGCTATGTTGAGGGAGGGTGGCAGCAGAAGCATCTGGCCTCAGGGGCCAATAAGGGAAAAGAGGTTTAGCATTCAGGGCTCAGCATCGGTGGTGAAGCCAGGGTGTGGGTGCCTGCGGATGGTTTGGGTGCTCTTCTTACCAGATTAATTTCCTGGACCTTGTGAGCATCCTAATATATTTTTTAAACAAACTGCTTTTCTTCTAAACTACCATAGATACTGTGGACTGCAACTGGGCTCCAGGCTGGCAGCCAGGCTGTGAGGGCCCCGCCCGCCCTGCGGGCACTGCAAGTCTGATTCTCAGTGGAGTGCTTTCACAGGTTTTGCATTTTTTCAATGTTATCATTTTTTGCTGTCCCTCATCTCCCCAAAATCACTTTTAGTGTTTGGGGATCTCAAGATTTTTTCGTTGTGTGCCTAAGCTTTACTCCCATCTTTTGGAGAAAAGGAAAAAAAGTGCGTGGGTGGAGTGTGTGACCAAAAGGCAGACAATGGCAGGTGGAAAAATACCTTTCTTCACTGACTGTGACAATGGAGTGGGTCCTATGGGGCAGGGGTTCTAAATGGCCTCAGTGTACTTGGCAGAATTCGATCATGATGTTAGTTTCTGCTAAAATATTTTTAATATCAAATGCACATGACAACAAAGCTTTTTTGAGAATTTGTGAAAATTTGAGGCTATCTTCTAGTTGAAGTAACATCTTTATTTTTCCTCCAGCACAGGGCCCAGGGCATAGGGTGTCACACACACATGAACAATTAATGTTTTTTTGTTTGTTTATTTGTTTAACTAAATTGAACTACCCCCAGGTAGGAGAGAACAAATAAACACCTGTGGATCTAACAACCAGTGAGTCCAAAGGACTCTGAGAAACCATTCAGGAGACAAACAGCTGTCAGGGGAAGATACCAATTTCCTATGTAACCTAGAAAGCTAAGTCTCTTCAGGGATTCAAAATAAATTGAAGTTCAAGAGGAACTGCTCTGTTAGCTATTAAGTAAATATGACTGTTCAGGGAGCTACGCAAGAAAGCCTTTCCACTAAAATTAGGTAAGATGCGAAGTCTTAACAGAGAAGTCCTGCTAATTAAGAATTATCGGCTCAGCGCCTATAGCTCAACCGGCTAAGGCGCCAGCCACGTACACCTAAGGTGGCGGGTTCGAATCCCCAGCCCGGACCCGCCAAACAACA
>NW_003852490.1:1489662-1503109 GCF_000181295.1 Otolemur garnettii
AAAAAAAAAAAAAAAAGAATTATCAAGTGAGTGTTTTTTGTGCTTATAATTTCCCATCCTGTCTGAGGCCTTGTCAAAGCTCCTGTTCATTCACTCATTCATTTGCTCCTTCATTCATTCAGCTATCAGGCATTTACTGAGGACTTGCTCCCTGGCAAGCTTCAGCTTGAGAACCTGCCCCGGCCTGAGGGGCTGCTACGACAGTCTCTGAAAGAGATCTGGGAAGGGGCAGGAGGACGCCCCTGCTTCTGAGAGAGAGGAATATCCTTGACCTTTGGAAATGGAGGGATGAAAGCACTTTCTGGAGAATCTTGACACAGAGAAAGAGAGAGATGAGCAGAGTCCAGGAAAACAAAGTTACAGAGCGATGGGAGATTGAACTAAAACCACGCCTCCGTGCTTGGAGAGCTCAGCTTTTTATTTTAGTTAAATTCCTTGAATTTAGTATGATCAAAAGAATCAGGAGATTTGAAGTGTGATTTTCACATCTGAATGCCACAGTCATTTAATACTGTCAGTTTTCATGAAGTTCCTTGGGCGAGTACCTGCCTCCTCAAGGAGGAAATAAATGACAGCCTGGTTCCAGTCCCTCCGTCCCAACACCTCTCACTTACTCATTATTTCTACCATTTGGGGAGCCTCCCTTTTGTGACTCCTGCCCTTGGTGTCCCTACACTATCTGAAGTGGCTTTCTCCTTGGAGGAGCGGGGTGTTAACTAACCATCCACTTTGCCAGGATGAAGGCAAATGCCCGGTATTGGCCTCCAGGTATTAACATGGAAACCGAGGAAAATTGATTCACTAGGCCAAAAGTTTTTCATCTGTTTTGGTGTAAGTCAGATTATTTCACTCTTCTGCTCAAAATCCTCTGATGACTCTCCATTTTACTTGGAATAAAACCCAAAATCTTTATCCGGACCCTGGCTCCCCTCTTACTTTATCTGCAACTCTCTCCCTTTCATTCCACCTCTGCTGACCCTGGGACGTGCCAAGCTCATTCCCAGGTCTGGGCTCCGAGCTCGCTGTCCTCTCTCCCTGGATATTTCCCCAGGACACCTGTAGTACTCAGGCTTTCTGCACACAAGGCCCCTTCTCAGAGAGGCCTGCCCTGGCTTCTCCCTCTAAATTGGCCACCACCTCCCCCTTCCCACTCTGTCTCACCTCCCCCCTTCCCGCTCTGTCTCACCTCCCCCCTTCCCGCTCTGTCTCTGCCTCCCCCTTCTCACTCTATCTCCACCTCCTTTGTTCTCCAGAGCACACATCACTGCCACCTATGACAGGAGTCATGTTTGATTACTGTCTGTCCCCCTACCCTTGCAGTGGCAGCTACTGGAGGGCAGTGCTCTGTTTGATGTGTTCACTGTTCATCCCCTGCACTTAAAACAGGTGCACTTGTCTCTGGCACTTGCTGGGTACTCCATACAGACTTGACACATGAAGGAATGTGTGAATGAATGAGCAAGTGAACGGAGCAGGTCATCTTTCTATGTCCATGTGTGTTTTTTTCCCTATTTTCGCTGAGGCCCTAGAACTGTTTTGCTACTATGGGCCTGCTCTGAAATAGACCACAGACAGCTCAGCTCTGAAATCATAAGTGGAGCTTCTGGACAACCAAAGAAAGGTAACTCTGAGAAAGAGCGGCTGGGAGGCGGCAAGTCGACTCCACACAGCAGGGCCCATCGTCCCAGTGGCACCCATTCCTTCATCTCTCCATCCCTCCAGCACATGTGTATTGGCGTTCACTCCACAATCCAGTGACCCCCAACAAGTCCTTTTCATAGTCATCTGCCAGCCAAGCGTATGGAACTCGGAAGAGCTTAGATGCTAAACCGAGTTCCTCCTCGCCTTGGCCAATCCAAGCATTCCAAAGTCACAAAGGAAAAAAGAAAAGATGCCTTTCCCTAAAGGAAAGTTTTTTTCTTTTTTCCTTTGTGACATTGAAATGTATGGAATCGTGCAGCACAGAACCAGCTGCTCAATCATTACTAGGTAAAAGCTTGACATTTCCCGACTCCCTTCTTGATTATGTAGGCGTATCACAGACCCACAGGCTGATTGCTTTAAAAAAATAATGAAATTGTACTGAATTTCATCTTAACTCATTCATTCCTACTCATATGGCTCACATGGTCGCTGGTATTTCTTTTCTTCTTTTTTCTTTTTTTGGGGGGCAGGGTTGTAAGAGGCCCACTCCTGTGGCGCACCCCACGTGGCTCCATGTGGCTCTCCCTCCGGCTCACCCTGGTTCTTTCCTCACCTTCACACATTTCTCTCCCATACCATCCCCCCCTTCTGTGAATACCATTTAAACTGTTATTTTATGTGGAGAATTCTTTGTTTAGGAACTGGCTCATCCTTTGAGTCAATACTGCATTAATCACTTGTGTTATCTCCCCAGATTACCTTTCACAGTTGGTTTAGTTTCAATTCCCAAGTCCATTTCATTTGAAAAACGTGTTGGCATGATAGTGATTTACCCTGGTCACAGCAGAGGCCTATAAAGCAGAGGCTGACACTCCATCGACAGGTTTGCAGGAATACAGGTACTTATTCAGATATCCAGCTAGCCCCTTTCCTAGAGACCTAAACCTCCTGCCAGGCACTGGCTGAGAGGTGTTGGATTAATGCTCAGAGTCCTAGTTCCTCCGCTGTCACCAAGGATGACAGTCACAGCTCCCCTGTACCTCCAAGGCTGTGTCACAATTTTGTTGTTTGAGTTTTTCCTAAGTCACCCCACAGTGGTCTCTCTGAGAAGAGGACACTAGTGCAGAGACTTTATATTTTCAAAGAGAAAACCTAAAATAAAATACTGTACTTTCCTTGATGTGAATCTTAAAACTTGGAAGGTTTCCTTATATTGACTCAACATCAGATGGCTTTATCTTATTGTTTGTGTAATTTAATATGTTGTGTTTTTAAAATTAGTTCACATTAACCTTGGGTAAGGAAAATAAAAGTGTATGGAAGTATTCGAAATGTTTTTTGGGTTTCTCAAAAGTGCGGTTACTGCCAACATCCCTGAAAAACACATCAGCTCAGGGAGGTCTCCGGAGAGGTTCAGAGAGATGATTGACTCTCAGGGCCCCACACTCAGGCAGTCAGGAAGCAAGGACTAGAATTCTTGAGTCTTTCAGTTGCTTTCCTACTTCTAACCACAAGGCTATAGAGCACCCCCTCCTTTTTTGTTTTTTTTAAATAATTGCTTTCATTTAATAATTTAAAAAATGCCATCAGGGATGCTTTCACAGGACAAAGTGAGGAGGACCCACCCACTTAAATATTAATCTTTGAGCAGCCCTGGTGACATGGGAATTTCTCCTAATGTTTTGTGGGGGAAGTGCCAAGAAGGTAATTAAAATTGCTGTCATACCTTTAGGCTACTGCAGACTACAAGGTCTCTTGAAGGTCATTCATGTAAGGAGAGATTTTTATAAAAATAGGTCTGGCGTTCTTTACAGAGTTACAAAGGGCAGTGTGTGCTGTGATTTAAAAATACAGTGGCTTGATTAAAAACTACACAGCAGTGACTTCCAAAGGGAACCATGAAAAGTACAGGGGAGTGTGGACCTACAGAGAGGTATACGATGTTGAAGACAGGCTGGGATATGGTGAGCGAGTCCACACAGGTGTGCTGCTGGGTCCTGGACTTTGGTGTGAATGGGTTGGGAACAAAATCTTGGCTCTGCCACTGAGCACCTTAGGGAAGCACCTTAACCTCTGTGAGCCTCAGCTGCTCCACTGTGAAGTAAGCACAGTAATAACATGATAGGCTGTGTACAGGGGAGCGCCTGAAATAGTCAGAGGAGATGCTGAATCGGGGACTCAGCCTCATCAATGCCAACAGACAGAGCTGGAGAGGACTTTGCAAATCAGACCTGTCCACTTCTCATTCACATCTAACATTTACAAGTTAAGGAGACTAAAGTTGACAAGAATGTGACTCCAGGGGTCATCCTCTTAGAATCAAATGCTTCGAAAGTGTGGACTCAGGGTTTCGGGGAGAAATGAGAAAACCCCAACAACTTATTCAGATCTCTGGGTTCACTTTAAAGTCTTATGATTAATAGATTCAACCAGTGTGCTGAGAGTCATGTGTTTTATGTGTGGGGAATGAATTTGAAGCCCACAGACAGCCACAGTGAGTGAAGTTTAGTTCAGGTGTGGCCAAGTTTCTACAGCACATTTACCACTGTGAGCTTGACTGACAGGCAAAGGTCTGAGGATGGAAATGAAGAGTGTTTTACGATTCAAGAATGAAACACCCTGAGCTGTGATTGTAGGCACCTATTGTGTTCTGGGAGCACAGTCAAGGGGGCTGAGCCCTTGTGGCAGGAGCTGACAGAGCTGACCTGCTGGAGCACAGCTTCCAGCCCTTTCCAGAACTCCCAGAGGGGGCCACTCCACATATATGCAGATGCTAAGGAGTTTACCTTTACGTAGATCACTTCCTCTGAGCCTGAGGGTGAGTTCCTTCATCCTCACAAACCACCCTCAAGGCAGTGGCATGGTCAGTCTTGGCCATCCAAGATAAGCAGACCCTGGGGACAGTGGGCTGGGCATTTTGTATGTCAGAAATGTCAGCCCTGAGGCAGGTGGGGGCCTGCCTCATATCTGTCATATTATTCTCAGAATATGTCAGTGAGCCCCAGACAAGGAAAATGCTTCATTACAGCAGACCAACAGTCTATCAGATGGGATTTAGGCTAAGGGTGGCCAGCTTGTGACATCTGCCTTTCCTGTTAGCTCACAATCACTACATCTTTTCCCCTCATGCCTGAACTGAAATCTTCCCAGTCACCATCAATGGAACAAGTTCATAGTCAAAGCAAATCCTAGTCCCAACCCTGGTATGGGCAACCTCTGGAGAACAACTAGTAATCAAAGCAGCAGCAGCTGGCAGTTGGATCAAGCAGAGAGAAGGCGCTCTGGGACACTGAACCATATTCTCAATTACGATTTTCAATCCCAGCCTCCATTAAATAAAGGCCATCCTGTGAGACACTGGGTTTACCATGGGACGTCATACTTTTTTTCTTTTTCCCTTTTTTCTCTAATTATTTTATCCCCCTTTAGGTACAAGAAGTATAGTTTCCTCAGTAAATAACCTAGCTCTCAAAATTCTGTAGGTGTCTTCCTTGATAACGACCCCCTCCCTGCATCCAATTTACCAGCAAATCAATGTAGTCTCTAAAATCTGTCCACCCTCTACTCTCCATTTTTATCACCACCTCTTGGTGCAGCCTCCCATCTTCTCTCACGATTCCTGCAACACCCTTGCTCCCAACTGGTTTCTCCACCTCCAATCTTGGCCTCTTCCAATCCACTCTCTATCCAGCAGCAACACCAATATTCTTAAAGTGGAAATCCGTTCGTATCACTGTCCCTCTTTAAACCCTTTAATTGCTATTTCCAGAATAAACCCAGCTTCCACACAGCAACCAGCAAGGCTCTGCCTACCTCAACTACACCATGCTCTTTTCTCGTTCCTGTCTACAAAACATTCACTTAGAGACCTGAGAGAGACCACTCATGGCCCATGGCCTTATATATAGCAGGCAAGATATTACAGGGAATGCTGAAGAGGAGGAAAAAATAAGAAATAAAGACAGAAAAGTACTATCTTATTTTATAGTCAACCAATTCGTTTTCCTCTTTCAGGGGCTCCAGACAGACATATTCTAATTGGTTTTAGAACAATTAGAAATCTTGATTTGAAGGCTGGAAAAATACTGGTTGCATATGAGAGGACATTTATTGGATGGCCATCGGCCCCATGTGCAATTGGATGCCCTGGAATCGTCAAGCATTTGTGGCTGTCCTGCCTGTGGCACAGAGATCCTCCTCTCCTTCCAATTAAAGAACAAGGCCCCTGAGAAATTCAAATGCAAGTTTAAAAGAGTTCTTGGCCAGTATAGCTATTTGCATTCAAAGAAAAGTCATTTTTGAAGCATTCCTTTCAGAATTCCAATTAGGGCTTAAAACATACCCACACATAAATGGGAAAGCTTTAAATTGAGGTGTAGAACCATATTGAGCTTACTAACTTAATAATGTTAGAGCCATCAAATAAATGTTCCATAGTACTTAGTTCATAACACATTTCAAGTTACGTCTGGGTTAATCTGGGTTGATAGTCCCTTTAATTATTCTGATGAGGCTTACTTGCTTGCCAAGCTGTATTCTTTTTCTATTTAGCCTCATCACATTCCTGTATTATTTTTTATGGGCTCCCTAAAATTGGTGCTAAGGGAATCAGTTCTGTCCAGGGAAGAAAAGAGTTTACCTATGATTCTGAATCCATTCATGGGGTAGGCTGAGCACTGGAGACAAAACACAAAAAAGGGCAGTTTCCACCTGAGCCTACCACCTGCTTATGGGTTAGCAGGTAATTAGCATGCAGGTATAAAAGGTTGGGAAAGGGTTACAAAAGGTCAAGAAAGGGGTTGAGGCTGGGCAGCATATTTTCAGGAGACATCCAGCAATGCTGTGTGTGAGCTGAGACACAAGGAACAGTCAGAGTAAGCCAGGTAGAAAAGTGGGTGTCCCCAGCAGAGCAAACAGCCCAAGCAAAGACCTGGAGGCAGTGACCAGACAACCTGAGCATCCCAGAGCACAGGCCTCCACTGGGCGGAGCTCAGGCCTCCACTGGGCGGAGCACGGGCCTCCACTGGGCGGAGCACAGGCCTCCACTGGGCGGAGCTCAGGCCTCCACTGGGCGGAGCATGGGCCTCCACTGGGCAGAGCACGGACCTCCACTGGGCAGAGCATGGGCCTCGGGAGCATGGGCCTCCACTGGGCGGAGCATGGGCCTCGGGAGCACGGGCCTCCACTGGGGTGGCTTACTTGGAGCTCCCAAGCCTCCATTTACATGAGTTCCAGGATCCGGAACCTCTTCATCCCCTTTTGTCAGTCTCAGATTTAAGTTTCAAATGGGAAAATGTTCAACTCCCCGCAAAGGTTATTAATTTATTTTTTGTTTTGCTGAGGATAAATTTAAATAGTGAGAATGTTGTGAAAAGAAATGCACAGCTGATGGGAATGTAATTTTAAAGTTTATTTTAGTAACTGTCTGAATTACTTTAATCCTGGATTTATAAAGTCATTTAGGGCCAGAAAGGGGGACTCTAACTTTTCATGTGTACTTTACTGCATTTTACTAAAATGTAAGCTTCACTCGGGTAAGAACCTTTGTCTGTTTTCCTTCAGCGAGGTTTTCCAAGTGCCAAGGATAGTGCCAGTCACATGGTAGGTGTTCATAAATATTTACTGAAAGATACAAAGAATTTTATGGGGAATATTACCTTCTATGGAGGTTTCCCATATTAGAGTTCATAGTGGGCCAAAGGCGAAGGGGACAGGGTTCCCTCAGTGTGGGTGGCAGTGATTCTAACACTGAAAATAAACCCAGGACAAGGCTGTTAAAAGCAACGTGTAGGTCAGAGAGAACATATGGAGAAAAAGAAAAGACCTCAATAAATTATTCTGTCCCAAACAGTGCTGTGCAGCCATTTCAATCACTCTTCATTCATAAGCCAGTTAGGAAAATACCCCTAAAGAGAAGCCCAGGGACTGGGGGCCAATACTGGCTCACACTTCTGTGATAGTAAATGGAACTCTGTGACAATAAAAGAACCTTCTCTGCCCCCCCCGCCAGCCCCACCCCCAACCCCCAACCCCCCCGCCGTGTACCAAGGCTGCTCAGTGCTCTGAGCCTACTCCGGCTGGAAAGCATGAAGGCTCAGTCCTTTGCAGGGCTCCTTTGAGTCCTAAGCATACTGCTCTGGCTTCAGGGCAAATCTTTATGGTGTGTGAAGGGTTCAACCTCCTGCCACCGTGAAGCTTTCTTCCATTCTCACCTTACACCCCTAGGAAGCTTCTCTGAAACTTCAAAAGTTACTCACTCCGACACTGCTTTGGTGGTTGGAATATAAATGTCCCAGAGTCCTGACATCTTCTATGGCGATCTTTAAAGAAGACTTCAAAGAAAGAGCTCTCCCTCTTTGAGAATTTCCCACATAAGAAATAAGTGAAAATAATTGCCTCTTTCTGTATGTCTTCTGATCTCATCCAGAGGGACCAGTTCATTCAACATGCCTGGGAGGGCTGCCCAGCCCAGCCCAACACTGTCACGGGCTGCCACTGTGCCTGAAACCACGGGATGAAGAGCTGGTGTGGTCACCAGCATTGTCTAAGCTCATCAAATCAGCTTACACAGTATGTGGACACCGTCAGTCGGAAATCTGACTTTACTCTGGGCTTAGCTGATCATTTTCCTTTTATGAGTTCTAAATCAGTTTTTATCAAGAAAAAAAGAACAGTGCCCTTCATGAAATCAAAATCTGAAAAGGTGTCTCACTTTGGATGCGGCATCTTCCCTTGCTGTCCAGAGCCTTTACCTTTGCTGTGTGATTAGGGGATGACGGTGGAGTGAAAAGGAAAAGCTTAGCAGTCAGCCATATCCGCCCCTCCCCTGGGGATGAGGAACACAGTAGAAGGGCTTTGACTTTTGTCCTGTACCCACACAGAGGAGAAAGATTGAGGGAAAAAAATGAAGCCAAGACTCTGGGTTCCATTCTCAGCTTTCTTATCAAGACAAGGAGAATACCAGCACCTACCTCACAGAGCTTTGGGGGCATTAAGTGGACAACACCTGGGGAAGAACACAGCCCAGTCAACTGGCATAGAGCATAAGTGCTAAGTAAGTTAATTTAGTCCCGTGTTTTTCAACCTTTTCTATCTCACAGCACACTTGAATCCATAGTTAAACCTCCATGGCACACTTCAATTATGTTGATCAAAAAAAGAGTGAAAAAAAGAATATACTTACTGTGCTTTGAACTTCCTTTGAAAACAATTTTAATGGTCTTTAAAAATTTTCGTGGCATACCTAAGATACTGACGCAGCATACTGGTTGAAATATCACTGAAATATCCTGTAGTTCAGGAGGTAACCACAGTTTAGGGCTAACAAATGACTCTCAATCACAGCTGCACATCAGAATTATCTGACATGTCTTCCCTAAAATACTCAACTCTAAGGCCTGCTGTGGACATTCTGAGTTAATTGGTCTGAGGTGAGGCCCAGTTTAGGTACAGCTGAAGGGGAGAGAGAAGGAGAGAGAGAAATTTCATATGTTATAGTAAGTTTAAAAAGAAGCTTAAAAATAGCATCTTGGCCAGGCACAGGAGCTCATGCCTATAATCTCACCACTTTGGGAGGCCGAGGTGAGAGGATCTCTTGCGCCTAGGAGTTCAAAGTTACGGTGAGTTATAATTAGCTACTGTACTCCTGCCTGGGTGAAAGAGCAAGACCCTGTCTTAAAAAAAAAAAAAAAAGACATCTTTGTCAAAAGCAAGTGCGTTGCTACAAAGATAAATAATACTGACCAACCTAATGGAAATGAAGCCATGAGTGAGTCTAATGAGGAGTCTTATGAAAACAAGGGTTCCCATCTGTCCCGTATGCCTAGACAGGAGAACACACCGAGATTAACAAGGGGGCAGTCATTTAATGCAGAAATCCAGTTAACATAAAGGGACAGAGGCGGAACACCAGATAGGACTTCAAACGCTACTGCATAGTGTCACAGATTAGCTCTTAAACACGGTTGATCTGGTTTTCTTGTGATTTCAATTCCAGTACAAAGACAGAGACTTCAATTAAAAAGTAATAACAATAAGGCAACAGAAGAAGAATCTTCCTGTGACAAGGAACATCCACAAATACTGCACGAAGATTTGGTGCTGACACAACAAGACACCATTAGGACAAGTTCTGAAGATGCTGCATTAAAATTTAACAAGCATAGTACCATGACAAGAAAATTATACTCGCTTTGTTACGAATCCTTTTGCAAATAGAAATGACTCTCGGGTAATTGTTATATACAAACCTTCTGAAATAAATGGAAACCATACAAATTTTTCCCTTGCAGTTTCCTCTTTTTCTACACCTAGAAATGTCCCATGGCGCTGCTCTCTATTCTCACAGTCAAAGCATAAATAGTCATTAAAGCACTTGAATCCACAGTAGTCTTGTCCTTAGAAAGGTTGGGAGGTTTTGCATGATTTTCTAGCAGTCATCCAGAAAAGGCTGCAGGCAATAGGTTGGAATGTCAAAGACGGCCTTGTGCTTCGAATCCGGACGTGAACTCGGCGCCGCTCCCCTCGGGGGTGACCGGCACTGTGGACGGGCCCTGAGCGCAGACAGTCATACCGTGGAGTCTCTGCCAGACTTGAGCTGTGCAATCTTGGTCTGGCTAATAAATGGATAAGCGATGCAGAGACCTCCAGCTGCCACAATAAAGCCTAAACTGCACCAGGCACAGAAGATGGACCAGCTGTAGCCATGCTGCACATCGGCAGGCAGGCTATAAATTAGCTTTGGGAGCCGGTTCAAATCATAAGAGACACTGGCGGCGTAAGTACAGAGGGAAATGGTGCAAAATATCCCTATAAATAATACAAAGAGAACAGAATGATTAGTTACAGTTTGGTGTGCTGCAAGGCAAATGCCAGACAGGCCTTTATGAAAATCCGATCAACCAGCGAGGTAATCGCTGCAAATCCATAAAGCAGTGGTTCTCAACCTTCCCAATGCCGCGAGCCTTTCATACAGTTCCTCGTGTTGTCACCCCCAACCATAAAATTATTTTCGTTGCTACGTCATAACTGTAATTTTGCTACTGTTATGAATCATAATGTAAATATCTGAGTTTTCCCATGGTCTTAGGCGACCTCTGTGCAAGGTCGTTTGACCCCCAAAGCGGTTGGGACCCACTGGTTGAGAACTACTGCCATAAAGGCTCTATAATTCTTTTGCTTGAATTAATTCATTCACCAAACACTGACAAAATTCCTGTGTGCCAGACCCTAGGTTAGGGGCTGGAGATACGGGAAATGAAAAAGATAGGGGAGTTCTAACAACTGGAAGTATTCAGAATTATCTGGCTTGAATAGTTACATATATTTGAATTTAGTTTTGTTCTTAGTCTTAAAAACAATTTAAGAAAACTCTAAATATTTTCAAGAAAAAAAACTCTTCTATAATCAGTCAACTCTATTCCAACACAGTTTTCATTCCCCTTTGCTCTGTCTCTGATTTGGCCCATTTTTCTACAGTTGCAATCATTAGACAAAGTCTGCTTTCTTTTTCAGTTATCATTATCGTAAGTATTAATCATGTTGCCTATAAATAAGGCAGAGAGTCTGGCATATACTAGGGCCTCAACAAACGGTTTTCTTTGAATGAGTGAATGCTTTCAAATATTATAAATAAGACCAGTGGTGTGGAATTGATGTAAAACAGCTAAGAACACTATATACTTCAACCATTCAGAATGTAGGCAATTGGGGTGACATAAGGAAAATGGGCAGATCATAAATTGTACTTTTTTATACAACACATGCATGTATGCTTGCCTTCTATTATGGAATAGTAAAATCAGAACTCTGAGAGAAATGCTTCATAAGCCCCAAACATAGGTGTTCAGTACTCAAATGGTGCTCCAAGTATGTAGATGCTTATATTCTCCTACAAGGGGACCCCCCTCCACTCCAAAGGATGCTCCTTTGGGATGGGAATGGGATCAAAATGAAGCAGTTGCTAGGGTGAAGGTGAGTAATCAAACCAGAAGCTGGCCCCAAGTCAGGGTTGGAATGTCCAGTTCTGTTCTGAATCCTACACATCTCTTCCTCATCCTCTGGTTTATCCCTGGGTACAATAAAGGTTCTATCTATTGCTGGAAAACGGCTTTGGTATCCTTAGGGATACACGCAGCTTCTCCATGGGAAACAAAGAGACAGATTTTGGAACCAAAAAGAAACTGTTAAAAGTAGCAGATTTCCCCCTCTTTTTAACCTAAAGCTTTAGAGACCAGAAATGCCAGCAGAAAAACAAATTCACAGCAGGCAGCAATTTGGAGGAAATAAAGATCACCTTAATGCCATTTTTAAAGTGTTAGAATTCTGCCTCCATTCAAATCATGTAAGGACACATTGCCTGAATCCTTTTCTAAATATGTATTTGGAAAATAGATGTTCTAAATTCAAGGACACTGGATCTGAGATAATTTGATATTTCCTACTCTGTGCCTAATTCTGTGATTCTGTTTATTCTAAAAAGGATAAAATCTTATCTTCTGACTTCTTGTTCTTGCTTCACTTTATTACAACGAACATATCACTTAGAGTTCTCCAAAAAAAAAACAAGATGAAAATAATTATTTCCTATAGGAATAGGCCATGCAGAAAAGAATACTTCACTGCTTTTTTGAAACTTGGGGAAAAGCAGATGTTCTTACACACATGTGAATGTTTTCAGTGGTACAAAACAAAAAATGGTATTTATATATAACAAGGCCCTTTTAATTAGTGCTAGAAATAGAACAATATAATTTTGAAAAAAATTGATCACTCTGGAGGATCACAGGTAAAATATAACAATAGAACAAGGACCTAGTCATGGGAAAAACAACTTCTGGTCTACATTTAGCTATTTACATGCAGCTGAATGCCTAAAAGCAAGCATTTTTACAAGTAACATGGTGTTAATGACCTCTGAAAGCCTGAATTCAAACCTAGACTTTTAAGCATCCTTTAATATCTAAATGCATTGGATTTGGAAACAAAAAATACCTATTCTAATTTCCAGCTGTACTAATCACTGTACAACCTTGAAATTCCCTAACCTTTCTGAGCCTTAGTTTCTTCATCTAGGAAAAAAAGGGGGGAGAGTGGTTACTGAAGTCCCTAAAAGTACCACAATGGTATGGTTTTTGTAATTCCTAAATAAGACATGGAACAAGAACACTTCCTAAAACTTTCTAGTTCAACTGATACTCAATATTATGCAATTAAATAAAAATGGAATGTCCTATGTGTTTATCTTTCTGCATATAGTCTAATTTTATACTAAACTTTGATCTTATTAGCACCTCTACCCTGCCAACTCTATAAAATTTCTTTTGGCAAAATGAATTTTAGCATTATGCCACCAGTTCATGCTAAATAGGAAAGGATTATAAGAAGCAATTTAATCTGAGAATTTAACCAGGATGATTTCTCTCTGCCCTCAGTGTCATGGGTGATTGTACTTTCCCTGGATAATTAGCTTTTGCTTACCTCATGGACCCCATGAATGATATCACTAATACAACTTCTTTCTTTGTCAATGTTGCCAGAAAACTGAAGCTCCCCAAAACTAGATCTGTAACCCACCATGAGCAAAAATGTGGGATTTCATAGTATGCTTTTGGCTTCTAATCTCACACTCAGATCCATCTTGCCTTGCTAACCCAGCTGTCCCTTTGTCTTATTTTTATTACTTATTTTGTCTTATTGTGCAATTTTATATGCATCTCTGTGCTACTGAAGTCCTTTTTGGAATAGGGTACTCATCAAACTTTGGTGAAAACTCACTTAACTTCCTCTTGCCTTTTTTTTTTTT